>NC_021166.2:2706520-2804764 GCF_000331145.2 Cicer arietinum
TTCCTCTTCGGCGAGTCGATGGGTGGTTTAGCCACAATACTTATGTACTTTAAATCAGAACCGGAGACATGGACGGGTCTGATATTCTCGGCGCCTCTTTTCGTAATTCCTGAGGATATGAAACCTAGTAAGGTTCATTTGTATATGTACGGTCTTTTGTTTGGTTTGGCTGACACGTGGGCTACGATGCCTGATAATAAAATGGTTGGAAAAGCAATTAGGGATCCAAATAAGTTGAAGATTATTGCATCTAATCCAAGGAGGTATACAGGGCCACCTAGAGTGGGAACCATGAGGGAACTTCTTAGGGTTACACAGTATGTACAGGATAATTTCTCTAAGGTAACGGTGCCGTTTCTTACGGCTCATGGAACTGCTGACGGTGTTACGTGTCCGTCATCTTCCAAACTTTTGTATGAGAAGGCTACTTCTCAGGATAAGAGTTTGAAGCTCTATGATGGTATGTATCATTCTTTGATTCAAGGGGAGCCTGATGAGTCTGCCAATCTTGTGTTGGGGGATATGAGGGAGTGGATTGATGAGAGAGTCAGAAGATATGGCTCCAATAACAATTCGCACTAAAACAAACTAATAAGCACAACTCGTCGTTCTATTTTTTTTCTTTTCATAGTTTGGAATTACCTGATTATTATGGATTAACAGCTCGTCTCAACAAGGACTTGATTAAAGTCTAATGAAATTATTATTATGAGATTATATCTGAACAGGATATTGTTCTATGGTATGCTTCTTTTAAATCCTTCGTTTTTTTTTTTTTGTCTTAAAGAGAAAAATCACTAAACCTGTAGTATATTACTTTCTTCTTCTATCTAGGATTGGGTGACAATGACTGAATCGAACCTCCCACGAGCACGATATGTGAACTGTGAAAGATAGAATGAGAAGAAACATGAAGAGATAATATTTTAAATAAGAGGCAAAATACAATTAATTAAAACATACATAATTGTACGTCATTTTTTCATATTCTCGTTTGAACTATACGGCAACAAACAGAGTGAAGTGGCGGGTAACAAATGATACCGACTAGTAAGAGGAGCAACGATAGCAAAAATAGAAGTGCTCGAGACTCGAATCTTCGATGTTGCTTTGGCGTGTTCTATGACGTAGAAAAAACGACAGTACAACTCCACGGTCTATTTTTTATGCTTTTTATTTATTTATTTTATAATAATGATACTAATAGTCTATTATTGAAGTTGGTGCATCTCTTCAACAATGTTTCAACATCTTTGGTAGTTGGCGATAGAAACATCAAAATTTATCCTCAGTTACGGCTAAAAAAATAAAGGACATGGTGGCACGAAGAATGTAGACACAAATATTCAGCGAAAAATTGGAGTTTGTATCGCACTCATATTTAAACATATATCCTACGCTTGTAATTTTTATCTATAATTATTTTACAATATTCTCATGGTCGTTACCAAAAGTAAAAAGATTTCGGTAATTATGTTTTATCCATAAATTTTAGATTAAAAAATAGTTAAAAGAAATTCAAAAAATAAATTCTGATTTCTGAATCTTTTTTTTGCTAGCCTGAAATTACAAAATCAAATTTTTTCCCCGAATATTTTAAAAACAAAAAATCTAATAGACAAAAATGTATCTCAATTTTATTTTTATATATCAGAAATTTCGAAAATAAAAAATTTGTTAAACAAAATTTTTCTCAACTTTGTTTTTGTTTACTGAAAAATTTGATGGCAAATATTTTTCTCAGCTTTCTTTTAGTCTACCAAAAATTTAGAAAACGAAAAATTTAATAGGTAAAAACCAAATCCAAAAATTTTTCGTAAGAGAAAGTAAAAATTGTAGGGATAAAATTGAGTTTTTAAAAAAATTGTGGGGTAGAGGTCAAAGTTAGGGGTATCAAATCTAATTTTCTAATCAGCATTAATACAGCCTAACACAAGATACCAGCTCAGAACAGTGGGGGGAGAAAGAAAGGCTTGTATATTCCATATGATTTGCATCCACGCATATTTATACAAAATAATTAATGGCCATTCCAAACAAGAAAATAAAGAAACTAAAATAGGAGAAATAACTTTTGTTTGAGGTTCCCTCGTATTTACATTTGTTCCAAAACTCACTTGTAAGAGGAAAGGATGAAGTTACAGATCAAGGAAAGGAAAGGCTAGTCTACAAAAGAATGGGTGACTTTTAGCATGACACACTAACCAGTTACTAATCTAAAATCTGGTTATGTATTTTGGGGGAATATACAAAAGGGTGGCGAGACTTGATAGCCTCTCATCCTGTGAGTATACAACCTAATACAGTAATACTGCAAATCAAACCAAATAACTTACAATGATTTGGGAAGTATTCTATTAGAGGAATCCTCAGGAACAGATACATGCGAGCTTGATAAATCTATTGCAGTTTCAAGGTTGAGCAAAGGTTTTAGTCTTCTATGAACCTCGTCACTCAGAAAATTGATCTCTTCAACAATCATCAGTAAAGCAGACTTGCAAGACTCCTCGTCACTGAATGCCAATGTCCATCTTCCATCAACCAGACCTTTTGCTTTCATTTTTCTATAGTCATTCGATTTGGCAAGATCTAGAAAGGGTAAAGAGGATGACCGGATCCGCAAGTGTAACCATGTTGAATGTTTATCATCAACCCTGGGCTACACAATGAGGACATATATTAATCATAAAAATATTATACAATGGTTAAACAGTTATATCAGAAAATATTTGAAAATACATTAAATTTTTAAATTCTGTATGCGAGTCAACAAAATTTATAAAAAAACGAATTGTCAGCCAAATAGTTTAGAAAATCCACCCAAGTAGGTAATTACTATTTATTATGATAATAAACATATACTCATTAACGAAATGACTTGACTCAAGATTAAGATGCAAAACTAGTGGATAACAATACATACATTGCACCCAGCCAAAGGAGCAACAGCCCGAACGACTCCATGGGACTTCTGTGATGGCAACTCTTCTGCAAGAACAAGCCAGCCAAATGTTCCTAAAGAGATTGCTAGAAAGCAAAAATGGTGCTCCTTGCCGCTCTTGAAAGAAATTCTACAAGGCACAGCACTACCTGCAAAAGCAAAATAAGAGAAATTTTTTAACCAAAAAAAAAAAGATTGATTTCTGACTTTAGATAATAGCATGTAGATTTCCTCTACTGGCTCAAGAAAATTAAAAAAGAACTGTATAAACATACAGTAAAAAGAACAGTCCAGAAAGAAAAAAAAAATGAAAATAACTACAATTTTCTTAATGAATTATTACTTAAAAGACTACAAAACTTCCTTCAAATTTCAAACACGAGCATTTCAATCATTTGTTGCCTGCTGTCTGGGCTCATTGCCAGAAATTAACAAATATGCAGTACATGTAACCATTTGGCCACCTTGGCCATAGATTCACCCGTCCAAATATTATTTCTTAAACTTGCATAGCTCATAGTCTTGCACCATAGAACAATGTAATTAGTTCCTATGACTCACTACTGAATAAGAATTGGCCCAAGCTTTGTTAGTATAGCATGAGAGAGAAATTATTTTCATCTACTACCAAGGCTATTACAGAAACTTTGAGACAGGTAACTTATGACTACTTCAAAGCCATATTGCTTTGTTGTCAATCATTAGTTCCTCACTTGGTTACACAGTTTGGTATTTATTACTATTGGTTGGTTGACTTCATGTACTTTATGTTGGGTTCTCAAACTATGTTTTGCAATTGAGATCGCACCTTTTACACTTCTATCTGTCCTACACACAAGCAAATACCTCAAATTAAGCAATACCAGTAGAGATGATACGAGAAATTTCAGTTCAGATGACTAACCTAGGCTGATTTCAGTGCCTGCCTTTGGGCCTGAAACCTCAAGCTCAGAAGTCTGGGCGCGGCAATTTGCGGGAAGATCACCAGGAGGATAAATTGGAGGTTGCTCAGGTAAAGCTCTCCCCAGAGTGAATAATTGAAGTTGGTGCAGTAGCACAAATACCTAAACGGGAAAGAAAACAACAAAAAGCTCTTCACCATCTAAAGGTACAAAATCTGTGAAGAACCAGAATTGAGAATCCCAAGTATTCAATTTTTTTGTGCCAATCTGCACTTGAAAAAATAATGTGTGCTCGGGGTGGAGATTGGATAAATAAGCACAGACCTTCACCAGTTCGTGCATTCTTTCTCCAGCAGCAAATGATGATTCCTTTGCAGTGTTATCTGTAGGAACAAACAATAGATACATTGTTCTAAGGCCTTCTTACTCTTCTCTTCATAGCCCATAACAGCAGCAACCAACCAAAGAACTTATAAATTGGAAACGGATAGAAGAATACCTTCTAAAGATAATTTATGTGGATGTGGAAGCAAAAGTACGCAATTTGGTTCTTTTGGAGGAGATGATGATTCCATTGCTGCAGTTACAAAATTTTCTAATTCAAGCACACAAGTAGGCTTCTCAAACACAGCAACAATCAAGCAGAACAGAAATAATAATCACCTCTTTTGCACTTTCGCCACTCATCACATAGAACGGAAATAACAAAGTCGGACCAGATACCTTTAACCTCCTCTACGAGAGCAGAAGCACAGTTTTTGTAAGAAACCTGTATTAGAGAAGAAACTTGCATTAGGAGAGGCAAATGCAGGGTTACAAATGTGGCTGCTCTATTGCAGACTTGTAGCAAAGACGAGACGAGTTATCAAAAGGCACAATCTTTCAAACGACCCACCCTTTTACTATTTTTACAAATACAATCAGTAAAGGGGCTGAGGGAGTTTTGAACATTTTCCTATATTTGTGTTTTAGTTTTATATTATCTTCGGCATTAACTCTCCATTTCTTTATTTTGACTAACACAGCTGTTCTTTTAAGTTAGATATAACGGGAGTCACTCAAATGGGAATCGTAAATTCATATCAAGACTCATGTTTTTTGGACTAATATGTTTTATGTATTAGTCGATTGTTATTGATTTAAATTATTGATATATTTTCATAATTAAGGGTTGATAAAAATTTGATTCAATTATGTAATTTGGATTGGTGTCTTTTCTCAGCTTCCTCAAATGGTCTATTGAATTGATAATCTCATATAGTGGAAAGTAATTAATTATTATATCTTCACACTAGCAACTGGCAATGCTACCATAAGCTACAAAGCAAACATAGGTGCTTAAATACATTTGCAAACATTCTATAATCTTAAAAGAATGTTTTATGTTCTTGAGGGTATAGCTATAAAAATCTCATGTTCTTACATTCATCAATTCAAGGTGATGGCTGTTGAATTCTGATTCACTGTAAGGAAGCAACTGACGCAAAAGCCAACCACCTTCCCATAGTGTCTCTGCAGATATATTAGAGCGGCAAAAAAGGCTCACCAATGTATCAATCACCTGAAAAATACATCGTACATAAGTAATAAAATTAAACACAACAAACTAAAATGATGCTGGCTTCCAAATGTTACTTATTTATTTATGAGTTATCATGTCTTTGTAAATGAAAGGAGAGATCCTTAGTGAGGGGGTACCCCTGAAGGGAATTCAACTCCCCATTTACTGTTTTGGTTTTTCAATAATGCAGTTCTATTCTTTTGGTTCTTTCTATCTAATTTCTATTTTGTTTTCTCTGAGCTCCAATCACACATGTATTTTGCCTATACCAGTATGGCCTATCCATTTTTGCACTAATCTTCCTCGATTTCACGCTCACATAACAGCTTCCCCATTTTTGTTTCCTTTTCACAAATCTGCATCCTCTATTTTCGACCCAGCTCCCAAGGCATCATCCTAGTCATGATATTTCATCCTATACTTGTACTTGTAAATTGTGATTTACAATTTCATGATTAAAAACTAAATCAAAGTCTATATTTTGAGGAGAAACCTCTGCTTTGAGTTTGCCAGCACTGTGCAGAGTACAAGCACTTCACAAAGTCTGCAATCTTCCAAGTCCATTCCCATTTGTCATTTTTGTTAGATACCTTCCCTTTAGTTTGTCTAATAACAAAATGAAGATATATTTGTGTTGAAAAGCATAAACAGGTCATGAGCTGCTGGAACATCAGTTGTTTCATTCCAGCATAGTGAACTGGAACAGAAAGATATAGCAAATTGGAATGGGCAACTCAAACGCAGTTCAAACAGGGTAGAGCAAATCCTCACACTCGAAATTGTGGCCGAAAAGCTTCTCGTACATTTTCCTTCCGCCACCACCTTTGGTCTGTCCAATCCTGCGTTTGAGAAATCCGACACAATCAGATGGGTTCGACCGCCATTAAGTAGAGGCCATACATTGTTGGGCAACTCAGAACTCTGCAGGTTTGCAGCTATGGCAGGAAAGTGCAAAAAAAGGGAATATGAAAGTGCCTAAAGCTGAAGTTGAGTCCTCAACAATGGGATCCTGGACGGAATTTTTTTTTTTTTTTTTTTTTATAAATTTTTTAACCATTGAACAAGTAGACTTTAGTATATGTCAACCTTGAGGACAAGGTTGTTTTGAAGAGGGGTGTAATGTTAGGATATACAAATAGGGATAATTAGGAGTTTGTTGGTAGTTGTGCTCCTAGGTTGTTAGTAGTGGTATGGGTGTACTTGCTTTGGTGTTTCTGAAATTAGTTAGTTATCTAGGACCTAATCCCTATCCTAATGTACTGGAAGTCTTTAAATAGAGGCTTCCACCCCTTTAGAAATTGAGTGGTGTAAACCTTTGTAGGAGCGTATCTGCTCTTGTGTATCATTTTCTTGGGAGAGGTTCTCTCTTATTATTTATCTTTTCTTTCTAAATATTAGTGTTCTTCCTCTAAATCAAGGAATCCAATTATTGGGTTCCCAACAGCATGGAACTGCTATATCAACTACCATAAAGCAGAATCATTGAGAATTCTAAGGTTACAGTTCCATGATCTTAAATGAAAAGATGAACCTACCAATTTTCAGTCAAGGAATTAAAAATGCTATAGAGAAATTATTACAAAAAAAACAATATATCAGCAAGACTTAAGTAGATACAAACATTACCTGCAATCTATTTACATGAGGGCTAATTTCAACATCAAAAGACTGAAAAGATACTCCATACTGATCCTGTGATACATGGAAAATGTAAACAAGCCAGCATCAAGAAAAGGAAATTCTAAAATCTATATATTGGCAGTAAAAATTAAAATAGATCAATGATTTCTGATGAATAGAAGGAAATGCAAACCTTGATCTTCTTGTGATAAACATCAATGTCACTGCCAGTGCTGTCCCTTGTCAAGCTACTTTTGGAAGAAAAAAGCTCGTCTTCACCCGAACACTCACCAACTAAAGCTTGCTGCACCAATATGCAATGTCAATCAAATGATATGTCAATAACAAATCAAATTAATCAAAAGTGAAATGAAGTCCCAACTCCGTGAGTTTATAACAAAAAGTCAGCCATCCTTTAGGTCAGCTCTCAAGCAACAAAGGCAGCCCTAAGCCACTCATCTGTATCTTGTCCCCGTACTTTTCAAAAAGGTGACTGTTTCTTCAAACCATAGCACAGATGCCACGACACAGAGGAGCACTATCTTCCTCTCTCGCAACTACCTCATTTATGCACCTCGAACACATGCTCACACACCAATAATCATTTACACACCCCATTTTTACCACACAGAAAGCATCTCATATCTGTACAAAGACTGCCCAAAAAATCTACTTTTTTCCTTTTTTGCTTCCTCCCACTAGGTATCCTCTCTCCTTTGCCAATGGCACAACTTAATCCATTGGCTAGTCACTTTGCTTCAACTAGCACAACCAGCACCTGATGGAAGTATTACAGAAGTGTACTACTAAGTCTAGGTTTAGTGTAAAGGTCTAGGTTCAATATATCATGTAAATAATGTGATTAGGAAAATTGTGTCTTTGACTTGACTACATTAATTTTATAAATTGAAGGCAGGCAAATGTCAATTGCCAGATGCTCATACGAAAGAATGTGGCATACCAATAAGAGCTTCTTGTGTTGTTTGCGTTGTGGAAGAATTCCAAGCCCATCCAGCATTGATTCGTCAAGTTCTGAAGAACAAACTTTACTGAGTAAACAGAAAAGGCTGCAATAGTAAAGCAATTGTATGCATGTGCATAGATATATGACCTTTAGTTTGCAGTAGAGTTGCAAGCACACTCAAAGAACCCAAAACTTGTATATCATCTCCTTTTGTTACATATGCAAGCAAAACCTCCCTAAATCAATAATATGAGTCATCAGAAGAATAGTAATAGTAGTAGTAATAATGATAAAAATAATAAAAAATAAAAATCTTATAAATAAAGTTTAAAATCACAAGAACAACAACTGAACCATTATGTAAAAATATAAATTCAAGCCTATACAAACACACACAAGTTACTACGAAAATTTATTTATTTGAGACATGTTTCACTTCTACAACATCATCTTAAAGATTTACACAAGAAGTCAAGAACGCATGTGTTTAATATACACATATGCACGCAATGCAAGTATGTAGAACACAATATCACATATTTTCATTTGAATAACTGAGTATAGTTTGAGCTGCATGACATATTCATTAGTGTTTCCAGTTTTGGCGACAAGCTAACTTAAAAATAGTGAGAAAAACATAATTAATGTTTTGAAGCCAAAAAGGTGTAGCTTTTACCTTAAAGAGAAATTTGAATTGTTACAATCATTTTGCATTAGAATATCTTCTGGATGAAAACCTGAAGAGCTAGAAGAGTGTGGAACATTAAACATTGAGTGTCTTATATCCAACTTGGTAAAATTATTGTTGTTTGCCACTTGGTATTCAGATGGGAAACCATAATCAGATATATGGATAATGAATTTACCCCCGGAACTTTTTGTAAAGGCCTCTAAGGGATAAAAGAGAGCAGCAGCTATGGTATTGGCCAAATCTTTAATTTTGATTATCTTCAGGATGCAACAAAGTAAGTAAAGAGAAGTGACAACACCACTTTGCATGTCCTGCATTAATGTACTACCAAACATTAATGAGAACAAGTTGCATAATAAAATAAAAATCTGTCTAAGAATTTTTTTAAAAAAGATCCTACAACAAATATTGAAGTGGAAAAAGAGAACTGATAAGGATGTTAAGTGAGGTTTCATACATTATCAATCGCTATCCTTAGAGAAGGGAGAAGTAATGGAAATATCAAAACCATCAGAATGCTGTCTGTAATTATTCTACCAACATCAGGAATTCCAGCAGAGACAATATCACTAAAGTAGTATAGGTTGTCCTCAATTTCATCTATAGCAACCATGATTGTAGAGGTTGAATCTGCGCCTGGATTTCTGTCTCGGTATTCAATAACCACAATTGATCTTTCAGACAAGAGAATCATAAGCAAATATACAAAAGAGAAAAGAAGTTGCTTACAACAGTTTATGCGAGACCAGCCTACTTAAATCCGTGCTCTGCTTCCTAAAAAATGAAATCAGGTTTGAGAAATAATCTTTGTGAGGTACACTGGATATGTATCTATTTACAGAGTCATCTCCAACTGAAAATTGTGAAGCATTTATGCATTAGAAATTTTAATACTCGAGTGAAACGAAAGGAAATGATAAACATGGTAAAAATTACCAAAGAGGACCTATGTGAAAGGATAAAATCTCACCATGATAAACATTAAGGGCCACAGCTCGTACTGCAGTGCGAACCATGTTCTCCTCATGAAAGGCAAAGCGAATGGCCTCAACATACAGTGGAAATGAAACTACTTCGTCCTAAATACATAAAAAGATACAGTGAAGACATTTAGACATCTAAAAAACAAATCAAACTATCTCATCCCCAGCCAAAAGACAAAAGGTCAACTATATTTAAAAGACTTGATAGACACAAAGATTAACTACATGTTAAAAGAAAATTAATGATTTCACAAGATTTGACTGAAACAAGCTAACAATGTGATGGGAACTGGAGTGGCTAAACTTACTCATTAACCTCCTATTAATAGGCCCAGCCCAAATCAGCATGGGCTGAATTTTAAGTTTATTTTTATACAAATAAATTTGTGTATTAAATTATTTTAAAAAAATGATTAAAAATCTTAATTATAAATTAGAATAAATCCTCAATTTGGTCTCTAAAGTGTTACCTTTCTCCTGTAGAGTTCCTAAAGTATATAAAAATAATAGCCCTTCAAATACATAAAATTCATCAGGTTAGTCTATATATGCTATGAAAATGTTTGAGACTAAATTGACAGATTTTAATATATTTCAAAGTCTAACAACACTGATTTTCATATATTCTAAGAAATAAGTAGTAGAAAAAGTAATATAGTATTTGTTATTAGAGGAATACTAGCAACACACTCTTTAACACATTCTTCAACACACGTTATTTGTTTGGTTAAAATTTACATAGGTCCCATCAAAACATGTGGGTCCCATATAAATTTTGTGGGACCTATGTGTATTTTAACCAATCAAAAAGTATGTTGCTAATATTATTATTATTATTATTATTATTATTATTATTATTATTATTATTATTATTAATTATTATATAACATTTTGATGCGCCCTTCTCTTATTATGCCAAGTTCATGCAGCCCAACATGTAATACTCGTCAATTGATTGAACCTAAAGATTATATAACTCATGTAGTTTATATTTCGATCACAATTCCAACAGGTTTCTGTGTCAAAGTCATCCATCCACTTAGAAAATATTAAAAACAAGAGTTTATTGCATTTCTGCTCTTTCCTATCTCTCATTTACTGCTCCTTCATTGCTTATCTTTTTCCAAACCATAAAATTTCATTGAAGGTATATTCAAACCTTCAAAAGGATAAAAACTAGCATCATCTATCCACCTTATAAAGTAAAGAACCTAAAGCTAGAAAACCCCACTAGAACAGTCTTCTTGACATTACAATTTCAATGCCACAAAGATGATATTCACAAACCAAAAGTTTTGAAGACAGGATCTCAAGGCTCCCTCAAGAGCTATAATTAAAATTATCAGAAGAAAAAGATTCTGCCAACATTGAACTTACACCGTGAATCTTCACAAGCAGTGAAACCGTATTCTTGTTCAATTTTCCACTTATTGCTCTACAAAAACAATAAGACAAGCAAAGAGAACTGATTAGCAATATTTAACAAAGAAGAGGGGAACTCAACATAAACATAGTGGCCCCAGAAAACAGGTTCTATGCAATTTAATCATCAACCACCACTCATCAATTAAGTACATAACTTTAAAACGAACCTTAAAAAAGATATGTAGTAAGACAACAGCTCTTCATTTTGAAAGTCAAACGAATAAGTTATCAGGTAGTTTATATGTTCATTACTAAACATATAGTCTGCAACAAAAATTCAGCAAAGAATATTATTAACCCATCAACATTGTTATATTTCAATCAAGAAAGTAAGAAATTTCCAAACAAGGAACTCCACATGATAATCAACCTACATATAGCATGTTCATTCCTTAGGTTCTGGACCAAAATGCTAACTGTTTGCAGCAACTGAAGAGGAACATTAACAGTCTCACTAAGTTTCAGAATACGAACAAACTCTCCCATTACTTGTTTTTCCATGAAGAATCTGTTATAAGAGAGGGATACAATGAATAAACTCCCAGCATTAAAAAAAGTCATACTCCCTCTATCTCATAATGAGTGTCACTTTTACTCATTTCACCCATATTAAGAAATGACTATAAATAAAATAAAGAGAATAGTCAATTTATTATATTATCTGTCTTAACTATCGGTATGTTTTCCACTATCATACTTGCAAAGTAAAACTAATGTTTTGTAAGTAGTGTATATAGTATTAGTTGAAGGGTGTAATTAAAATTACATTGAAAATGACATTTATTTCGAGAGAAAGTTTTGTAACTAAAGTAGGACTGATGGTGAGATGGATGAAGTAACATGTAACACAAACAATGAGGAATCTCACTCAAAATAGCTCGGGTCATGTTGGTCACCATAGGTCATCAACTCCGCAATTGATCTCAGAGCCTCAATTACAAAATCCTTCACAGTTAACGCAATTCATAAATTAGGGATAACAGTGAAGAAAAATTCAAATTTCAAGCAACATGAGGTAATTTAATTATAATTATTATTATTTTAAATTTATAATACCTTATTAACCTCGTTAACAGCTTGAATTTTTGTCAATTGATCAGTTAAGTGCCTGAAAAGTGAAAATCACAAGGAAGCAAGAAAGTGATGATTTGTTAAAGGAAATGAAATTATTTGAACAAGGAGTGACCTAAGATTGTTGGAGATTCGAATTTGAATGAAATTATTTAAGCGTGAAGGAACTGACCTAAGTTGATCCAAGGAAAAACGATCTCTGGATCTCCAGAAGGAATGCCACATGATTATAGAGTCAATCAGAGTTGGAAATTGAGTTGAATGGAATTCTTCATCTGCATCGGGATTGAAACGAAACTGCTCGATGCTCCCGAGCAGCTTCGAGGGAAGATTAGAGAGTGGGTACGATTCTGTGGAAGGGAGTAGCCGAGAGTACAAAATATTATAATTGTGAGTCAAACAAGATTGAAGACACCTGTAACGAAATTGGACTTCGAAGTTTGAAGGAAAATATTCAAACACTATTATCCTCAGAGATCCAGCGTTAATTAATCGTATTATTATTAAAATTATGCGTTACTCGAATTGATTTTGGAGTTTAATCGAGTCGGTATAAAATTGTTCTACAAAATGTCCTGCTGCGATTGTACATCATCGAATATTTAATGACACAATTTCTAACCGCAAATTAAATTTTAAAAAATATTATATTAAGATGTAATAAATTTGTCGACATATATAGAAAACAAAAAAAAATTGTCGACGTTAAAAAATTCAAATTAAATTGTCGACATTGATATCGTGTCAATATGATCAATCAACAAAACAATCCAATAAATACTCTTGGTGAAGGGAATTATTGTGGCAAATATTCTGTCTAAGTTAGTGGCAAATGGCTTAGAATCTTTTAGGCAAAATATTTCTTGTTTCACTTTTAGATAAAAATTCAATTTTTGATTTTTATCATCAACTATCAATATTTCATACTTGATGTCACAATTTAAATTGTAATACATAGCTATCTATAACAAAATATTAATTGTGATAGATAAATTCCTATACGCTTCAATAATTAACTTTTATTAATAGTAATTACAAAAGATATGATAAATGAAAACATTAATATAAATATTATATTTCTAGAGCAAATACTTATCAGACCAATACTGATTGCCCCACTCACCATTAACATTAACATTATATTTCAAAAGTAAGTATCTATTAAACGATACCATAAGCCTTAAAAATATACTTAACTGATCATATTGGTTGCATCACTCGTGAAAATTATATTTCATGAGCAAGTACTTATTATATAACACCACAAAATTGTTATTTGCAAATGATTCATTTTTTTTATGTATTTTTCATCATCTCTTCTACTATAAACTGGATATCCATCAACATCAATAGTAGTAAGTAATATTGACAAATTTCTATGAGAAATATTCTGTGCACTTTTCTTTTACATGCATGGAAATTCTTTTTTTTTTTAACGCTGCATATACCGTAAATAAATCATTATGGATCACCGTTCTTATCAAGATTCTCAATAGATATTATTATGTCTAAAATCATTTGGAGGTACATATTTGAATTGGGATACATAAATACAAGTTGTCAGCATGTGATTATCTTCTTTTCTGAAATTAATTAGTTCCATAATATCTCAATCTATTCCCTTCTTCTCCCTATCTCGATCGACTGTCTTCTTTCTAGCATCTCTTCTCTCAATTTCCTCCCCAAAAAAAGTCATCGAACATCAAATAATATTACCATCTCTAACATCACACAAATCCTCGACATTTCTGCATTTTCTTCCACCTCACCACCGTGTCACACTATCATATATATAATATGATGTTAAAATACTTAGGAACTTGTTTCACAATTTCAAAATTTATCCTTAAAATTAGCTTTTATAGGAACTATTTGTTTCACAATTTCAAAATGTTAAATCAATAGTTGATCATATTTCCAAAATACGACTTCCTGAAATAGATTGCATCTCCACTCTATGATATCTTAAAGATTAAAAGAAAATAGAATATTTTATATTTCTTTTAAAAAAACAAAATATAATTGAAAAATATATTTGAAAAGACATGTGTAAATTTTATTCCCATAAATAAATGCTACTATCTAGAAATAATTTTTATAAACTTGTAGTGGACATGAAAATGATATATTCTCAACCTACTTTTTCAAGAATGTTAGATGATATCTTTAAAATGAACATGCTATAAGATGAAGTCGTGATGTCAAACTTCATCTTCAGAGATGTACACTAAAGAAAAAAACTTCAAAATAAATCACACTTTTATTCATATATTATAAATATTGTTGGAAATGTATTGAAACTATTGTTGTAATAATATTGTTGGTAATAATGTTAAAATTTAGAATTAGTGTTGTGCGAATAAAAAAAAATAAAGAACTTTCACGTAGTAGTGATTTTACACACTAGTAAAGAAAAGGTGTACTAGTGATATCACACACTAGTAAAGAGAAGGTACGACATTTGAAGTTTGCCTCAATGATATCCAATTTTATAAAGGGAAAACAATACATTCAAATCGACTAGCAGCGCGTGCCGTTGCCGCCTGTCCGGATGGACTTGGACTTTGTGATTTATTAATTTTTAGAATCTCAAAAAAATTAATATTTATTTTTCAATTGTGTGTTTTTCTCTCTTCGAAAATTTTTTAACACATTTTTTTGTATGAGTTGATTCAGCTATCCTTCTAGTTCCACTTTATCATCAATTTTCACATGACCCATTCTTCCTCTGATGTTGCATGTCAATTTTTTGTTGACCGATTCATATTCGGAGAATTGGTCAAAAACCACTCTCATGAATTTGGTCAGATCAAATACATAATTCCTCTAATAGAGGATTCCACTCAATTCAAGAAACACACAAAACTCCAAAATAAATCAGAATTTTCTCTCTTCAATCTTTTTTGTTTCAACCTAAATTTTCTTTTTGTCCTTTTATTAAAAAAAATTGTCCCTTTCAAATGTTTCAAGTGGTTATAGTATCGTATTACGAGTGACATTAACTATTATAATATCTCTTGCACGATTTAAGACCCACAAAATATTTTAAAGAGAGCGGTCTAGTTTGCGACTCAACTCAAATAATATCTTCGACGACTGAAAATTCTTTTTCAAAACAGTTTTTTCGAAACATAAAAACAATAATCTAATAATATATTCGGCGACTGAAAATTATCTTTCATAATACTGTTTCGAAACTAAAAACAACAAATATATATAAAAAAAAAATTAAAAAAAAATACTCTCTAATGGACTATTTTCAAAGTACTATTTTAATTGGTTGAAATTAGATGTGTCTTTTTAAGCCATGTTGACACCACGTAAATTTTGTGGATTAAATTTCAAACCAATTAGAGAGTAGTGTTAAAAAAAATGTATTAAATAATATGTTTCTAACATAATTTTACTGCTACCTGATCTGTAAATATATATAAACTCTTGAAAATTTTATTTTCCCTTTTTATAAATCTATTTAAATTATTATTTGTATTAATTATTTCTTTACTACCATGCTTCTAATTAATTAGATATTTTTATGCAATAACAATAAATATTATAATATAAACATTAAGTAATCTTCTCTCTGCAATTGTAAATTTGTAAACACAATATCATTTTTTAATAAATTTAATACTATTATTCACTTTTTTAATTTTAGTTGTTTGACAGAATAAATCTTATATTTAAGAATGAATGTAGTAGTATTTATGAGGAAAACAAAATAATACTTCTACCGTTAAACTCAATTATAAGTAAAAATAATTTATACAAATTATTGTCTAATAGAAATTATGCTAATAAGAATGATTTTCTAAAATTATTACAATTATTCATTTATTAATTTTTATTTTTATATATGTGAAAAGTCTTCAACAAGACAACTTAAAAGTCTTTAGAATGAGTAATCTAGTTTGGATCATCTCAATCTAAATCTCTCAATATTCTCTATTTTATTTAGTGTTATTTTTTTTTTCACTAGATTGAAAGTTTATATCATTTAGATTATGTATGTAAAATTTTACATAAATCTAAAACTATTTGATTAATTATTAATATTTGTGAAGATTAATGGTGTTCAATGGAAGAATATAAGATATTAATTTTAATATATTTTAATAATATATAAAATCATCTCAAATTTATGTAAAATTTTATATGAATAATTTCTATGTTATAAATTTTTAATCTAGATCAAAAAATTGAAATAAATAGATAAAATTAAAAGAAATGAACTGAGTTAAGAGAGAATGAGATAAATTAATTAGTTCGAAATAATCCAAATTGCAGTTTGTCCAGCAACAGAGTACATGGTTATTTCTTTAATGCTTCAATCGAAAACTATTATTTATATGAACTGTGAATCACTTGACTAGTAAATCTGATTTTGATTGTTATTGTTTCACCGTTAGTCCTTTTTTAACATTAAGAAGAAAGAAAATCATGTTATTTAACATCTAATTCAAATAATAAATGCGGATATTATTGAATTGAAAATTATGACATTCAGCCTAATAATATTGGTATTTTGTTAGATAAGGCAGGAATTAAGGACGTCAATCTATTTCAATAGGTAAATTATTTTTTTAATCAGTTAACTTCTTTTTCTTTTCATTATAGTCTTCTTATTATTTTTTGTTCCGTTTTGATTATTTAACTATACTTTCGTTAATCAAATTAGTCATTTTCTTTAATTTTTATCAAAAATTTTTATCATTTTCTTCGTGCCACTCATCTTCAAACCTATAAACCCACAAATTTATGATTTCCTTCTACCTAAAAACCTAAATAATTCATACATTCAAACTCATAAACTTTTAAATTTATAACTTAGAAATTCAAATTTATAATTTTTCAAACTCAGAAAAATAAAAATATCAACAAATTCATTTCTCATACCATATTCTCTTCATTTTAAGTACTTTTTTCAGTATTTATCTTATTGTTTTCTTAAATCAATCATCATTTTTCTCTTTCATACAAATTACAATTTATTTATTTAGTTTGTATCTGAATTCAGTTTCTATTTCTTGATAATTGGATCAACACAAACTCTTTTGTCCATATTTAAATATTTTTAAAACTAATTTTAACAAGTTTAAATTGTTTATTTGATTCATTTGGTATCGAACTCCTTTTTCATCCCTTTCACTTTTACCTAAAGATCATGGTTTTTATGTATAAATTAGGATAAATTTGTTTTTTAAAAAGGAATGATTTTTAAAATTAAGGAAATTTTTTTGCAGGGTTAAGATTAAGAAAGTTGCATATTGAAATTCTTAATTAATTGATGGAAATATAATTTTACAAACTTATAGAAAATATTTTTTTGGAAAAATAATAAGTTTAAATAATTTTCATTTTTATGAGTTTGAACATTTATGAAATTGAATTTGTAAGTTATGGATTTTGAAAATAATGAGTTTGAAAGTCACATATTTGATGATTTCTTTGAGTTTTTAGATAGAAGAATATAATATATTTATGGGTATAAAGATGATTGAGATGAAGAAGATGACAAAATTTAATATTGTTTGTGTAACAAACAAAAATGATCAACTTAACTAAAAGAAAGTATATTCAAAATATTGAACCAAAATAGATAATAATAATTAAATAATAAAGTGAAATCTGAAAATTAAGACTAATTTAGTCTATTTTGACTAGTTAACCAACATGTAACATCAATAAAATTTAGGTCTTTTATTTTTTTTATAAGCAAAATTTTATTAATGAGAGTACAAGGAGTACTCCAATCCAACTAACAAAAACGGTTCAAATCCAACGTCAACGTCGTAACAAGAAAATTATATCCATCATTCTAAGATAATCACTAGGCATATTGTGAGACTGTTATTATAGAGTGATTTATAATAGAGTATTAATCACTAGGCATATCTGAAATTCATTAAAAAGATAATGTTACATCTATCAACATACTTCCTAATAAAAAATATAATAATTAAAATAAATAAATAATCTATTTTATCAAATTACTAATTTTAATTATTTATAAATTTTTTACTATTATCAATATAAAATATAATAATATTTTATAAATTATATTCATAATAGTTATTAAAAGATAATATATAAAAATAATTAAAATTATATTAAAAATTATATTTATTTTAAGATATTTTTTATAAAGTGATACTCGTTATGAAAATCAGAAAATATAATTTTCTACTAATATAAAATCGAACTCTCAAGTGAATATGGTTTGAGAAATCCAAGTATCTACAATTTGGATCATAACAGGTTGATTATCACCCTTCAAATTAACACGACACAAGTATTTGCTAAGTTAAGGATAAATTTAGAACCGATTATGTAAAAATTAGAATCCAAGCTAGATGCAATTAGAGCTAGCATGTTAAGAAGCTGCCACCTCTCCTAGTTTAACCTCCCCTGCATAAGTCTGTAAACACAACAAGCCTTTAACTGCAAAGGAAGCAATTTGGCATGTGTACAACTTTTTCTTGTTATCAACTTTATGTGTTTCGTGGCATATATGTGAGTACGTGTGTGTGCGTTAGGTGCCTTTTGGATGCAAGACAATAAAAGAAGTAAACTATATATGTTGCTAAAAAAGATTTTTTATTTTTCCTTTTGGGGAGAGTAATGTATTAGATATAAAAAATTAGTTATATTAGTTCTTGTCGTTAGTTAGTCAAATTTTCACTAGTACCTATTCATATTTAATATATTTTTTATTCTACTAATATGTAATTTATTTTTAATTGAAATATTTTTCTCTTCCATGATTTCATTCAATATTATTACATGAAATCAGAGTTTATTATTCTTCTATATACATTCTTTTATATTCATTTACCATTTTTTCTTGATAATTTTTTTAAAATATATGTTTATTTTATTTTAATAAAAGATTGTTGAAGTTAATAATTATTATAGAGATATGATAAAATATTAGTTAATGAATATGTCTTTTTAAAAATGATGAAAATATTTTTTTTAATACTTTCATTGTTTTTAAAAATCTATGAAGTAAAGATATGCAGTATATGTGCGGGTACGATACAACACAAATACATGGATACGTGAAATTTTTAAAATTTAAGACAAAATATGACTTAGATATGTTAACAAATTTTTTATTAAAAAAACTCTATATATATATATGTAAAATAATTATAAAGAAAAATGTTACAATCGTTCTTCATAAATATATAATTATAATAATCATAATTTGTATAATATATTTTAATTTATGTGTTAGGATATCAACAAAAATACTATTAAAAGAATTTAAATAAATATTAATTTTAATCGATACTTAATAATTTAAAATCACTTTTAATTGTCTCATCCATAAAAATAAATAGTTTTTAAGTCTCGTTTATGTGTGATAATTTTTCCAATTCAAGAATAGTAATATCTTAAAGTACACCATGTATATCACCATTGATGTCCTAAAAAAACTATTTCACCTTCTTTATTTTCTTGATCTTCATAGATATGTATCCACCAAGTATTCCATAAGTATCGGATAAATTGATATTTTAAAAAATAAAAATAATAATTCTGATACTTCTAGGATAAATATCTATAAGTATTTGTGAAATATCGATACGAGGACATCTATATTTTTAGAGTATACAAAGTTTATAGCTAAAAATACATATAATTTTTTACTTTAAATATTTTACCTCCTTATTAATAAAAGTAAAATAGACATAAATTTTAAAAAATGAAAATATAATTTTATTTTTCACAAAATAAATGACTATTAATTTTAAATACCAGTTCACTTTCATTTTTCCATTTTAACAATAATTTTCTTTTATTGGTTGCTCATGAATTTTGGGATCAATGGAAGAAGTCATCTTGATGCTTTTGATCATATGACCTGATGCCCAAATAAACATTTTGACTATGATTTTTTGCTCCTAAAGTTGATGAAATTAGTGACATTGAGGATACTAACGGTGGAGTTCACGATACTTGTGTTGTTTATAAGTGCGCTTCAATTACTCCACTAGTAACTATTGTTATTATCCATTAAGATATATTGGAAAAACGTTGCTGCAAAAAATACAATAATTGCAATTTAAATAAATCCTTTTCATAAAAGTTCTCCGTACGAAGTTGTAGTCTATTGGTTAGAAAAATTGTTTTGGATAAATGATCTATGAGAAAAAAGATCAAAGATAAATATAATAAAATAAAATAAATGAAAGATTAATATTGTTTCATAATTTTTCTTGTCTGAAATAAAGAAGAATTTATTCATAATATTTTTTGGCAAAATCACACTTGATCTTTTATCTTATTTAATTTTAATAGTGAGATAATTTATCTTTAAAAATTTACACAAGTTAATCTTTTTATTTATTTAAATATTGTGGTGTTGATCTACATCAGCATTGTTATTAATATTTATATTTTTAAAATATTACTTTATTAAAAATAAAAATAAAAACTCATCAATGATATCAATATCTTCATCACATTCTTTCTTCTTTGTCTTCAAACTAGAAAGTTCAATCAACAACACCGACTTCCATTAATCAACATCTTCATCACCAAAACTTATAAGTTCCTAAATTGATAATCCAAAAATTAAAATCCACAAGCAGTTTTATGATTGAAAACCCAAATTAAGAGTATTTACATATAAATTAGATATATAAGATTTACTATCTATTTTCCTTAATAATATTGGACAAAGTATTTACTTATTTCATTTAAAAAATATGAAATTAATTTTGTTTATAATTTATTCCAAATGGAGTAATTAGCTATTGAAAAAGTTTATAATTTATAATTTGTTTAGAATGAGAGACAGTTTGTTACATTTTTTTAAATAATAATTTGTATGAATTTTCATCAGTTTGTTATAGTTTTAAGAAAATAAATCAAAATTTAAAAAGAATCTAAAAAATGCTTCATATAACACACTATTTTCATTAAGTTTTTTTTTATAAAAAATGTTATTTTTATTTTTGAAGTGCAAAAAATATTATTTTTATTATCATAGACAAATATAAAATAATTTATATTTAAAAAAAATACTGTATCAATAAACTCTAAATTATTAAATTTCAAATATTTTTTTATAATTAATCAGTAAGAAAGAATCGAGAATAAACTAATAAAAAGCTTGGGCATATTTTTGTTTCATTGATGACATACTCCAAGTCTGGGAAGCATGAAAATTAGATGAAAGAGGATCCCAGCTAGATATGTTGGGTATGTAAAGTCACAGTTAATTTGTGGTCACAAAAGTTAAAAGAAAGAGAGACAGGTGGTGTAATGTAACCAGCGGTCCCTCTATCCCTTTGTGTTTTACGTTAAGCTACAATGCATAGTGGTCTCCATCTACTATCTATCCATATTCCCAAACTCACATATGTAAAAACCAACAACACCATCCAAATTGAATTATCATGGACATTCTTGGAGCTATCCAACATAATCTTCATGACATGGCTTCTCGTTTATAAGCGTGACCTGTGTTTTCATTCCCTTTATTTTTTATATAGAAAATAACATTTGATTATTAAGAAAATAAAATGCCATTACAATTATAAGAAACTTAAAATATGCATCCTATAATTCAACAATTTTTTCTCACATATGTTCAAACATAAACAAATTAGTAACTTTAAATTGAAATTTCAAATTCTTTATATTTATCTTGAGATACTTTTTTTTAATTTCAAACTCAAATTGCTTACTTATAGTAAAATGGAGAATAATATTGGCTTCAATGGTGTGGTAACAGACTTTAAATGGCCGTGACTGTTTTTTTTAGAAATAGTTAATATTGGAATTATTTATAAGTAAAATTATGTTGTTTAACCTATATTATGAAATTAATTATAATTATTAAGATATATTTATTCTATTATTTTTTATAAGTAAAGGTACATCAACAAAAATTAATGCATGTAGTTCAAAATCTATACTAAATACATTAGTTTTTAATAACACAATTTTGTTTATAAATAAAAATAGATGAATACTTTAGTGCCGCATTTTTTATAAAAAGTAAATATTTTGTATTTGTGTTTTTCATGGTTGTTTTAATTAGGGATATTCATATAAAAAAACTGCAAATCTATTCAAAAATCAAATATTATTTAGATGAATTTAATAAAAAAAATTGTGAAAATTATTTAGACTGGATTGAATTTCATTTTTAAATACGGAACCAAACTATATTTATAAATTTTAATATTTATTTTTTATTAGTATGAGATATTGCATTAAACTATTATTTATCAATTTTAACTAATTTTTAATAATACTTATTTGTTTAAATTGATATACTTTTATTACTATTTCATATAATTCAAACATAATCGATTTATGTTATTCTATAATATTAACTTTTGATATATTTTGTATTATATTTTGCTTCAAACTTAATATATTAATGTAGTTTTATAATAATATTTATAAAATAACATATTGTAAATTATAATTCGAGCAATCAAAAACCAATTTAATTTAAATTGCATTAATTTATATCGAATTTTTTATTTGTAATCCAAATCGAACTGAGCCGCTAATATTTTAATTTTTAAATCAGATAAAAAGTAAGATAATAAATTATTAAATATATTATATGTAAAAGATATATAATTTTATGAAAACTAACAAAATTTATTAGTTTTTTTGACAATTGTAAATAATCTAAAAATGAAAATTAAAAATAACAAATGTAGTATCTTGGTCGCTAAAAAGAGTTATCATTAATTAATAAGAAATATTTTTAGAACAATAATATTAAATAGAGTTTAGTCAAACAAATATTAAATAGAGTTAAATTTAGTGGAATAACAGAAAAAAGTTGAATGTATTGATGTATATTTATATTTAAGTCTAAAATTTGTGATAATTGTTGCTTATAAATAATTAAATAGTAGTGACATTTAGTTATTAGAGGAATTTAATTTGTTAACATATATATATGGTCAGATCTATAAATCCATTGAATGGGATGAAAATGATTAATATTTAATTTTTAAAAATATCATTTTTACCATTCATGTTTCTAACTATAAGCAATTATTAGGAAAAAAACTGTTTCTAAATAGTGAAGGTGAAAAAATCAAATTAAATATTACGTACATATAGTATTTTATTTTAAGAACATATATAATAACATTAAATTTACTATCAACTTCTCATTATATTATGTGTGAAGAAAACAAATTATGCTTATAAAAATGCCAGACAGAGACTAATTATTTGTCATCCATTATATTGATTTTTTTATATTCATTTAATTTTTTAATTAAGTGGTTCAATAACACTTAATTTATCTCTTTTAAATGTAACCATATTATTTTAATTTATGTCACTCCATGTTAAATTGTTTAAAATTAATTCACAGTCTATAAAATTATTAATATATAAATACATTCTTTTTATTCTTTGCCGTTCGTTTTACAACTTCTTAAATATAAATTATATGAACCAACATGTAATAAAAAGTTATAAGAAAAGGAGGTGTTAGAGCTCCTATATGACATTCCCTAATTCTGTTATTTATATATGGATTAATGTTCTCCTTTAACATGAATCCATATATAAAATATGATAAAAAGAATGAAATAGTAAATGAAAGCTAAGATATTTATATTTACCATTTGGACCTTGGAGGAAATCCAAAAGAATGGTACCAACCAAAAGTACCCCTCTATAAATAAAACCGACTGACCCGTTTATGCCCATACCCAGATTGAGACACTCTTTTCCCTTTGTGTTACATTACATTACATTGCAATCTCCACAATCATCATCAAAAATCAAAATGTGGTTGACATGCATTTGCGAGGGACAAGAGAAGGAATTGGGAAGACAACAAGCACCTGGTTCTTGTCCTTACTGTGGTGGCAAAGTTGAAGCTGTCGATGTTGAGGTTCAATCCAGACTCTGTTTCTTACCTATGTGTTTTCAGATCAAGAGGAAATACTTTTGTTCTCTCTGTTCTAGACGTTTAGAAATTTTGCTTTATTAAACACACCTCCCCCTCTTCCATTTTCTATCTATATTGTTACAACAACAATGGCAATATCAACACCGCTCTTTATTTATTTTCTCTCTTCATTTTTTATAATTTGTATAAACCAATGTTACTGATTTCTCTCTCTCTCTTTTTTTTAATATAAAATAAATGTTGACTATTTTTTTTTTTATATTTGACGGGAGAGAAATAAATGTTAGCCTTGTGTGTTGTTTAATTAGTTTGAGATGAAAAGCACTTTAGTCTTTTCTCTTTTTTTCCCATCTCATCTTCCATTTTTTTGCACATGCAAATGTTTATACCAAAAATTTATGGTTTTCTAACCTCTTGATTCAGTTGGCAAATAGATGACTCTTATTTTATAAAGGCACAAAGTTTAACTCTTCATAAAAGAATCATCTTAATCTTACGTCTGTCCTGATTTGATGAACCTCGAAATTCAATTTATGTAATTTTTTAATAGAAAAAGAAAAAGAGGGTTTATTTATGTTTTCTTTTTTTATCCAATTTTAGAAAATTACTTGAACAAAAATGGCAAAGTGGGTTATGGCTTTATGGGTATTTTTATGAAAAGTACTTGAACACTTCTTGTTTGTTCTTGTGGATACTGGACAGTCCAATTTTTTTTAACTGCTACCTAAAAATAGGCCCCATTTGTAAGTACTTTTGAGATGGCATTTTTTGTTTCTTTGAAGTTTTGAATTATTATTCACACCATTGATTTTGAGTTTGAGAATGAAAGCTTGTGGAGCCACAGATCCAGAAAAACTTGATTGATTTGCATCTCAAGAATATATTGAAGTTATTAAAAGGCTTTAAAATCAGTGTCGTTTTTGTTGTCTTTTTGGGATAAAACCATCATTGTGAAATTGACTGATGAGAAATATGAATATTTATGGATATTCAAACATTGTTGCCTGTAATGTCAAGCAAACGGCTTTTTGGATAAAGGGAAGGGAAGGATTCGAACTCAAAGAATAAATTCATGAAGCTTGAAGATTAGGGGTAGAAAGTTATCACTTTTTTATTTTTTTTAATGTTTACATAATGTTAAACATGGCTTGACACTCACATATAGATTCAAATTCGAGTCATAATATTTACTTTAACATCATACTACGTTGATGAACACTATCAATCTAGTATTTTAAATTATCAATATTCTAAATTTTTTTTAAAATATATAAAATATTAAAATAAACTGTAAAGGAAAATATGTATTAAATTGCAAAATATTTATTAATTTTGTTATTTGTCTTAATTTGTTATTATTATTTTATTAGACATTAATTATTCAGTTTTAAATATATTTTTTATATGATCAATTTAATATATTATAATTGTTGTAAATATGGATAGAGGAACAAACTTGAATAATGTTTTACAGATATTATTTTAGAATCAATAATGTGACATATTTTATTGATACAATGTTATGATTTCAAAAGGTAATGAGTTAATATTGTGACCACCTCTCTTTGCAAAGTAGGTAAATGTAGTTGGTCTAAGTTTTACATATATTTTTTAAAAATATTTTTATTTATATATTTTTTTGAATAAAGTAAATAAATAATGAATTTATCATGTTTTAATTTTATCTTTTATTGTTAGAAGTGGGGAGTTTCATATAGTTCTTTATCATTTTTTTTGATATAGTCCTTTATATTTTTTTAATACGTCACATAATTTTTTTACATAAAGTTTTATTTTTTATTTTAAAATACTTTTCATCTTTGAATTTTTTATTTTTTATTTTTTTTCATTTGACTATTTTGTATTAATTTTAAAATAAATCGAAAATACGAGAATATTATTATTAATCAATGACATTAATAACCATTTGATTCCTGTTTGTACTATATCAAACTTTGTCTCTTAAAATACATAGTTAAACTGCGCTAGCACCTCTTAAACTTTTTTAGTACTAATGTCTAACATTTTAAAATTTATATTTATATTTTAAGAATTAGAAATTTCCTTGAATCTACTAGAAAGTTAGAAAGTTCCTTGAATTTTTAATTTTAAGAAATATATAATTTAATAATTTATTTTACAATCCTTTAATAATTCATTATTATTATTATTCAATACTATAATATATTAAATAGTGCAATAAATATATATTAAACTCTGCTAACTTTTGTGCATCAAATTGAATATTAATTTTAAATTATACTAGCCATTTTGCCTTGTATATACTCCCTACCTCTTTTATTTTTTAGCTATTGTTTAAATTTTTTTACACAAAACAAGACAACAATTTCATCTATTTTATTTATTTTTTTATTATTGGTTGTCATTTTAATTATTTTTTGAAATCGTTTTATCAGTTATTTTATTTAAATAAATAATATTTTCACAAAATTTATTTTATTTTATTTTTATTGTCTAAGTGCGACGTTTTTTTTTGTGCGACGCTTTTTGGTTTTTTTTTTTAGTATAGAGCTTATTTTGATTCAGATTGACAAAATAATTTTGATTAATTACGGATTTCAATCAATGACTCTGGATGTTTTAAATATTATACATTTGAAGTAGAGACACTTAAATTTTGTCACTACACGTAAATTAAATATTCTCTTCTATGTTATATTGTCGTTACACGTAAATTTTGTGAATTTGTTTGTTAATAAATCTTTTTTATTTTTATAAAATTTAAATTTTCAGTGCATCGATGTATTCTTTTAGTAAAAAATATGCTTTTAAAATTGAAAACGAAGAAAAAAATAGATTGAATTTATTATAAATAATCATCAAAGTGACAATATTGCTCGTATTTTTGTTTTAAAACAAAACTCATAATCTATTTACTCCTACATCGACATTGTAATTTTTTTTTGTACAAAAATCAAATTACATCTCAATATTTAGATATTTGTGTAAGTATTTTTTTTCTGTAAATACTGTGACTTAATTAATATAAAAGTAAAATATAATTTTATCAAAAATTAATATCATTTATAGCAATGCATTGTAATGGTATCTCAGTACATTAATTTTTCAAAAAGAAATCTAAAAACATTAACAACCGCAAAAACAAAGACAATGATACACAGAGAAAAAAAACAAACGAGAAGTAAAAATAAATTTTCTTTTCTAGAAAACTAGAAGTAAAAATATGTAACTTAAATAATTGTTAATTTTTGAAACAAAAAACTTGACAAAAAAAAAACATTTAGAACAAAAAATTGATAAGGATTCAGTTCACATTCCAAAATCCTTTCAATGTAAAAATGCTTGGAGAATAATATATAATTACATTGTACTTTTCGAGTTTTGAGATTTTTATGGAACTAGATGAGCTTTTGAGCACATAGACATAGACATAAAGTCCCAAAGATGTAACCGAACTTATGTAATTATTTCTTCAACTTATACTTCCCTCAAAAGAAACCAACTACGACCGTATCACGATTTTTTAATCCCAAAATGTTACAAGGTCACTGTCCATCACAACCACGGTTTCTTACCATCTGCATAAATGGAAAAACAATGAGCAAAGCTTCACAAAAAAAGTGTCTTGTTTGTGTTGCTGTAAATAGTATCCACGATCACACGAGTACTCCTATATTAATTACAATACCCAAACCAAATCTTGACACATCTTTAGCACTGGTGGCCAATGCCAACTATAACGTCTAACCATCAAAAAGCAACGTATGTGAAATCAACTTAGAAGCATAAGTTTTTAATCTATATAAAATATTATTATTTTATTTTTAGCTTTTATAAAAAAAATTAACAAATTTTAATCTCTTAATTTTTTTTTTCATTATTAGTTTTAGATTTTATGTGTATTTTTTTGAACTTTTGAATATTTTTTTTAATAATGCTAAAAACATGTTTATCAACTTCCTTGTAAAAAATTAAAATTTATTTAATAAATGATGAATTAAATATGAATTTTTAAGCTTTTAATACTTATTCAACCCTTATTTTTCATAAATATGGATTTTATGAAAAAATTTAAGATATTAAAAGTTGACGAAATTTTTTATAAAAATTAAAAATAAAATTGTGAAATTTTATGTAGACAAAAACTTATTCAACCCTTATTTTTTATTTCGTATTTCTTATTTTCTATTTCTATGTTAACTTTTCGAATGTACCAAATTAAGGGGAAAAACTGCTTATCACTTTTCGTTTGATTTATATTAAAATAAAATGACATCAAGTGAATTTAATTACGGTTTTAAAGTAAATAGATAAATTAAATTCAATCAATTATGTACAATCCATGTACATGTTGTGTTCACATTCATCATACGAACATATCATATCCACTGCTCACACTCTTCTTCTAGGCAAAAAAAAACTAACAAAGTAGATTCTCATTAAGTTTATTGGGAGCAACTGACATAACAAATAATTAAGTTGTGTATATATTATCACGTCGTTCTACTTTTATTATGTAATGTTACTATATGATCATCATTATAGAACCAACTATTTGGAAATTATATGGATAATATGAATATGTTTGAAGCACTTTTGAATGGAAGTTTATGTTCATAGTTCTATAAAAAACACATGTCCTACACTATATGGTGGCCACGAGGGAGTAAAGAAAATGAGACAAATACTATGAGTTTTTTGGAATCACAAAGGGAGAATTCAACCTCTACATAAATATATAATTTTGTTTGAAATGAGTTTTCTCACAGCATTTGCATATAACATAGTCGTCATTTTAAAGCACCTTCACATACACCATTTTCTCTATTAGAGGTGCACCACTCACAACAAAGTTATTTGCATTGTACGAGGTAAAATTTGACTAAAAGAATTTGGTGCATTTGACACATTTACATAATTACATATGCTTTTGAAGGATGAGAGTATCTCCTACCTCTCCATCCATCCATCTTCTCAAAGGAGTCTATGGCCAAATTATTATTTTCGCTGTGTGCAATAGTCTAGCGCTTCATTCTACTAAAATGTATCTCATGTGTATAACATAAACTATTTGGGTATATGGGTATTGTAGATTATTTGAAAAAAATCAAAGAGAATTTTATGGGTATATCGCCAACTTTGAATAATGTCAAACTGAAGTTGTGATATTGAAGATCGTTATCGACGATACACACTATCATAGTAAAGAAAACAAGATTATTGATCAACCGTCGAGGTTATAGAGAAGAGAAAAAGCGTTGGAAAAGAAATATCAATACAAACACTACTAATTAAATTATTGTCTAACCAATTATGAAGTCGTGAAAGAATCAAAATTCTCAATATAATTTATTTAAACATTTTTAGAAATCCAAATATTTAATTTTTAAGATATTTTAAAAAAGTGGCACATTTAATATAATAATACTTTATCAAGTTAAAAAAAAAATTAAACAGGAACATGATTAATTATAAACGAAATTTTGAAGAAAAAAACATTGAGATAAAACACTCATACACGCTCACAATGTTTATATTCAAAAGGAACATTGAATGTATTCATTTTAACGTTATAAACGAGTTTAATGGACATTTATAGCGAATATCAGTTTTGCATAAATAATTAAAAAAAAGTTGTTTATTTTATAATTTTATTTTATTATTTAAAAAAAGTTATCAAATTAGGTGATATGATAAAATAATATTTTTTATTAAATATAAGTGTGAATTAATTTTATACTAAAAAGGTATTTAATTAAATTTTTACTACGTAGATATTTGTGGATATATTTAAGTAATTAAAATGATATAAGCACTTTAATCCATTGGAGAGACTCATGTGAACACTATTGATCGCATTAGGGTTATTTGGGAAAACCTCCACCGGCATGACCAAACAATGTATGATTTTGGATTCTAAACACAAATATTTACTACGAACGTATTCCAAAAAACATGTGAATTCCATATATTTCAAATAAAGGTTCGAAGAAGTTTTTATTTAAAAAAATGATGATGGATTTTATAGCATGATTGGAGAGAGCATCTCCTGAATACAAAGTAAATGTGGCATAAGAGAATATGAAATGAGGTGATGCACACTATTTTGCAGCATGAAATCACATCGTGTTCCCTGCAAAAGAATTTAATCCAAGCAATTATAGTTTATGTTTATATTGGGTTTGATAATCCCTTGATGTCGTATCAAATAATCAAATCAATTGGATTTTTTATTTTACATTTTAAGGTTTAAAAACTCGATTCAAACTTTTGATTTTTTTTATGTTAAGAAAGTCTAGAAGGTAGGCTTATATTGGTTTTGGAAGAAGAATATATTTGTGATTCTATCATAATATCAATTTATGCTGGAATAATCCAACTCTTCCTAAGAATTTAACCTCTTCTGATCTTATGGAATATTGGGAAACCTATGCATATTAGTCTACATGGCCCTTAATCCAATAAATCCGCCATAAGTCATTTTTGGCCTACAACAAATAACTAGTCAAATGCAAACAACCTCTCCTATAACTCAAAGGCGATAAATGGATACCAGATGTAGGTCTGATTACTGCTATAGTTGATAGATGGATACCAGAAACTCATATGTTTCATCTTCTAGTAGGTGAGTGCACAATAACTTTTGAAGATGTATACTACATTTTAGGATAAATGTTTATGGTTTTTATGTTAGCGGTTCAAATTTTATGAACGTTAAAGAAGTTTGTCAAGATTACTTAGGTATTATCCCACCCGAAGGAGCAACAAAAGAGAATTCTATTAAATTAAAGTAGCTCAAGGATATGTTTGACGATGTTGGTGAATATGCATCTGTATTAGAAAAACAAGTATCTTGTCGAGCATACATCCTACGTATGATCAAATGGTTATTGATGGTTGAAAAATCCAACAACCGTGTACATTTAAAATATCTTTCACTATTAAGAGATTTAAATAAAGCATCCAAATATAGTTGGGGTTCATCCGTTTTAGCTACACTATATATAGAACTATGTCTTTCAAAAGAAAAAATGGTCACTTGGGCTGCATGTATCTATCTGCGTTGTTATCATATTGTTGAAAAACATCATACAGATAGAGTCACACTTCAATTCGGCTTCCATCAACAAATACCACAACCACTAGAGGACATAAAAATGTACCACGAGGTCGACATGAGGCATGAAGTGGATGATACTTGGAACTAAGTTTGAAGGGAAGAAATTAAACATTGGAACGAGCGTCACAATTAAGTGTTGCAAGGTAAGATCGTATAAGGTGCTTTATACTATAACACATAATATATGATTTAGTTTAGACAACACACCAAATTATTTATATATGTCGAACATATCTCTGTGATTCCCGTTTGCAACCGCCATCGTATCCTTATGTGCAGGCGACCTCCCAATCAACTCTACAACAACAAAACATAGCACAACCGTCTTTATAATCACCTCACCTACATGTCGCTACAGAAGTTCCATGTTATGATCCACCATCGACTCAATATCACGTTCCGCCGGTACCAAAAATACCAACCACCCGGTTATCCGACATAAAATGAGCTTTTCTATAATTTGTTTGGAACTGAGTACACAACTTCTGAGTCGACTTATGTTGTGTTTGATTGTATGTACAATCCTTAGTCTCAAAGTTATATGAAAGTCGGGTGTAGTGGTTCTAATCCACCTATAACTTACAGTGAGGATAATGATCAAAATCAGGATAAATTGGAAGAACCTCAACTCGTTCGAAGAGTTAGACGAGTTCGACGATATCATAAGAGTAGAACTGAAAGTCATTTAAGTAGAAATCAATGTATCAATATGATGTTTTTTGTCTCTCTATATATATTTTTCTTTAATTTAATATATTTTATTTCATGTTATTAGTATATATTTTTTTAATATACTTTATTTAAAATTTATAATATAATTTACTATTTTTAATTATAATCATTTTTAATAATAATAATTTATTACTTTATTATATAATTAAAAATAATTAATAAAATAATATAATAATTATTAAAACGACAAAAAAAAAAAATTAACTCCTAGTGCGAGGTCAGGTCCCTCGAGCTACCTCCAACTAGGTCTGAAATTTTTTGAGTGAGGTATTTTGGTGTTAAAGAAAATATATATAAAAAAAATCCTCAAATATTTCTATAGGGCCTAATAGCCTATATTAAAATGTCAAATATGTAATTAAAGATATAATTCGGGGTAAATTTTGTAGAGAATGTGTCGAGAAGAAACCCTAAATAAACCCTAACCAGTTTTAACTGTTGATTTAGATTCGTTGGGTTGGAGAATCCCTTTCGCATGCCTGCAAATCCATCAGGTATCAAAGGAATTTCAACCCTCTTCTCTTTCACTCCTCGTCAAGTTCTCTTAAACACTCCAACCATGAAGCACGGTGCCGACAACGGAACCATAATCTCGGAACAGAAAGTGAAGTTTCTTCTTCATCAATCTATTGCTCTTTACTTGGAACACTCCGGCTTCTCCAAAACCCTAAAAAAGTTTATATCTGAAGCGAAAATTGAGGTTGGTAACTACTTGACATAATTTTGTTTGAGATTAGCTGAGTTGTAACTTGATGATACTAGACCCCGTGTGCTTGATTAAATTCTCACTTTTTGTTGTGATTAGGATATTGGAAAATAGTAATTTCGCATTTGGAATATTTTATTTTTCTTCTGTGTTTCTGCTAGTGATGTTATAGAAGCATCTCATTATTAAATTAAGATTATTGTGTTCCACTTGCAAAAAAATGTCCTTATAAGCTTGTAGGTGATCATACAAAATTAATTTTTATGAGAGAACTTATAAAAAAGTGAAATACATTAGCTAATATCAAAGTTATACAAGAAGTTATTGTGTAAAAAACTCTTAGGTGTCTGTTGGGAAGTGTATCTATACTAATTTTATGACAAAAGTTGTGTTATTGGGCCTTGTATATGTTTGGTTTAGATTGATTTGTAAATTGAGAGCTTAGCAATTGAGTTTACAATTCTTCACTTGCAATGAGGTTCTGTAAGCTTATGGTGTTTACACTGTTATAAAGAGTTTAAATTTAAATAAGATAGTTTCTTAAAAAAAATTAGAGGCAATAATGCAAAGGCTAGTTTTTTTTTATCTTATATGAGAAGTGTTTGTTAATAAAACTTCAAAAAAATTTTAATATTTATTTTCCATAAGCGCGCTTGTTGAGAATATCGTCTTGATTGAGTCCGTTTGTTTTTAAATTTTTTTAAAATTTTGAACGAAACATAAGAAAAGATTCTTGCTTCAGATTTCTTTTTGTAATTATGTACTTACAAAGCAAAAGGAAGGCTGTATGCTGTGATGTCATGTGTAAACCAGTATTCCTCAGTATTCCATATTTGTGTTTTCCTTTTCACTGTTCAGTGAAAAAATTGGCTGGATTTTCCTTATGTTTTACATTGTCGCTCCTGCTTGTGATGCAGAAAGATAATACAGAGGGTTCGTCAGTTGATCTAGAAGAAATGTGCCGCAAATTTCTTGAAACATGGTAAGACCAACAATCTTAGCTTTAAATTAAACTTTCAAGATTATGGAGAGAAAGTTGATTATGAACTACAGAAGGCACTGCTGATTCCTGTAAACTGTACACTGACCAGTTATATTTTACTTGTGCAAAACTGTTCCTAGTTTTCTGTGTAAAGGACACTGTATAACTGGCCATTGTCTGATGAAACTGAGGAACCATGTACCAACAATAGTAATTACTGATTAGAAAGGCTGGGCCAATCACACTTGCTAATAGCACATTTTAGCAGTGAAGAGAAACATCTGGCCGCTATAACATTTTTGTATTGTTGCGGATTTCAATAGCGGTGGTTGCTTCACAAATTGCCTATTGAGGCTGGCACAAAATTCACTATGTTTTTCCACCATGGCTGCTATTTTATGACATTGTTTATTACAAATCATTTATCCTATATTTGTAATCTTCAGAAAAGGAGTTATCCTGCCCACACACAATCACACTATGGCATTTGTGGGGTTGTCTGTTCTGCGCCAGAATCTGAGATTTAGTACTTTAGGATGAAAAATTAAGAATTGCAATCTCACTTTTTAATTGCTGCTGCTTGCTGCCCTAGTTAGTCTTTTGTTCGTACAATGTTTTGGGTCTTTAGGTGTTATTTTCGTCTCGCTTATATGTTAATTCAGGTTTTTCTTGTTTTTCATCTCTTTTCAACAGTAACGATGCTAAGTCAACTATCAATGGCCAAAAGGAGCAAGGTATACTTTTAAATCCTTACAAACCTACTAGCATATCTGTTGTTTATAACAATGAGTTCTTCTTTCTTTCTCAGAGTCAGAACTTGTTATCATATCTCATTTTGTCTCTTCTTGAGTCCTGACAATTAAATTTATGCTGTGGCTCTTCAATTACCTTAAAGTTGCAGGCGTGCACTCCAAAAATGAAGAGGAAAAACCCAAGGAAAAAAAGAAAAAGAAAAGCAAATTAGTTTCTGAAGCTGCTGATAACATGGAAGATAACCAATTGGAGTCACTGCCTATGGTTCCAGAAAATAAAGTTAAGGATGATTTATCTACTGATGCCAAAGTTGAAAATGGTGCTGAAACAGAGAAGCAGTCCAAACGTAAAACGAAAAAGAAAGGTAAGTCAAATATTGAAGGGGATTCAGTAGATCAGATTACAGTTGTAGAAAATAATGTTAAGGATGAATTATCCATAGATGCCAAAGTCGAAAATGGAGCGGAGACAGAGAAGAGGTCCAAACACAAAATGAAAAAGAAAGATAAGTCAAAAAGTGAAGGCGATGCAAAAGAGCAGATTGAAGATACCGATGCAATTGTTTCAGAAAAGGAGAATTTTGAGGCATCAAACGAAGAGGCAACACCTGAGGCGAAGAAAGATTCTAAGAAAAGAAAAAGGCCAATTTCTAAAGAAAATGGTGAACAAGATACCGAAATCAAGGCAGATGAAGAAACCAAGCGTAGGAAAATAGAAAATTTGAATGGAGAAACAGATGTGCACCCTGGGAATGGGGCAGCTAAATCTTCTGTGCAAAGTTCTCAGAAGAAAAAACACAAGGAATCAGTTGAGGTATGCCATAACTAGTATTTATTCTCTATGAGTATGTTTTTGGCCTTCTGGGTCTTGCCATTAGATAAGGCACACTTTTAAATCAGACCAATGAGCTTGCTTATTTTTCTCTTTTTAAGAAAAATGTGCTCTCTTTAGAGAACTAGAACGTCAACCTATGCAATTAACTCTTGATCAGTCTAAAACTAACTTAATGTTCCAGGTTATTGACTTATTTTGTTTGCCGGCCTCCCTTTAAATTAAGTAGTTGGCTGCTACAAATTCCTAAATGTCTGTCTTGAATCTCTTGATGCTCATACTTATTTTCCTCTCCAATAACTATCTGTCTGCTCTTCTTTTGTTGTTTAATTTTATGCAATATTTCATTCTTGGCCTTTCATAATTACATTTCTTATACAGTTTTGGATTCTTAGTCAAACGTATTTAATTACAATTTCATTGCTGAAGCTAAGATTTTGTCTGTGACAAATGAAATTGCAGCCAAAACCAGCGAATACTCCATTTCAACGAGTACAAGTTGATAAGATAGATTTTGTTGATGAGAGGCTTCAAGATAACTCTTATTGGGCAAAGGTGCGACAAATTGATAGGTTTTCCATGCAATTGAGGTTGTGAATTTTGTCCCAGTTGCATTATCTAATAAATGTGTATTGGTCTATTTGTTTGCAGGATGGTGCTGAGAGTGGTTATGGTGCAAAAGCACAAGAAATTCTTGGCCAAGTTAGAGGAAGGTCTGTTATTTCATATGTGTAGTGGAGTAATTTTGAATTCCAATATTTGCACTTGTATATCATGCATCTAAACATGTCATTATTTGTTTAGTGTGTTTGGCGTTGGAGGATTCATGTTTTCATAGACAAGCTATAAATAGTTTGTGCAGTTGGTTACATCACGTTTTTATTTCTTTAGCTTGTCTCTAAAGGAAAATCTGTTTGATAGGGAATGCAGAAGCTAGTTCTACTTCTCTAAGCTTTTCGTGTCATGTGTCATGTATATATATTGGAAGCTTTCTATCCTATCTCTGCTCTATCATTTCCAGACCCTTATTTTCTTATTCAGCTGTCTCGTATAATTGTTTATAATGTGCACAATTTCTTCGGTTTAAACTTATATCACTGTCTTATTTTTCTTTTTTGGTGACATCAAATATTTATCTTACAGGGATTTTCGTCATGAGAAGACCAAGAAGAAACGTGGGACCTATAGGGGTGGATTTATTGATTTACAATCCCACTCAGTTAAGTTTAATGTTTCAGATGAGGAGTGACTGGGAAGCATATATGTTTATTTATTTTTCTTTTTTCTTGTCAAGAAAGAAAAATTGCTTTTTTATTTGCTACTGGAGCACCATGCTAAAGGCGGTGTTGTCCTGGAAATTTTGTTTAATTATGTTGCATTGAAAAAATATTACATTGAAACAATATTCTGTGTGCTGCTTAATGCAATTTGTGTTGCACCTATTATAACAAAGTGCTTGGATTCTGGGGTGGGAATTTTTTGTTTTGATTTCCTTGGGATCGGATTAAACGTAAAGCTCATCATTTTGCTGAGGTATGCAACCGTATTAACATAATGATTATGGGCCTAACATTACCATGCGGGCTAGAGTAAAAACAAGCTTGTTTTTTTGTCATTATATTAGAGTAATTCTAAAGTGTATGACTCTTTTATAACTTAATAATTATACACCGATGATGTAAAACAGATTTTACAGATACAGTAATAATTAATGTCGTGATTTCAATGTGAAAGGTGGGTTGAGATTCACTTAGTAGTTAGCTTGTAAATACTTCATCTTTTTTGTTGACCTAAAATCAGCTTTTAAGTTTTTTTCTTCCTGTTTTACCTTTTGCTGATAAATACAAACACCTGACAAGGCCAAATTCAGTTGAATTGTGAGGGAATAGTAAACAAAAACTGAATTGGTACTGTAAATGCACCAACAGACCTGTTTGTGAAATTGCCACGAATTTTCTTCTGTACGTGCTGCATGTGATAAAATCAAGTTTTCCTCATCCTGACGGAAAAATATTATCAACGAAAGACTAGTTGATGGTTTTCACTACTTGTGTTTGGTGTAGAAGAGGGGATATATTCCTTTTACTTATTGGTACCGACCATTTCCACGTGACTTGAAGACTCATCTGTTCCAATTGTTGATAACTAAAAAAATCCTGTATGAACACAATTTATTTTCATTTTGGTCAAAATTCTTGAAGCTGTAGCTTCCATAATTAATTTCTAAGTTTCCTATTAACTGATATTGACGAAAGCAAGTCTTGTTATGATACATATATAACTTGAACATTACACGTTCTAAACTTTATTTCATTTCAAATATACGTTTGCTCTTGAGTTCTTCTTAGAGTTAGAACTTCATTGGTGTGGTGAAAAAAGGTTAAAGGTTGATCTTTTAATACACTTGTGTTTTGTTATTATACATATTATTATTTTTTGACAAGTTTTTATCTCATAATTATTTACTGTACGAATTAAATTGATATTGTAGCCACTTTGGTGGATATACTAAAGAGAGTGAAAGAGGAGTTGAGAAAAGGAGAAAGTGATATTGTATGGACTTTGGTGAATATACTTCTTAGAATGAAAAATGAGTTGAGAAAAGGAGAAGAAGGATATTTTAGTCTTTTTGGACTTGTATGGAAATATTAGGAGTGTAATTAAAAAAAATCAAATTAAAATTTATGAAAAAATGCCAACAACCCTCTTAACACAGTACACTCTTTATTGTTGGTGAAATTTTTAACAAAATTCACTAAATTAACGCATCTATACAAAATTTAGTGGCATCCATTAACCAATAAAAAAGAGTGTATTATTAGTATTTTTTCATTAAATTTTGATAAACAAAAAAGTCATTTACAGCCAGAAGGGAATATCTGGCATGGTTATGGTTTCCATTAGTTTGATAATCGTCGTGTCATGAATCACTCTCCTCTTTTGAATACCTAATTAGTAATCAGTGAAGAATCTAACTTCACAGTATAGCTGCTCTGTGTTGTACTGAAAACCAATGAGAGTACTTGAGAGCGCAGTAATGGCGACGATTCCTTTCCTGCCATCTCAAAATTCAGCAATGTGCAAAAACAAATAAATCAATAAAAAGAAAGAATTACGTGTTCTCAGATAATTTAGTTGTTAGTTTCACGCTACTACGCGATACTGTGCAGAGAAAGAAGACGATCAGAGTAACACTACCACTATCGGAGTAAAAAAAAAAACTAGTCTGTTATTTTCCCGGGAAGTTTTTCACATTTATGTATGTGGCGGGTTCTACACTCAACCAACTTCATCACTGGTTTATAACGTTATTTCAAAATCGTTTCAAACTCTACAAATGACGGATACTATTACTTTTTAAAAGTAGTAGAAATTCACAATTGACATCGTGAATTCATGATTGATTAGGGTTGGAAATGTTTACAAAGAAATTTGTTTGACTTTGCAATTGAAATGGTTGAATTGAAATTGAATTTAGTTAGCAGTTGAACCATATATATACAGATACAAATGAAAAATTGAATTGCTTTTGTTTTTTCTCGCTAGTGTAATTAAATTCCGAAGTAGAAAAACTTGATTAAGAGAGGTTGATTGATTCAGTGAGTTTTTGTTCTGAGAGTGGAAATGTGACCATAAACAACAAACCAAAGTGGTTATTATGATATATATTACTGTCAAGTGTCAAGTAGTAGACTAGTGAGGCATATTTGGTAGGTATCGTGCCATCTTTCCTTCAACAGGTTTCTGGAACTATGAATTTGTCAAAGGATTCTCCTCCAACACAGCGTGATTTAGTCCTAGCTGTTCAAAGTCCTAACAATTCCCCTAAAGAGGCAAGTGAGGGTAGGGATTGGGGGGTTGTATAGGATATGCAAAATTGGTTCAGCTGATCATATTGACATCAAGTATTACATCAATTACCTTTCTATACTTCAAAGAGCACAATTTCTACAAAATAATAAATGCTGAAAAAGATTAGGAAAAGTACTTAAGTGACAGAGAGAAGGCCATCTTTGAATCTTTGACTTGAGCACTAACTCCAGTCATGCATGGTAGTTGAGAATACATTGAATAATGCTTGTGTGCATCTGTTTCAAGTTTTATCAAGAACCATTGAGATCTTGAGAAGGGAAGAAGGAGGATATATTCCAGTAATTTTCTTAACTTAGTTGTGGCTGAAGATGAACTGGATAAATTATTCAGTGGATAGTAAGGAGAATGGATCAATAAAGAAGCTACAGTGATGTCAACCAGATGTTTCTTGTAAAAAGGTCTTGAAGGATTATGTGCTTGTTTTCTTATGTTGTACTTATAACTGGAAATATATTAATGCACTTACGTCAATAGAAACTGGAGGGCTTTCCTTATGCACACATGCTAATTATATTTCTTCCCCTTCTCCCATTCTGTTTCTCAATGATCTCAGCTTGCCTCTTGCCGTGGTTGGAAAACTGATCCTAGTACCAGCGGTTCCCATCAACAGCTGTTTTCAAAGATTTCATTGTGGCAGAACTATACAAAGGGTTTTCAAAGATTTCATTGTGGCAGAACTATACAAAGGATGGAGTGTAATGCTTCTCAATAGTTGTGAACGTTTCTTTTTGTATAGTCAAAGTTGGATTTGTTTTATAACTACTACCTCTGATACGGAAGTTCAGCCAATCTCTTTTTTTTGGTCAGTTTGACAAGTGCTTATTTGTATTCTTGTATGTTTGAAAAGCTGCAGACAAATGGATGATAATTCCAATCCATTATTTGAATTAAGCTGCTTTCTTTCTTTTTGTATGTAATTTGAGTTTTAATGAGGTGCAACTCCTTTCACAAAGGATATGGAGACTATATTTTCTGTGTAAACCTACAACTCTTTTATTGGAAGCAATCTTGAGGAGTCATTGAACTAAATGTGAGCGCCTCTCCTAGTGAAAATTTGAACCAGGATTCATCATGTGGGAAACTAATGTTGGTGATCCAACGACTATCTACCTATTAAATACTGACACAAACACATACATCAGACACAATACTAACACATAGACGTAGGTAATAATTTAAGAAAATAAAAGTGATTGCATGTAAATACATGTGTTTTATTGCGTCGGCGTTAAAATGCAAAGGAAAAAAATGAAATGATTTCTAACAAAAGAATATATATTTTGGCTTGATAAATCTTGGGTGTGTTTAATTATCAAGTCCTAGCAGCAGGTTGGGGTTTACACGAAAATAGATTTGCCCTTCTATGTACCTTGAGAGATTTGTCAGAGGCAAACCCCAGTTCATGTGTCCAGAATTGAAACTGGAGCGGCAAGACTCACCATAGCAGATTTCCAAATAACTACCTTGTTCAGCAATGGATACTTAAAAGCTACTATACTAGTATTGCAACTTACACAAGCCTGCATTACTGGATATATACAACAACTTCGAGAGATGATGTTTGATTAAAAATAAAATCCTTTATGATAGAATAGTGTCATACCATGCATCAATTTCAAATTCAGACAGTCGCCCATTGCCAATATGGGTTGCAAAACTTACTGATTGCTGTGGTAATTTATCATCCATAATGAACAATGGGATTCATGTTGTCAGGTTTTCATGCAGCAGACAATGAAAATGGTGCATGGCCTGCTCAACTTTAGGAGCATATCTTCCCACACTATACGCTGGGGATTGGAGGCCCTTTTGGACACCTTCACACAACAAAATATCTTCTATCTGCCCATGAACAACCAAATGCATTACAATAGGTATGTTGCATGCAACTGGATGAAAATTTCTAATCAAGTCTACTAAACCAATGTATGTACCTGCACTTTCTCACTATCTTGTAAACTTTTCTCTATGAAACCTGTGTCATCCTGCTCAGTCAAAGAGAAGGTCGCAGGCAGTAAGGTTTTTGAATTGACTTAATTGTTCTGACAAGATTTATAAAGTGAGCTCATAAAAACTCAAATATATTTTTAAGGAAAAAAAGGCTCAATCCTATGACGAACTATCGAACTGTTAAAATGAGTGTAGATCCTGGTTTGATTTCTGAAAATTCAATATACTAATTAAAGCATTGCTCTACTTAATGCAAGCTTGAAGTTTCCTTTGTGTTTTCACTGAGTCGTTAAAAGTATGAAAGCAAAGAACTGAACTCCACATTCATTAAAATTTCATACCCTAGTCATCTACAACCAACCCTGCCTCTAAAGGTTATATTGTCTTGCTTCCTGATTTTCTTCCAAATTTAATCCCTCCACATACAGTTGGTACAAAATTATCGACATAAGGTTCATTTATAAGTTTATTTATTGTCAATGACTCGATAAATATGTTTGCCAACTAAATTTTCAGTCGATGTTCAAAATGAAAAATTTTACAAGAAAACAAAACATATTTCCTTACTATCCTAAAGGTGATGGTGTACCCCATTCTCTAGTACATTTAAATTTTAAAAGTTATGAATCATGGAGGCAAATATTAGGCATGTGATTTCATAACTACAAATTACCTGTAGTGAGGGTTCAAGATAGTAGTCAAAAACTACTTGACATTTGTTGGGTCCTAGTGGAAGGACAAGATTGGTGTCCATCCAAGGTCCATACCTATAAGGCCACAAAGCACCCCAAGTTATAAAACCATGCTAAACTGTTAGTGCATGTTTGGATTGATGGTGAGATTGACAAAATCAGAATGAGCTACCATGATTTTAGCAAAAACTACAATTTAGAGCTTCATCAAAATCACGGTGCCCCTATAATTTTGGCAAACACACTGCCGATCCAAACATACAATTCATAAGAATATGACTGAAAAAATGATTAATCATTTGCCCAAATAAAAAAGCAAGACCTATTAATCATGAAGTTTGGGTAAACAAAAGCATATATAGCTTTTCTTCCAAGTCTATCATAGTTCTCTTTGCTTTTCTCTGAGCTGCTGCCTTCACAACTTTGGATGCTAACCTTTTCAAACAACTGTCTCATTCATAACAATCCTTTAGTACATAACCAATCACCGGAAACAAATCAAATCACGTTTGAAGGGATGGAAGTATGCATTTGACATTTTTTTATAAAAAGGTTTACATGATTCAATTAGTGATACTATACGGTACAGTAAAAGATAAACTGAAGAGATATTATAAAAAGAGAAGCAGTAAGAAAGCATACAGTGATAGAATAGGAATCGAGATTAAGACCAGATGCTAGGCCTTTATGCGCGTAGGGCACATGATAGCCACCATCTAAGTAGTTATCACAGAATACCTGCAAAAAGAAAACCCAAAACCACCTAAGTCTAAGCACCTCCAGGGATCATATAAAGAAAATAATAACAATTAAATAAATAAAAATGTGTATAGTAATAAAAACAATGACGTTTTAATTATTTTGCAGATGGCCACTAGTGAGGAAAAAAGCAAGCTTAACAACAGAAGGGAGGGTAAAGAAAATGAAAGTGTGCCAAGGGCAAAGTAATAAACAAAACCTCTAGGAAAAATAATAAATGTAAGGTAAGTCAAGAGGTCATACCTTCCAATTGCATTCAATGGTGTATTCGCGTCTACATAAATAACTTAACGAAGAATCAACTCCATTGGTACTCAGTAATTCTGAACAGCTACCAAGCCATTCCTTTGCTACATTATGACTATCAACTTCTTTCTCAGAAAGATTCTCCTTTTTCAAATTGAGAAGGACAAAAGGCCCCCAGGTAGCTACTTTGATTGGTATAAGACCAAACTCCTACCCTTCATGGTAAGAGAAATCAGCCAACCTTTTTCCTTATGAAAGTTAAATATTGTACAAGTAACTTATTATAGAACTGAACTGCGTACATTTACGTTGAAATCCCGCATTCCTGATATCCTAGTAGCCTTAAGTAGAGTTCCATTTAATCCATATGTCCAGCCCTGCAGAAATAATTGGAGAAGTTTCCAAAACAAGAAAAAAGAAACTGAAAATAGAAACCTATAATGCAAAAGGATCGGATCATGGTAACAGCCATTTATCCATGAAGGAAAGCTTGACAATAGTGTCTTCAACCCAGTGTTGTTAAATAGCGGCTATAGCATAGCGGAATTTGAATAAATCACTAGAGTTTGCAAAAATGCTGTTTAGTACAAAATGTTGTAAAATAATGGCTATAGCACTATTGCATAACAAAATTTGAACAAAATGCCACTTTCTGCCATCCACAATTGATAACACTATTTCAACCTCACAAAGTTCATATGGAGGATATCCATGGAAAAAGAGAACCAAAATAACGCTTGTATGCATATTTAACGTTGTAATTATACTCACGTGGTAAGGACAGACAAAGCAGGACTTTTGTCCGCTTCCAGAAGCAAGGATAGAGGCATGATGACGACAGACGTTGTAGAAGGCGTGGACATTCCCACTGTCATCTCGACATACCACAAATTCCACATCTCCTAGCCTGCAATATTTAGTCCTCCATGTGGTTCTCAGAAACTTGAAAGAAAAGAAAATAGATTACACAACTTAATATGTCAGTCATAAATCCTTTTCCCCTTCCAAGAACCAAATGGAGCTGCAATTAGACAACAATGTTATATGTAAGTACAACAAGAATTGGAATCAATGTACTATTATGTTAGAAAAACAAAAATCCACCTTCCAGTGAAAAAATCACCGGGATTCTTTATCTGCTCCGTGGATCCTGATAAACAAAATTGAGAACTTTTGGCCGTAAAAAAATTCTCATAGAGCAAATTGTAACACAGAAAATTCAAAAAACACTAATTAGTTTAGTTAATCTATCATAGTGATGACATCAGAATTTAGTATGAATTAAAGCAGAATATTACTTAGCGATGGACTTGACACAAACCACTGAATAGAGATCAAGTATAATTAATAAAAAGTTAATTAATCAAAATTTAAGTAATATGCACTCATGTCATATACATTCAGATTCATATTGTCAGCTATCATCTTTCTTTCCCCAAAGATATCTCAACAGACAACATATACATACTAAAATGAAATGAATAATTGAATCTTCTAAACAAATGAAACTAATAATTTGATTGATTGAATTTGTTTCCCTATATATTATAAGCAGGAACAATAAAACAAAACCCAAAAAGATTGAAACTTTAAGCAGAATAAAACTGACCCACAGCTTGCCAGCCTTTGTAGAAGACACGATCGAGCTCAAGATGGAAGAAAGAGGGGTGAGTGTACCATGATGATGGAGGTGTAACAGCTTCTTCTACGGGAATCTTAGGATTGAACTGTTGGACAAGTCTCTGAGATACAACGAGGTCTGAACTGCCAACAGAACAACAACTCCGTATTGATGAATGTTTGTTTGGAAAATTAAGATTTTGAGTTTGTCCCTTTCGAAGATTAGGGATAAAGGGTGTCATTTGCATGATCATCGCCATTTTCGTACGCTCTGTCTGCAATTTTTATTGGAAACAAATTTCGGTACCTTTAATACGGTTATTTTTCAATTTTAATCCCTTGTAATTTATAATTAATAATTCAAGATTTCTATTATTTATAACCCACTTTATCAAGTCAGCGTCTAATAATAGATTGGCGACTCTAGGAATAGATCCCCTCGTACGAGAGCAGTATCTTGAATGAGAAATAATATGAGTGTAAAATTAAAAATAGAAAAATGAATGGTGAGATCAACAAATTACTTTTTCGTGTTTTTTTTTAAAACGAGATAAGAAAAAAAAATATTGTTATTTAAATTTACATACACATCGAACATATATAAAATAGTTCAAATTAATGTGTTTTCTTCATCATCATCTAGAGATGACATATTAATAAAAAATCAACATCACATGTGGATATTGAAATTTGTGTTGGAAAATAACTTTTTTATAAAAACAGTAATTTTTTTATAATGAATTTATTGGTTTGAGAAATAGTATATACGAATTATAATTGAGTATATAAATATTTTAATTCTTAAAATTGTAAGAGTCTATTAATTTTATTAATTTAATCTTCAAATATACAAAATAGTAATTTGATAACTTAAACTTAAAATATCATTTAATTTAGTTTATTTTATAAATTTTGCATTATTATCAAAATTTCTATATTTTGATGAAATAAAAAAAATTATTTAATTTGATGACAATAAAATTAAGATAACTTATCTTTTTGGTTCTTTTAATATGGGCACTTTCTAGTTTTAGTCAATTATTTTTCTTCTAGATTGAGTCTCTATAATTCAAAATTTCAATTATTTTAGTTTATGATATCTTTTTATCTAATTTATATGATGTTGATATGATATTCATGTGACTTAGGATTGCCTCGCCATTATAGCCTCATCAACCAACATCAATCATGGCTGGTATATGATGGAGACGAAAAAAAAATATAATCACAAGAATTAAAAACAAAAGAAATTATAAATTACAAAAATAGGAAATACAATGAAAAAATAACTTTAATTTTTAACTCCTACATATTCAAGTGTTTGATTATTGTAAATGAACTTTTTTTTATTATTGTAAATATTTTATTTTTTCACCATAACCACTTATTAAATAATAATTTGACAACATAGTATTACGTGACACATATATATATATATATATATAATTTTAATAAAAAAACTAAAATAATAAAAAAAAACATTTGAAGAGACTAAAATAAAAAACGATCCTCTTTGATAAGAAATAGCAAAGAAAAGAAGGGAGTGTTGACTTAATCAAATGAAATGGAGAAGGCCAAAATATACGGTAGTTGTAGTTGTGTAGTGGTATGAAACACATGACACGTCACATACACAACACAACAATAGCAAGTGGCTGAGGCTCTCCAACTTCCATTCCTTCTCATCCGTACGAATGTCCTCTTCATTTTCCTTTATATACCAAAACAACGCTCTTTCTTTTCCTCTCAATTCTCTTTCACGTTCATCCCCCAATTTCCCCTTTCACAACTCACACCCTTCTAACACCTTTTTTCTCAATCTTGCTCTTTCTTCCCAATTACTACATAATATACATGTAAAGATGTTGTACGAACAACAACGGTTTCAACAACCGATGATGAAGATAGATACGAGGAATTCGAATACGACATCGGAGAGGAGAAAATATAATAATAATTCAATAGAAGAAGAACAAGAGAGACTTGAAATTGTTGACTTGAGTGGAATGTCCTTGGAGTCTCTTCCCAACCCTTCTCTCAATTTAGCCACCATTTGCAAATTGGACCTCTCCAACAATAATCTTCAGGTATAATCTTCGTTTCTTTCAATAAAAAACCATAACAGAACATATACGAGGTTACTTTGCATTTATAACAACGTTGAATATATCAATTCCTTTTTATATATTTATTCATAAAAACAAGTTAATCGCATTTCCTTTAAAATATATAGTGAAATATGATTAAAAATTTGATAATTAACATATAAACGAGATGACCTAATACTTACAAAGTATGAACTACTCATATAACTTTTATCGTAATACAAATGACTATAAATTGGTTTGATTGCTAATAATGTGTTAAGGACACTACTTAATAATAAGTATTAAGGACAATTATTAAAAATACTGCTATTATATGTACTTTAAAAGTGATATGAAGTCAAATTTTCCCAAAATAAAAATTATTTCCAATTTAATTTGCCCAACAAATATATGGATATGAACAAACCACTTAATCCTATTATTTTAATTTTTTTTATAAAGAAAAATTTAGGATAAGAGATGTTGTGATAATTCAAGATATTAAAAATCTTGAATTAAAATATAATGAATTGAATTGATAATGTTACAGAATATTCCAGAGTCGTTAACAGCTAGACTACTGAACATGGTAGTTTTGGACGTGCACTCAAACCAGCTTAGGTCCCTACCAAACTCCATTGGTTGCCTTTCTAAGCTGAAGCTTTTGAATGTCTCCGGCAACCTCATCCAACACCTTCCCAAAACAATTGAGAATTGCAGAGCTTTAGAAGATTTGAATGTAAATTTCAACAAGTTGATCCAGCTACCAAACACGATAGGGTTTGAGTTGAGAAATCTAAAGAAGTTATCAGTAAATTCCAACAAATTGATCTTCCTTCCACACTCAATCTCTCACCTGACATGTTTGAAGGTTCTAGACGCACGCCTTAACTGTCTTAGATCTCTCCCAGAGGACATTGAGAATCTGGTTAGCCTTGAAAGTCTGAATGTGAGTCAGAACTTCCAATACCTAGATTCTCTTCCCAACTCCTTAGGACTTCTGTTATCACTGGTTGAGCTGGATATTAGCTATAACAAGATAAAGTCATTGCCAGATTCAATTGGAGGACTGAATAAGCTTCAGAAGTTGTGTGTGGAAGGGAACCCTCTGAGTTCACCACCAGCAGAAGTAGTAGAACATGGATTGCATGCAATGAAGGAGTACTTAAGCAACAGGATGAACGTTGGGCAACAAAGTCCAACAAAAAAGAAGTCGTGGGTTGGAAAGTTGGTAAAGTATAAGAGTTTCAATGTGAGAAGTGGACCCCGCGAAGAACGTGAAGCATTCATTATTCCAGATTATAATAGATCTCTCGATGGTCTTACTTCACCACGCTATATGGGAATGTTTTCACCACGTCGACTTTTCTCCCCTCGTAATTACTTCAACAATTGAGGACTCTTACAAATCTCTCTTTCTTTTCTATTTTTCCTATTCTTTACTTTCTAAACTATGCTCTATTGCTATTGCTATTGCTATAAATAACAAGCAAAATTACATTTTTGCTTTTTTATTTTATTTTTTTTATTTATAACATTTCATTTTTTTCTATTATATAGGTTTTAGATGCAAGTTGAGTGTTTGAGAGATTTCGTTCTTTGTAAGTTTAGGAAATTGAGACTCTTTTTCATTTTTTAATTTGAGATTTTTATTTTAGAGTTTCTTTTGGTTCTTAACAAGTCTAGGAAATGTTGGGTTTATATTTTGGTTTGAGAATTTGATTTTTTTTCGGGATATAAGTATGAAGATGATCAAGATGTTCTTAATTTTTATTTATTATTCAATGAATTTTTTCTGAATTTAAATATGAAGACGATGTTGAAAAAGATGAAGATATTTTTGGATTTATGAATCTTTATTAAAAAAAATTATAAAAAAATAAATTTACAAAAAATCATCCTACTTACCTCGTTATTCTTTAATAAAAAAATATAACTTGTATATATTTTATTAGATAAAGGATCTATATAAAAAAAAATCGAAATGTTACCACTAAATAAGATTAAAAACAAAAATATATGGTAGTCTTGGGAACCATATGGTAGTCTATTTATATATATAAATTTCCTTTTATTGCGGGTTTTAAGATACTGTATTTTGATAACTAAATCCCTCTGTCTGTAATAAATTAATGGAATAGGATTAATCATTAGTGGCGTTTTTGTTTTCGCATTTAACTCGATCCACTTATTTTATATTTCATAAATCGACATTCTTACATTTATGGATTTTGTGTATACACTTAAGAATTTAACTTTTGTATAGTAGTTAAGAATTTAACATATGTGTGATTGAGTCATTTAATTTTAAGATATTGTTTATTTGAGTCTTATATTACCAAAGTTGTTTGATTGGGCAATACATACATGTTTAGCCACACTCATCTTTAAACTAATTTTTAAAACTGAGATTTAAATTCATTTAATATAATTTCTTTTTTAAACATAATGTTATTTTACGTGTCAATTTTTAGTAGTCACATATTTTAGCATATATAGTTGTCACTTTAAAATATGTTAAAGGGAATTATATTAAGAGCCATTTTAATATTTAACGTAAACTTTAGTTTTTTCTCCAATATTGACTACAAATTAATATTTAGTGCATCATTTCTAAACCACTTACAATTGTAAGAATAATTAGTAAAACTATTTAATTATTTTCTTTTTTCTTAATTTTAATATTATTAAATACTAGTGAAAATAGAGCACATATTTGCTTATTCTATTGTGTTTTCATGCATATATTCTTTTTTTATATTATTTAATTTTTTTCATTTGTTTCAGTTTTGTAATATCTATGTGTAAATTTTCTAAATTTCAATGTCAATATTCATGTTATATGTTTCTAAATTTGAATTTTGACAAGATTGTGAAATTAAAAACAAAATTGTTAAAGAAAAATTCATCCAACCAAAAATTCCATTTTCATTCATGTGGGTTATCTTAATAGCTTTTGATTTTCATTTTGATTTTTTATTTTCACATGGGCTTCATTTCTGACAATACTTAATAACTTATTGTAATTTTTTTATTCAAATGAGTAAATTTATCATACACGTGACTTTAGTCTAATTCAACAGTACATATGTATAACATTTGAGTGGAAAATTCTTCCGCTTTAAAAAAATCACAACTTATTTATACATATTTGTTTTTTGACAAATGTTAGTAAGACTCTTTCTTTAAATCGATAGGTATTTTTTACACTAAAAATTGATAGATTTTTTGAATTATAATATATATGATATGTGATTTTCTAGTGACCGCTTGGTGATCCATAGGTTGATTAATAGTTTATGTTATTTATTTAAGAAAAAGATTTATGGTAGAGCTAGCTGTTGCTATAAGCGGATGCATTTGTCTACTCTAGTGTTTACATAAACTGCTAAACTCTTAATAAATGTCTAAAAGGTACCACAAATTGGGACAACCTTCATGTGCAACTCTACCAATCCCAATCTCTTAGCTTCTTAATTGGAAATTTAAAACAGACAAGACACCCTTTTGGACCTTCCACGTGATCAGAGACCAATCCTACATGTTAATCTCTTATTTAATTTATTAATGTCCAAACCAACTATATTCTTTTAATCCTACCACTATGGTGCTTTTGTATGTTTCTCAAATTACTATTTTATATCGTGGCACACGCTCTGGTTGAGAGAAAGATTATCTTGATGAATTTATAAGGAACCTAAGCACATGTTATGTTCCTGATCTAATCTCATTACTTTCTTTAATTCATGTTCCTAATGCAAATGATTCCATTCATATACATTTCATAAATTCATCACAATCTACTTGGGATTGTATAAAGAGCTGTTATATATCATTTCCAAGAAACTTTCTGTTGGTCAACCACTGTATGTAATGCTCAAATTTAACCTCCTTTTATTACCTGTCTTTTTCAAATAAAAAATAACACAACACTTATAAAAAAATAAATATGCGGCTCATATTTATAAACATTTATTACTAATTTATCGTTTTTTTTTTTTTATATTTATAACTAAATTGAATTTTTATATTGCTTTGATTCAAAATTTTGAAACCTAAAACCTTAGCTTGGATTGTTTATCTTTGGTATAGAGATATAGTTTGTTATGTTAGTTAATAGTTGGTTATGGTAGTTATTATTGATATCCTCTTAATTTTTATATAGACTTATATGAATAAATAAGATTTATGTATTCATTAATGACCAATTAATCAAGTTAACAGTAGTATTTTCTTTATGCTTTTCTTTTTATCTATAATTTCTATCTAGAATCTTTATTACTTGGAGAGGTTTGCTTCGAATATATTGGTTTCCGTAGTGTAACTTTAATAACAAGATATTTTCGTTTGAATAAGAGCTTCGATAGCAAGCTAATTCCGTCTTTTTGATGCATGTAAATAAAAAGTACTAGTGATTGGTACGTAGGCATATTTTAAGTATAAGTAGCCAATTTTAACTTTTCAGCGTTTACACTCACATGCTACCAATTAATAGAGGAAATTCATGACTCTGATATTAGAATAACCAAAGCTTTACGGTGGAGCATATTTTTATTGTTATTTGTTGAATCTAATACTCTCTTTTGATCATATATATGAGATTTTTATATATATATATATATATATATATAAGAAAAAATTACGATTTTAAAATATATTTATTATTTAAATTATTTTTATACTTTAATTTAAGATATTTGTTTTTTTTTAATATTATTAATGAATATTTAATGTCTTATAGTTTTTAATAAAACTACATATATAAAAATAATTAAAAAAATTAAAACAATGAATAAATATATTTATTTTATTTTATTTTTTAATAATTATTTTCTCTTATAACATAAATTGTGCAAGTGAATCAGAACATGATAAATCCTTGAAACTTTAAGAAATGCATATTTTGGAACATCTTGAAACACCTACGCCTATAATAACAAGGTAGTAACATGAATTAAGAAGTTTGCTCCAATTAGATCCATTTATCATCTGTGGTCACATCACATGGCTAAAGACAATCATTTTTCAATATTAAATTTTTTATTATAATGTTGAAACAAGATCCCAAGAAGAGTAGCCAAACTATTTTGAAAAATGAAAGCAATGGGAAAATCCACCGAATCAACTCTAGTTTTACTAGTCAATAAGACAGTTTTTTAGTATTCACTTACTACATTGATATTTGTGTTACCAAAAAATAAAAATATTGATCTCTTTCTCTTGCATTTCATAGGATGTAATCTCTTTGCTTTCCCACCTAATCAAAAGATTTTAATTTCCATTAACAAATTAAGGGAATGAAGACTAATAAGCTGGAAATGTGGAACAAATCAAATCCAAACTTTCATAATTTGAATCAAAATTAATATATAATTAATTAGCACATTCTGCTATACTGTATATCATTTCTCCTTTTTTTTTCCCCTAATAAAATTCAATATCTTCTAATTAATACATTTCCTTGGATTCATTTGTTTGAGTGAGCCTTGAATTTACGTACAGCAACAGCATAATTTTACGTGTTTGAATCCTCTGCAGCACAGTAGCAGCTATTGTTTCTGCATCCAAAATATGCTATACTCCAAGAAGCACATAGTAGATTATTGTAATAGGCAATGCAATCAACATTCCAAAAATAACCCTGCACAATTAACAAATTATCTTTTAGAATTATAATTATAAATCTACATAATAACTTGCATTTTCTTTTAATAAAAATAAAAATAAAAATAAAATGATACTGACCCAGTACTGAGTATATCTGGATGGAGATTGTATTCTTTGGCAAACACAAAGGGAACAATACCTTGTGGAAGTGCAGCCTGCAAAAATTAAACATTATGTTATAAAGATTAATAAGGACATGAACTGAACTATATATAGTTTGATAAATTGAATTTGATGTTACCTGAACAATTGCAACATGTAAAAGAACTCCACGAATACCGACTGCTATTGAGGTTGCCGCAATCACAGCTGGACCTGTCAAGAACCTAACAGCCATAGAAAATGTTGCAACAGATTTTCCACATGCAATCAGCTTAGGCTGTAATGCCATGAACAGACCTGCATAAAAATATCATCATTAATACTAGAAAAAAGTTTAAATAATTAATGATTCTGTCTCTAAATTTCCTCAAGTACCTAGACTGAACATGGCCATTCCAAGACCAGCATCAGAAAGTATAGAGATGGAACCTTTCACAATAGTGGGCATTTCAATGTGCCACCTGCATGCATGCACACAAACAACAGATTAAATATACTATATATATAGAAATAAACACATGTTATATTTTGTTATACCTGTATGATATAAGAGACCAAACGAGTCCGATAAGACTTGAATAGGTATTAGGATTTCTGATGAGTTTTCTCCAAACCATGATTAGAATAAGTCTTGTCATCACACCTGCAGGTGGCATCTGTGTGTTTTTGTTTGTATGATCACCACCTCCTTCTATGTCCATCTTCTTCTGGCTTATATATGGTGACACATTATTTGGAAGTTTTGTTCCTTCCTCAATTTCAACTTCTGTTTCTCCACTCCCTCTATGACCAGGACTCATGTTCTCAATCATTTCATTCACAGCTGCAAATTAAGAGATCAATTATTTCTTAACCTCTACTAATATTGTTACAACAATCTTGGATTTACTATGAGCCATTTAATTAATGTGTTTATATAATTACCTTTTGAAGCAACAGAACTTTCATGTGGAACAGATTTGGAAGGATCAACAGTACTAAAATCATTAGAAGCAGCTCTATTAACAGCATGTCTTAGATTCCCTTCAGAAACAGGTGAAGCACTTGAACTCCAAACAAACATATGTAACTCTTTGTTACTAGCTGCACTACCACTACTTCCATCTTTCTTCTTTGTACCAGCACTAGTTGAACCAGAAAGGATTGGATTTGGAGGTGGATAAGAACCACCATTATTAAACAGCTCACCACTCATACTCCTCCCTCCCCTTCTCTTATTTATCTTCATCTCCTCTTCAAAATTCGACGTCCTCGGCGTCACACCTTTGGAAGATTGCATGGAATAAACATCACCATTACTATTTGTATAACCGTGTTTCGGACTGGGCGCTTTACTTTGAAACATTGCATAAAAATCAGTTTGGTTAAAACTTGAAGCTCTTGGTGTTGGTTCTCTTGATGATTGAACAGAATAAATCTCAACACCAGTTAAATTTGAAGCTCTTGGTGTCATGTTAGTCAAATGAGACTTATTGAATGAAGAAACCATTGATGTAGGAGCTGATCTTTTAACAACAACATGAAGTTTACCATCTTCACCTATCTCAGCATCAGTTTGAAGTGGGTCTCTACCATTCAATGAAACAACATCAGAATCAACTTTGAATGATGTTATAGAAGCTGCTGTTTCAGGAAACTGTTCTGTTATTAAAAGTTTAGCAGCTCTATATTCAAACAAAAACAACATAAGTGTGTACCAAATAACACTTTGTAGAACAACAATTTGAACCATTAAATTTCCTGAGAAATCACCATACATAGCTTTTAAAAGAGGGATTCCCATAACAAGTGTGTTAGGAAGAGAAGAAAGTGAAAAAAGTGTAATAGTCCAATCAAGACTTTCTGGGTTTTTTGTGAAAGTGTTCCATATAAAAAGAGCACCAAGAATAACAACTTTTTGAAGTGAATCAGCTGCTAAGAAATGGTAATTCATAGCATATGGATCATTGGAAGATATAAAATGGAAAGATAGCAACGGAACTGCGAAAACGGCGACAAAACGATTAATACCAGAACATTGATCTGGTGTAAAGATTTTCCACCATCTTACTGATCCGTATGCTAATATCATAGCAACATATAAAGGCACTATTGCCGCGAATACATCGTACATATCCTTACCGGTAATCATGGTTTATAGAATAGATAGACAGAGGAACAAAGTGTTGTGAAAGGTTCAAATATGTAATGTTAGTCCTTTCTTATAAATTATTTGAAGGTGAAAATGGAGACAGAAGAGAAGAGAAGAGAAGAGGGTTGGATTTTCTATGAATAATATTAGATTATAAGGCTAAGTTGGCAGCACTGTAAACGTTCATGCACATGTAAATTGGGCAGTATTCAGTGATCTGCGGTAGCAGCAAAGATCTTTTCTGCCAAATTATTATTATTATTATTGTAATATGGAGGAGATTCAGAAACACATAAATAAATAGCTGATATGCATATTGTAATAAAAACTATGTAACGCTTTAATTAGCTGTGTGAAAACCAGAATGCGGGAATCAACATTAATTAACTACTATGATCTGTCATTTTATTATTATTATTATTATTATTATTATTATTATTATTATTATTATTATTATTATTATTATTATTATCAGTTAATTTGTTATTTGTGTGAGAAATAAGGAATAATTATAAATTAGAACCCAGGATTATTGTTACAAATTATGAATTTGTTGTTAGAGTTGGAATTGTGGTGTGAATTAGTGGACACAGGCCATCATACAAAGATGACTTAGGTAGGGGATTGAAATTAATTTGAAACTAAATTCTCGTAAATATAAGGGTATAACAGAATATAACAATTAAAATATAACATAATAATGCTAACAAATAAAACCAAAAAACATAATATTCACATATTATTTCTATAACCTAGCTGAGTCACTACATCAATTTTTTTTTAGTCAAATTTATTTATTTATTTTTAAAGGATGAAATCAGTTCATTTATTTCGGCTTGCTGGCAATTCTCTCGGGCCTAACACTTGCACGAGATTTTGGGCTTCTTCCTCAGCTATTGGATCCTTTATCTAGGCCCGTGTTACCAATATTCGCAACCATTCCGTGTTTTTAACTGTGCATATTTTCTCATTAAATATTCATTAGAAAAAAATCTAAGTTCCACCTTGAAAACACAATAGGACTAATAAGAATTTATAAAAAGTGACACATTTCACAATTAATTTTTATTTAACAGAAAGAATGTAAAGGGTATTACAAAATTAATTTTTATTTAATAAAAAAGGTGCAAATGATATTACTAATGCAACTTATTTCAGTTAGGTTGGCACCACACTAATAATCTTCTACATCACTAAAATACCTTCAGATAGTTATACTATATTAATCTGTAAATTTTTGTTTTTTCAGTCAAAATTTTGGTTTTACACTTCATTCAATATCTTGCACATACAACACACAATGACTTGTATTGAAAAAGACACGTTCAAAAATATTAACGATGAGATGATTATTCAACAATTTTAATATATCAAATCATGTAGGAAAAATTATAAAGTATATCTGTAATTTATGATTAATGCATACATGTTAAAATTTCAGGGCTAAACATATATTTCGTCTCTAAAAATTCATTAAGTTCAATTTCTTTTCATCTTTGTATTTAAAAAGTGACTTTCATTTTCCAACTTTTGGAATATGTCATTTTTTTTTAATCTCGTATTCACTTTTAATTTATGCTTGATATTTGCAACACCGAGGTCACAAATGATGTATTTCAAAAAGTATACAACTATAATGTCATATTTCAAATTGAGTATGAAAACTATTGGGGGCTTGATAACATATTTAACCTTAGTTTTGGTTTTTATAATTTATGTTTTTATTTATATTTGTACGTGAGGTATTAGTTCAGGGTAATGGTAAGAGGTTGACCTTATAATCTTAAAAAATGAAAGTCAAATTTTCTTAAAGATATTTGTGAAATTTTAAATAATTATTATTCATTAGTGTTACATGAATTAATAATATCTCTGTCTCACAATGAATGACTATTTAAAAAATAATATCTAAAATGAATAACTTTTTTTAATTTCTATTGTAATATTAATAATTACTTTATTTTCCAATTAAATTATATAATTAATAGTATATGCATCACTCTTAATTAATTATCTCTTTTTTGGTAATTGTAAGTATTAATATCCTTAAGCCACCAATTGTTCAAGAGTTTCATTTACCAGTACTATCATCCTTGTCCAGATTCAATGATTCTAAAAGACCAAATAGATCGAAAAAGGAGAATTAAAATATAGAAAGATCCACAACTCAACCAAAAAACCATAAAATAGTTGGGTCTAAAATTTATCAAAAGCATAAATATATGTTGTCATCTTTACTGGTGAACGACACAATGTGATGGTTACTTAAATAATAGTAACCTTTTGGTGATGTAAGAATTCAAAATAAAAGGAAAAAAAAAATATTGTCAAGGAGAAAAGGACAAACTTGTTGTTCAAATTCAAAGGTAATTAAAAAAGAAGCATTGATGTTGACGAGCCGTGAAAAACCAGTTTTGTATTTTTTAAACCAGATTTGGGTTTTGAGATTGAATTTTCGAGTGTTTTAGAATAAGTCAGAGTTTCAACAAATAAGCCATTGTTTTGGAATTTATTTGGGTTTTGAAATTGATTTTGTTCAAACTTTGGATTATTTTTTTCGGGTTTTGGAGCATGACTTGACCTTAAAATTAGAGAAAACTCCTAACAAAGTTAATAAAAAATTTAGTTATTAAGCATTTATATTTGCCAGCTTTTGTATAATGAAAATAGTATCTTCGCACATAATACTATAGTTTTATGCAGTAGACCGAGGGCTAAATTCTTAAATAACATGTCGACATGATTGTAGTTGAAGTTTGAATGCATAATTTAGTCTATGTGTTTGACCATTCTTAGTCCTATTTCACAAGGATATAGTATATATAAATGTCAACTACAACACAAGAACATGAAAAATAAATGGAAAGAATAGAAGAGTGCACAAATAAAATTCATGGCTGCAGCTGTTGTACTGTTACCTCCCATTTCTGCTTTTGTTGTAGCTGACTTAAATATATATATATTGGCATTAATTAATTAAGAAGACCCCCTCTAGTTGGGGCATGGGGCGTTGAATACTCATCCCGCACGTGATTTAAATAGAAAAATAAATTTTATTTGGGCACCATGGTCATTTGATTTGCCTCTATTTAAATCTTGTAGCTTAGGTCAACCACCACACCCTGTACTGCAGCCGTTGGATCATCATGTGCCACTCATCAAATGTTGGTTGTTCGTCCTTGTCAACCCATGAATTGAGGAAACCACAAAACATATGTTTTTAATTTATATGAAAAAACAGAACAAAACTTGTCAATTTTTATTTTTATTTTTATCAAAGACAGGTGCTGTAATAGTCTATTCAAAAAAATATAAACAAAAATTATTTTATTAGAGTAAAATTTTTAAAATAGTAATAGTCCAACAATTTAATCTTTAAATTTATATAATAATAAATTAATTTTTTAAATTAAAAAATATCCATCAATTCAGTCTTTTTAATAAAATATTTCTTTGACAAATATTCATCAAAATCAATAAAAAGCGTGCACATTGACTTAATCTCTTGTTACATCATTGTTACAGGCAAATAATATTTGTGATGCTAAAACTAAAAAATGGAGTATTACAAACAAATAGTATTTGTGATGATATAGTTTTAATTAGTTCCTCAAATTATAAAAGTGTGGGTGGGTTGTGTCGGTCTAGAGTTTTAGAGAGAATTTTATATATTATAAATAAAAAAATTACATAACAGTTATTGTCTAATTGTCATATATGGCATGATTTTTTCTATGATATTAGAGTTTTCACACTATATATTATTGTGTTGAGGTTATGTTCCTTAATTTTCTTCTATACCCAACAATGAGAAAGAAAATTAAGTCAAACCGATTGACAACAGTTTAGGAACTAGTCTACGTTAGTATGTTAGATCAAATTTTTATAAATTTACAAAGTTAAAACTTCTAAAAAAAAAATCGATTTGACTAAAAAGTCGAACTACAAAAAAAATCCTTTTACTCTACAGATTGATAATAATAATAATAATAGATTAAATTATATTTATTATATTTTAAAGTTGTTAATTATAAATTTTATAGCATTTTAATAATTTAAGTATATTAATTTACATTAATTTTTATCACATTTAAATGTATTATAAAATAGAATTGAAGCATGTCATGTTTAATTTTAAAAGAGAATTAAATTCTATTGATATATTATTTTATTAATCTATTTAAAAAATGTACTGCTTAACAACTCATACAAAACTTACTATTTTAGACCTAACACCTCATACAAAACACATACTATTAAGGTAAGTCTTAAACCTAAAAATAAACTTATAAAAAATATAATAAGGAAAAAGTAACAAGTCATATTATAATAGACTTTAAATTGTTTGACAATTCAAACTCAAGAATTGTAAACTTAGTTGAACTTAACTTATTTTCATCCTACCAACAAATTGAAGAGAAAAGTACGCATTGATATCAATCGAACAAAAAAATTGATTGGATTGGAGGCCATATTTGGTCAAATCCTAAGAGATATTTTTTCAATGGGTTGTACTATATTTCATAAGCCATGTATATTATGAAACACACAATGTAATCTGTGTTGTTTTTTTAAAGAGTAGTGATGGAACTTTCAATGTAATATTTTACCATAAATATAAAAGGATTAGTAAAAAACTAACCAATCACATCAATTTATTAATTTACGTGAGATTATTATTCGCGACAACCAATATTTTTCTTTTTGAATATAAATCATCCATCCCAATATATAAATTATTGGCGAACACCATATATATAAAAGTGATCCACTTTAATCAAAACTCGCCAAATTAGGCATTGACCTAAATAAAGCAAAGAATCTTCATTAATATATTTCACCTTTATATGCATTATTACTTTTTTCATTGTAAGGGAATCCACGATAAAATTTAGAATTATTAATCGGTAAAGTTCTAACTAGTTGCTATTTGTTTTCTACCCGCGGTTTCATGGTCAACTATAAACAAAGGGACAAAATGGAAAAGACGAAGGGAGACACTTACGAGGAGATCATCACTATAATTTTGTATAATATAAAATTTTATTTTATTAGTGGAGTGTGTTTGTGTGGTAATCTATCTATGCTAATTACAAAATTATTGAAGTCAAAGTTGAAATGACTTTCCATGGATTCACAATAACCTCTTCACGAGAAAAGAGAAAAATATTGTTATAATTTATATATAACATGAAAAGCCAAATTCAAAAAATAAGTGTTAATATTATTTACTGTAGAGCTATATATCAACACATTTTTAGCATTAATTTTCCATTTTTATGAAAATTATCATAAGTTGACACCAAAGTAAAAATTAACACCATCATTTCATCAAGATCTAGCGCAAAGTGTTGGTGCACTCTATATTCAAGATAGACGCAAAGATAAGATCATAAAACAATCGCCTAAGACTTCATAAAAACTAACATTTTGTTTAGTAAAAAACCTCAAAAAAATGCCTCATTTTTTTTTAAATATTTTTAAATCTAAAATTAATAAAATTTTATTTAAAATTAATATTATCTCAATAAATATTAAATTAATTGATTTAATAAACAATAAAAATAAATATTATATAAGATTGATTATTAATTATCAAGTTAATAAATAATGTTTTATTCTAAAGTGTTTAAAAAAATATTTTTTTAAATAATTTTTAAAAATACTATTATTTTTCTAAAATATTTCATAATAAAATTCATTTTAGATATTTTTATTTATTGGATGGACCCGAACTATATCTCAGTGTTACAAATTCTATGTATCTGAGTTTCCTAATGAAAAAAAATAACACCCATCACAAATGTATAACATTAATAAGAATGATGTGGTTGTCAATAAACATCCAAGTTATTATGATCATTAATATAGTATAGCAAATGCATGAATGATTTGAAAAGGACAAGAATCTAAACCAACCAAACACGAGTTAAGAAAAAACTAGCCTTTATAATTTATTAAAAACAATGAACGTAGTTGATCGGTTAAGGAAACTAGTTCCAGTACTGGACGTGCAACTGCGTTGACCTTATCGGTTGCTTGTACTAGGAAAAAACTTGAGACAACGTATCTATTTAGCAAGCTCAAAAAGTTAAATTGTTACATGTAGACAATTTACCGTGGATAACTTATAACATATAAATTATACTACTAAAACAAAGTTAATTGTAATATTTGTTTTTAAGGAGTTTATAACAATTTTGAAATGCTAGTTTTGAATTTATTACATACAGAATCATATATCTTTTAAAGAGTATACGGGTGCTATGGTCCGTCGAAAATTTTCTTTTTTAAAAGGTACGTATATATAGTAGCATAGGAGTGCCATTGTCCCTCCAAATATTCCATTTTAAAAAAATTATATGTACATATTGTAACGATAATATATATTTAAAATTAGCCATCGTTAATTTCTAATTTATCATTGCACACAGTGATCTAGTGGAAAACCTTAGTTTTGACGTCAAAAAAATAAATAAAAGTCTGAATTTTCGAAATAGAGTAACATGAGTTCAAATCTCATATGTTAAATGCACTTAGTGAGATTCGAGCCACAATCAAAATCAAAGTTCAAAAATCAATAAGACTAAATACTTCTTCTAAATCTGTCTTAATCTTTTTTATTTTTCTTAATTTTATATATATATTACAAAAAAAATTATCCTTTCAAATAAATCTTTTCAACTCCACCTCTATTCACATCTTATAGTTTTTTTACTATTTCTCTCATTTTATTCATATGATTTTACTAAAAAGAAATTTAAAATTTTTAATACTTTTTATGTCATTTTATATTATCAGATAATTCAACAATTAATTTTTATAAATAAAAATTTAATTGATTAGCTTATTCGATATCCACTACTAAACAAACTTAACATGCACATGCTATTTTTCCCTAATATCTTAAACTTTATTACAATATAAAGAGAAGTGGCAAGATTGTCCAAACAATTAAGATAATTAATTTAGGTATTAATTATGAATAAATGAAGGTATATGCTACGGATGTATGAGTTGGTGGCTTTGGACTACAGGCGGTGGGTGATGACATTATGTTGGTGATGAAGATTATTTTGATAAGCATGGTGATGAAGATTTGATTTGTTTTTGTTTGACACTAGTATTTGATTTGCTTTCTTGGTTTGCCACTTTCGTTGGACTTTCGTATGAAAGAAGAGTGGTAGGACCTACCACCAACTCCTCTTTTGAAGCTTTACAGTAAGTAAACATATATTATTTTGTCGCGTTTCAATATTTTATTATGTCAAATTGCATTGAAAAAAAGGAAAGTCCAACCAATTTGCACCCTCCGATTTACGATACTTGTTTGACTTTCTCATCCTCCACTCTTTTATAACCTCTTCTTCTCTTCCTTAAACCAAACCCAAACACAAAAACAAAAACCTCTTCCTCTGTTTTTTTTTCTCTTCATTAATTCTTCAAACTTATTTTCTTTCCTTTTGAACTATGATGGTTGATTCCACAATGATTCAAAAGATGAGAATGGAAGAACAGATAGCTATACAAGAAGCTGCTTCTGCTGGGTTGAAAAGCATGGAGCATCTAATTCGTGTTATCGCTTCTCAAATCCCTTCTTCTTCGTCTTCATCTTCATCTTCTTCAAATCACCGTAACAAACTCGATCTGGTGAATAATCTTGACTGCACAGAAATAACTGATTTCACTGTCTCGAAGTTCAAACAGGTTATTAACTTGTTAAATCGTACTGGTCACGCTCGATTTCGTCGCGCACCTTCTTCAAAACCTCAACTTCAACCAGAGAAATTAAACCCTCAAACACAGTCAACGAATCTTGATTTTGCAAAGCCAAATCAAGTAGTTAGGTCAAATCCAAATCCCAAACCTAAATCTACAGATTTATCTGTTTCTCAATTCTCTAAATCGAAGGAAACCTATAGCGTCTCCACCACCACTTCTTCCTTCCTCTCCACCATCACCGGAGACGGAAGCGTTTCCGACGGTAAAATAGGACCTATTATTTCCTCCGGTAAGCCTCCACTCGCTTCAACTCACCGGAAAAGGTGTCACGATGCAATTTCTTCCGGTAAAGTATCGTCCTCCGGCCAGTGTCATTGCTCCAAGAGAAGGTAAATTATAAAATTACCAAATTTGAAGTTCAAATTATCAAATTTCTAAGTGCAAACCCTTATTTTCCTAAATAAATAAGTAATCAAAAATAGAAAATTGATAGATTTGTGTTTGATTTTTTCTAAATCAGGAAATCGCGTGTGAAAAGAACAATTCGAGTGCCGGCGATAAGTTCAAGAGTCGCTGATATTCCAGCAGATGAATTTTCATGGAGAAAATACGGTCAAAAGCCAATCAAAGGTTCACCGTATCCACGGTAATTTTTCTATTCCTCGATTCGCTTCAACTTTGTTTTTTCCGCTAGGGTTAATCTTTTATTGTAATTGAAATTAGTTAATGATTTTTATTATCATTTGGAATTTGCAGTGGTTACTATAGATGCAGTAGCGTGAAAGATTGTCCGGCGAGAAAGCATGTAGAAAGGGCACAAGACGATCCCAATATGCTTGTTGTAACCTACGACGGAGAGCATCAACACCCGCAAACCGGCGGAACCAGCGGCGGCTTCACATCTCAGCCTAATTAAGCGGCGCTGCCGATTGAAAAATTGATAGAAGCCTTCAGCGCTGAGAACCGTTATTTAACGGTGACAGTAACGGAAAAAGGAACGGAGATTCCGATGGAGAGAAAGAGAAACAAAGTCAACGTTTGCTTGTGGGTTTCTGTTGTGACTTTTGTGGACCGAAAAGAAAGAGTCATGTGCGTTGATAAGGACTTTTGTGTAAATTCGGCAAAGGAATTTTATTACTTATGAAATGAAATATATATACACAAGTTTTATTTATTTACTTTACTTGGCAAAGACAAATGGGCAATGACGTGAAATTGGTTAGACTTTGGGCCACTTTACTATTGTTTGAATTTTATTTATTCTTGAATTATATATTCGGTCGGAGATCTAACCTAATCCAAGTTGAAAGTAAAGGATAGATTCCATGTGCACGAGTTGAAAAGAAAGAGTGCCAATGGAAGAAAAGTCAAAGGTTTGAGTGGAAGGAGAGGCTCGAGTATAGACACATTGAGTATTGAAGTGTGGAATGGGGTCCTCCAAGTAGGTCCCCCTCATGCTGATTCTAATATTTCTCATTTAATGTATCCAAGGATTTGAATTCCATACTCGGGGATTGTATGTTATGTAGTTTACATTGATGCGCTTTAAATCTTAAAAATATTTTTTAATTTTTAAAATAGAAATTTTAACTTTAAAATTTGATATAATATGACTATTACATAGAATCGTAATATTCAATTTAGTAGACGTTGTTAATTTTACGCAACACAGTGATATTAATGAGTTGGGAGCTTTAATTGAAGAAGGCGGTAGAAGATCTTTTTATTTATTCAATCTAAACACAAACCAGAGGCTAAATAGGAAAAACTTTGTTAAAAAAATAAGTTAAATAGGAAACAAGTGTAAATGAAGTTGTTCATATAAAATATTTATGATGATTTTAGTACATATAAAATATTTGATTTAATTTAGCTTTTTTTGTGCAATGTTATTTAGCTTTATTGTCTAGTTAAAAGTATAGTAAGTATTAGCAAAATATATGCATGATATTGGAAACAAATAAAATAAGTAGTGTCACATGACATTCTCACAAATTAAGTGAATAGGGTCTATCACAAAAATATTAAGTGAAAAAGGTCAAATAGTTAATCAATTTTTATTAAAGATCAATCGATTCTAAGACTCTTAAATTATAGTTGAAATAAATTTTGATTATATTTTATATATTTTATAATTGAATTCTGAATTATTAAAATTCATTTTTTTAAAAATTAAATGAATGAATAACCAAAGAAAGAAAAATGGCATTATGGCAATTAACTTTTAAATACTTCGTTTAAAAATGACGATGTACATTTGTTGAGAATCGCGTTTAAAAATCCAACTGCAGCCACCAAATAACAGTATTTGGGAAAGCTGAATTTTGTACCTTTCATTTGTATATCCCTCTAAATTATTAAAAATTTAAAATTATCTCTTTAATTTTTAATCAGTAAATGATAAAAAAATGAAAAATTACTCTAAAATCTAACCTCTCAACTAAATATCTAGTAAGTAAAAATTTTCACTTAAAAACTCGATAAGTTTTTCGCCTAAAAATTCGGTACACAATTTATAAGTATCGAAAATTTCATTTTTAAAATTTTCAGTTATACAATTTGTTTATCGGAAATTTCGCTAACAAATTTTCGGTACATTATTTATAGTAACGAAAAATTGTGTCTTAAAATTTTCGGTAGTTAATTTTATAATATCAGAAATTTCAAATTTTTAAAATTTTCGATAATTATTTTTACTCAACCAGAAATTTCAAAAATTCGGTATATATTTGTTTTTTTTGAAATATAGATGGAAAAAGACAACCATTATGTATAGATTTGACTGAAGCATTGACAACTGATCAAACTTTTTAGTCACGAGAAACTATCATATCATGGAAAAGAGAGATTAACCGACAAAATCGAATAGTTGTTATCATTACTCGCTCTGGTAGTCATTGAGAAAAAAAAATAAAAGAAATATAAAAAAAAAAAAAACCTGTTTCAGAAAATTCAATAAAAAAATGAAATTTCCTAAATTGAAAACCAACTACTTTCTGATATTGAAAATGACTATCAGAAATTTATATCCTTCTAAAATTTCTGATGAAGAAATATAAATTATAAAAATATAATGATACTTTTTAATTTTTTCAATTTACTTAAAATTATTTTAAATATTTTAAACTTAAATTTTTTAAATGAAGATATAAAGTTAATTAGGGGGTATGAAATCTAACTTTCCAGTATTTGGATTTGGTTTAACTTTACCTGAAGATGTTGGGCTATGAATTTGGGTGAGGCTAGTAACACAACAGCCCAAACAATTGATCCCGAAGCGAAAAAATTTCCGGAAATTCGATATGATAATAATAATAATAATAATAACCTTTTGTAAAATAACAAATAGTACAATATCACCGGTAAAAAACTATATAATAGTAAGAAAACAATCTTCCTTATAGCCTCTCAGCTAGACCTCCTATCCCAAAAAAAGAATATGAAATCCTCATTTTACCTTTTAAATATGTGTTTAAAATTTAGAAAACATTTAAAAAAAATACATTTTCAAAGAAAATAAAAAATATATTGTTTTCAATTGAAAACATGGTGGTATGTTGGTAATTTTCAAAAAAATAAACTTAAGTCTTTTAATTAATAAAAAAAAACAATTAATAAAAAGAGTTTATCACTAATATAAATTTTTCACTAATATAAATTTGCTTATATTTTTCACTAAATAGATATCAATAAAACAAATTAAAATTGAAAATAAAAATAAACATTTTCAACATCCTAAAATTTGAAAATAAAAATCAAAAAGTGAAATATAAAATAAAAACAGATAATATATTTGCAGACCAAACAACCTCATAAATTTTTTGAAATAAAATGTTTTGATTTTCCGATTGAAAAAATCATTCGTGTTTTCCGAAGAAAAAAATAGATCTCAAAAAAGTAGAATCTTGTAAATTAAATATCTAAAAATATTATAAAAAAATCAAAAATCAAAAATATTTTAAAATATTATTTAACCATTTAAAAAAATTATAAAATTGTATTTTGATAATCGATTTTTCTGGTTTTTTGGAAAAGCTCAAAACTTAAATTTTCTAAAATTCAAACGAAAAATGTAAAGGCTTTTTCAAAAAAAAAAAAAATCAATAATATAATATAATATATTTGTTCTTTTTTAAAAGAATTGTTTGGAGTGGGAAACTTACGTGTGGGTACGACAGTTTTATTACATGTTGAGATAGTTGAATATGGTTTAAGTCGTTGTCACTTTTAAAAAATACTTAAAGATATAAATTAAAATTGTTTTCACAAATAATTTAAATAACAATTTGATTGAATTTAACAAAAAAAACATACATTGACAAACAATTTAAATAATAATTTTGTTGTACTTTAAAAAAAAAAATCATATATGATGTTTGTTAAGGTAAAAAATATTTTTGATATATGTTTTAATTACAACAAATCTTATGAAATAAATCATTAAGTTTTATGAATTGTAATGTACTAATTATTGCACTTGAGTTTTATTTAAGGAACATGAATTGCATAAGTGTACAAGTAAAAAATCATTCACATCAATAATTATATAAGTATCTACTCAATAATGAAATAATGTCAAAATGAATATATCATATGTCAATCATTCAAGAGAATGATTATTACATCTTCAAGATGACATTTTCATGAAGAAAATGTCCAATACACTTATAGTTATACTAAAGTATCTAAGTGATACTTCATTGACAAGACACGGCATGAGCAACACCAAAAAAAAATTATAGAAAATATTGTTTCAACAAAAGAATGATGGAAGAACGTTCACCATAAATTCTGGTTACTATATTAAAGAATAATTAACAATAAAAATCTCTTTGGAAGGGCAACATGCAGTAAATTAGTTAGTATTTCACACAAGAGCTTTTCAACATTTAATGAACAATTAAAAGTCAAGATTTGAAGGCATTCTTGCAAAAACAAAGATGCAAAATATTATACAGATCGACGTCAGTTTATCAAGATCATTCTGATTTATTAAAAGATCATTTTGGTTTATCAAGATCATTATGATTTAGCAATATCATTCTGGTTTTTTCAAGATCATTCTAGTTAGCTCGTTTTAAAGACATGGGTATTAGTTCGTTTTCAAGATCACTCAACAAAACTCAAGGCCAAAAATCTAGCTAAAGTCCCAAAGAAACAAAATACATCAAGATCAATAATCATATCAATCTCCAAATTGATGAGCTACGAGGAAAGACAAATAGGACAACAAGGTACACTATTACTGCACTTTTTTTTGCATAAATCTTAGCATGCTTATGAGATAAAGGACTTAAATTTCACAACCATTCAATTACTCATCCACGTTTTTCATACAACACAAACCGGAAATGTTCTGATTTTACAAAAGAACATTTTGATTATTCTTTTTTAAAGACATAATTAAAACAGACCATCTTCCACAGTTCAAATCACAAGTTAAATAGTACCAATAATGCTCAAATCAGTGGCCAAGCTCGTAACTCGAGTTGGATGTCCAAATAAGGAAAACAACCTCCAAATTGATGATCAGATCAATCTTCAGGTTGATGAGTTGTGAGCAAAGACACAAATACATTTTACTTACATTATTCTGCAGAAAGATTTTCATAATTCTTATTTGGAACAGTACCAACTAACACTTCATAACCCATTCACTCACTCATTCACATTTTCTATCAGATCAAAAAGCAAGAACATTATGTGTTTGTCAAGAACGTTATGGACAACAATATAAACATGTGTTTAATTGTTTTAAAATATATCTGACACTTGGGAAGTGTATCTAACGATTATATTCAGTTTAAACTGAATATTTAAAGTCTTTTATCATCTATAAATTGAAGATCAATTAAAAGATTAAGGCAAGAGTTCAATTTACATATATACCAACACTTGTTCAAGTAAGAACAAGTCAAAAACTCTTCAAACAAACTGCAACTCTCTCACTATATTTGTGGATCATCATTTACTAAGTTTATCTTTATTTATCTCCAATAAGAAATTTCAAGATCCCAAACACTTTTATTATACACATTATTTGTAACTCAAGTCTATCTTTTAATTAGATTGGGTGTGTTTATAAAAATCATTTCAAGGTAGAAAGAGAACTGTAAACATCATTTATAGGTTGAACGATATGGATTGTAATTGCTCAAGGTGTGATCAAGAGAAAATGTGTGAAAGAGAACATTCTAATTCTGAAGCAGATAGTGAAAATCTCACGATTGTGAGGACTAGACTAACACGAGTTGATTGGACCAATATATTTTTGTGTGTGTGATATTTCTATCTCTTATCTCTAATTATTTGCACACACAAATCACACTTCACTATGAGCTAATCTGTTTTATTTATTTATAACATATTCAAAACATTATGGACATTCTATTTCAACCAAGTTTGATCTTGATTTAATTTAAATTAAACACATTAACCAAAATTTTAAAAGGATCACAGTTCAAACTCCATTTCTTGTTATTGACATTGCTACTTCAATGTCTATATTAAATCTTATTTTTTAAGTTAGATGTGTTATTGATAATTTTTTTTAAGACTTTTAATATTTATGTCACTACCCAATATTTTGAAAAGAATCTCATTTTAAAGATCTGTTCCTACCTTCATTTTTTATACAAACCACATATTTTACTCCTCCTTTTTAAAACATTAAACTACTAACAAACAAAAAAAAATTGGTTGAAATTTTATTGGAACCCACCAATTTTAAACCCTCCCTACTTAAAAAAATTGTTTTGAAAAAATTTAAATCTTATTATAATAATATTACTAAATTAAAGAATTAGATATTTACATAATTTAATATAATTTTAATTAATTTAAATATTTTAATTTATTATTTTCATGATTCAATATGAAAAATATTTGAATTTTTTTATAATTATGTTAAAATAATATAATATTTTATAATTTATCAAATTATTTTAGTTCAAATGCAGCTAATAAATATAAGTATGTTGGTATTTCAGTATCCAAAAGATATGGATATTAATAATGATTGACTTCAAAGTAAAAAATAACAGTAATTACGTGTTCTATTTTTTGTTCTATTTCTTTCGAGAAATAGTGATAATCTTAACCTCATAAATATGAAACATGTATTTTTTAAATTTTGGATACAGAACAATCTGTAATACCAAAGTATCTATAATACTCTACCTAAACGCTGCACATTCTATCCCTAAGTCAAATCAAATTGTTATAAGTGGGCTCATAAAGAAACAGTTATGAGTGTGTTGATATAAGTACATCGCTTACTAGCTACTATTACTGAAATTGAACTCATTAGTGTTTAATTTCTTTCCATTTTCAGTGGATGTTAAAGCTTTTCATAAATGCTTTTTCACGTATACTATATCTTAACACAAAATTATTGTTACATGATGATGAACCGTAATAATTATATTGATCTCTCTATATATAATGAATTAAAACGAGTCCATGCATAATTACATTGAATTCATATATATATATATATATATATATATATATATATATATAAACTAATAAATTAATTTTAATAATTAATTTAAAAATTGAGGATTATCAAATAATATATATATATATATATATATATATATATATATATATATATAAACTAATAAATTAATTTTAATAATTAATTTAAAAATTGAGGATTATCAAATTAAAATATATGTACATTCATATAAATTATATAAGTAGTAAATTAAGTAGTAGACAAACAAGGCTGAGCCATGTGATGTGAGCATTATCCTAGAAGAAGGTGGCCCATGGCCCACCAAAATCAATGTTATTTATTATATTAGATTAATTAGAAGAGCTCCGAGTATGAAATGCATGTGGTGAGTTTGAAACATGACAAATCATAAGCATATATAATATAATTATAATATATATCTAAGAAATGGAAGCATCTTCCTTCTAATAGCACATATATGACAAAAATCATCGGATTCCTTGTCGGTTAGACTTCTTACCATTCTAAATATATATTAATAAATTATGAACATTTTCAAAACTACTAAATTCCTCATCTATATATCTTCTTGAGTAGAGGCTATGTATATTGTCAGTTACATTTGAGTTGTAGTGAGACTAAGATTTGTGGCCTATCCATAGGCCGATATCTCTCATCAAAATTAAACAGTTTAAATTTTTCATTTAAAAAAAATGAACATCTACTTTAAAATTTGGATATTTTAATGTATATTATAGTGTCGAAGTTGAAATAGTTGTAACCAATATTATGACACCGTATCTGATCCAAACTCGGCAGGTAAGCACTAAGCACCAGAGGTGTTAGCTATATACATTCTTTCATCACACATAGGATGCTTATCCGTTACGTAAGAAAATGGACTTCAAACCATCCACATATTACCAATTTTGGATCCACTCATTCGTAATTGGAAGTAGCGTGTCTAACGTACTCAAAAGAATGTTGGAGTAACATTTTACCCTCAGCATGAAATATGGTGGTGCTAGGCTGCTATATACTAGCTACCAAATAATCTTAAAGTAGGTTGTGCATGTCAACGAGTATTTTAAACGGGTCATAAAGAAGAGAGTTTTCTATGATTTCAAAGAAAAATGAATAAGACATCAATGCCTTATATTGACTATTTACCATACACCCCCATATGGGGTAAGATTGTGACACACGCCCATAAGAAAAATATTTTCTTATTTGTTCGTTATACTCACATAAATTAAAAACAAATACAAATAAATAAGAGAAAAGGTAATACTTTTATTAAAATATTCTTATTAATATTTGTGCATTTTTTTTATTATTAATATAAAGTAAAAAATATTAAATTAGAAGTGGTGCATATAGTATCAATTAGATGATACAATTGAAAAAAGGTAATTAATGTTATCTTATAAATTAAAAAAAAAAGTCATTTATTATATATTGATATTTTTTTTACAAATGGATCACTCATTGTGTACCGGAAAGAGTAATATATATGTTATAAAAATTATTGTGTAGTAAAATGATTTAATTTAATATACTTTCGGTGCAAATGTTTTTACAGTGATAATCAACCATAATCAATGAATCATAAAAACATTTAAATTTAACCATAATTGCTTCTAAACTCATACATGCAACGTGGTTGTAATTTTTTTTTTTGTTTTAGAAGAAATGGTAAATTCTATTAAAAATAACTAACACAACTGCGAGGTCCCAAGTTCGAACTTGGGACAAGACATTTAACCTAGTAATATTGATATTTGTCAATTGAACTCCGACTTAAGGTCTATGATTTATCAACAACATAATTATTTTTACACTAATGTCATAAAGAAATAGATAATAGAGGAGAGAGAAAATGAAAGGAGGTTAGGTTTCTAATAATCTTATTAGCAAAAGTGAGTAATACCAAAGATACAAATAATATTAGATATTGAAATGACTAAACTACCCTCAACATATATTATATTGTCTAAGATAGATCATATATATTATATCTATAAATTTTTAAGTGAATTTAAAATTATTTGATATATCATTAAGAAATGTATCAAGATTAATTACTTAAACTTTTTTGATTAAATTGTGTTAATTTTGATGTATTTCAATAACATATTTAATTATTTTAGATTTATGTAAAAATACATGATGTTCTATATGATATAAATTTTGAACCCAATAATGAGTTCTACAAAATATACATTCATTACAAGATTGTTGAATAGCATAACAATATCTAGATATTACACTCACATAATTTCTTCCTTAATCTTTCATCAATTATAAGCGTACATATCTCCAAGCCCTGTTTATTGTCCTTAAATATTTAAGGAAGAGATAAAGATCAAATTATACGAGTGTAAGTTAAATATTGTTATACCACTCAACGATCTTTTAAATTACTTGGTGTATTTGAAATATGAAAACTCAAATTAGACATGAAGCTAGGAAATAATAATCAATTGCTTTGAATTAAGGGTGTGTTTAGAAAATAAAGTTCACCTAGTAATTTAAAAGGGTACTTATAATTAGAGATTATTTTTTTTCTCCTATGGTATTTATAATGAAGGACAAAGTTAGTATTAATTATAAAGTACAATAAAAAAATATTTGTTTTAAATTGAAATGATTATTTATTTTGAGAGTAATTTTTTAATAAATGGATTACTCATTGGTGGAGAGTAATTATTAAGTCATGAAACACAAATAATTAGGTGTACATGTGCTTGAAGTATTGAATACTCGTGAATACGTATCTGAGAAATATTTGAAATATTTGAAATATTATCTCTTATTTTCAAAAAATATTTTATGAAATATTTTTTAGATATTTCATATATACACACAAATATGTATTATAAGAAAGACAAAGGGGATAAAAAAGTGGGACAAATTTGTGTGACATTAGCATGCATGATTTATTTTTTTTTGCTAGTATTGGAGTTTATGAATCAACAAAATTATCTATTGATGAAACAAATTTTGAAACCTGTGTTTTTATGGACGACTATTTCTTTACAAATATTTTGTGTGTACTATATGAATTTTACTTAAAATTTTTGTTAACCTTCTTAGACCGTATAGTATTTTAAATATGTAAAAAACATGTATATTAGTGTATTATACCGTATCACAACCACGTTAGGAGTACATATTTCATTTTTGTTCTTTTTTTACAAATTTAGGTATCATACTTTAGGGTTTACACTTACAGCATCAATAGCAGCGAATTTTCAGCCTGTGTCAGACGAATTAGACTATGATGCATCTCTGCATGTCTTTTTAACTTTAATATAATTATAAAACACTCACTTTTCACACACGTACAACAACAGCACCAACATTTGCTTTAGCTATGCATATGCTATTGCTGACTACTGCAGTTTTCCATTTTTGTTTTTTAATCCTTCAATCGATTTTGTCCCCTTCATATAGTACTTTTTTGTGTAAAAAGTATACTACAGTACATTTTTAAGAGAAACAAATACTATTAAAAAAATCAATTTTAAAAGTATGAAAAAATATTTTTATTTATTTATTTCTATCAATTTTTTTAAATTAATTCTTCTACTTTAAAATTTAATGATTTTGATTTCCTTCATAAATTTTGGTCTTTTTCATATTTTTTCAACTAAAAAATGTAAGTAATGATGTTGCATTATTAATATCCATAAAATTACAATAAAATAGTTAAATAAACTTTAATTTTAATTTAAAAAATATTTATTTTTATAATTAAATTAATAACATATAAATAATTAATATATCTAGATAATTCTATTTAATAAAACCGTTTTTTATATAATTTAAAAGATGTTAAATTATATATTATTTTTTAATTAAAAAGTATGAAAAAGAAATCAAAATTATCTAATTTTAAAATAAAAGGATCAATTTTATAAATTAATAAAAAAAACTATAACTAAATTAAATATTAATTAAAGTGAAAAGTGTACTCGAGTTTCAATCAATTTAATTTAACAAAATTATTAATTTAATATTTTAGATATTAACATTATTTAAAATGTCATGATAATTTATTACTATTTGACTCTTCCTGTTCCCGTGAGTGAAAAGTATATAAATAAAGAAATATAATAACACTTTACTAAAATATCAGGGCGAAATGGTGTTTTATGCTACGGGGATCAGAACCTCTTAAACTTTTTTGAGTTTTTTTATTTTATTTTTTATATACTACACATAATATATGGATAGATAAGTAATTAATACTAGTGCATTTTATAGTAAGATTTCACATGAGTTGAACTAATTTATAGTAATATAATAATAATAATAATAATAATAATAATAATAATAATAATAATAATAATAATAATAAGTTTTTAACTGTGTGTATGTTTGCGGCCAGCTCTGAGTAATTAAACTTTTAAACCTTTACATTATTTTATTGCAATGAAGTATTAGTATTAGAGTAAAAATCCAAATTAATCTATAACATTTTAGAAGTGAACTATTTTATTCTCTAAAAAAAAAAAATCTACATTATGATAATTTGCGTACAAAATGTTAGAGATAATCTTTATTCTTATTATTATTGATATTATTGTTATTATTATTATTACTATTTACATAAAGGTATTTTTTATCAACTTTTTGTATATTTTAAATAGTAATTTTTTGCAACTATAAATATAATAAAGACTAGATTCAATAATATATACAAAAGACATGTTTATATATATATAATATCTTAAATATAATTGGCCACCTCAAAAATCTAATCTTTGTCCCGTCTCTGCAAATTACTTTATATATATGATTTAGTTTGATTTATAAAAGAAAATATAACATCTGATTATAATAATTTTCACAAAACATAAAAGTGTTTCAATTATAAAATCAATTAATAATGGATGATTTAAAACTATTACTATAAAGCATTTCATTTTTTTTTCTTGAACGGTGTAATTATTATAGAACGATATTGAGTCTCACAAACCCACTTATTAATATTTCATTACATTTTATTATCTTTTAATAAAGAAAAAAAAAGTGAATGGCGATTGTTTCACCAAACAACTTTCAATTTTACATATCACATTAGAGAGTATGAATAGTACTCAGGATATACAGTATATTGTTTTTCGTTATTTTGTTCAATTGTTCATTCTCTAATTTGTTAGCTTTAGAGTATATTTGTTAAATATATAGTTTTTTAATGTTAATATTTTTATACACTAAATGAAAAAATGATGGCGCCCTCTAAAAAACAGGGCCCTCGCTCCTCCGTACAATCTAAAAGACCGTCCCTGATAGTACTATAGAATTGTTAAATAACACACTTTATTTTGTTATAGGCATGGAAATAAACCACTGTGGAGATGTTATAAAGACATTCAATAAATATAATTTTACATAATGTAATTTTTTTATTTTTTTATTTATAAAAGAAAAAAAATTAATTTTAACGGGTTTGTAATGTCTTTTAATTTATTTGTGGTTTTTATTTGAATTTGTTTGGAAATGACGTTACTAATAGAACAATGTTTGTTGTCCATCAATAGTGTATACACTTTAAAAAATGAAGAGATAAAAAAAATAAAGAGAATGAGGTGATAGAAATAATATGTTAATAATAAGATAAAAAAGAAATATTGAATAAATGTATAAAAATAAAATATGTAGGGAGATTATATATTATAGCATGTGTACCCCACCTTGAGTAGCTTTATCTCTCTCTCACACATTCTCATATACCTATATCTCTTTCAGCACCTCCCATCATCATTACCTCTCAACTTAATTCTTATAAGGTTTGCAACACTGTACTGCATTACAAAGAGCAAGGGAAGCAAGCAAATGGGTCTGGAATTCATGGAAGAATATCGGGCAACTATGCCAAAACAAGACATTCGTTCACCTAAAATAATTACTACTACTACTACTACTAATACTACCTTGACAGAAGAAATATCATCATCAGATCTAGAGGAGGAGAAAGAGCATAACTACTACAATACACCCCCCATATCACCATCGAGAACCCCCTTGGTTTGTCCACCAGCTCCAAAGAAACGTCAAGCAAGAAGATCAAGTACAATTATATCTCAAGGGAGGAGGTTCTTTCAAGTACCTGACGATCTAGCTTCTATATTTCTTCTCCACTCCAAACCTTCCACAACAACATCACACCATCTTGCTACCTAATTACATTCTACAATTCTTCATCAACACCCAACGCAACGGTATATAGTTATAATAAATTAAATTAAGTCTTTTTTTTTTTTTTTAGTTAATCAACCACTACCTCAGCCTCATATATGTTACTAGTATTAATTTCTTCTCTTATATTTCTACTATCTTTGTTGTTCGTCTTTTATTTTATTTTTTATTTTAATATCTCAAAGTTTATTGATTGTCTCTCTTTTTAAATATAAGCTAGCTAAACAATTTGTCCCTATATAGAAGTAGTTTAAGTCTAATTGCAAATCACTAAATATATATCTATGGATTAAATATGTTTTTAATTATAGTACTAACAAATATCGACCTTTAAAGTTTAGTTTATATGATAATTAAAAATATAATTTTTAGATCCTATAATATTATCATGACTTGTTAGTATATGGTGTTAAACATATATTTTTGAATGTTTTTTTAAGACATATTTATAATATCTTAAAAAGTTCTCCCACAATATAAATTCAAATTTTAATTTTTAGATCTATATATTTTCTTACTTTTATCTTGAATTTGTGACGTTTTAAAAATTCATGTTTAATTCATCTCAAGTTAAAAATTTCTAAATTATTGTGTAATGACTTTTTATAATGTTTGTAAAAATTATTAAAAAAAAGTTTTAAAATTGAAGGACAATTAAACATATCGTTTCAGAATGGACTAAAAGTTGTATTTTTATTTTACATTGACTAAACTTAAAATGTCGATATTTTATAGGTAGTAAAAACATATTTTACTTTATATTTATTAGAGTTAAATAACTTTTTAGCTCCTATAAAATTTCAAAATTTCGTTTTTAGTTTATGTAATTTGTTTTTACTATTCTTAGTCTGTACAAAATTATAATGCAAACTGTTTTTGTCTCTGTTAAAATGAAACATGTGCAATTGTTCTCAATTTGAATTTTTTGAATGATATTTTACAATTGTGTTTGTCCCTGTTACACAAAAATTTATAATTTTTTTATTTAAGATGAATTAAATATGATTTTTGGAATTGAAAATATGGACCTATAATTCAAATTTGAGATTATTTTATGGAGGAACTCTTTATAATGATACAAACATGTCAAAAAAAAGTCATTCAATATATATGTTAACGTTTCAACATAGACTAAAATTGATTGAAGGATAGTTTTGTAAAGATTAAAAATGTAATTTTTTTACATAATAAAATTTCAAAAATTTCTAGAAACTACAAATTTATTTAACTTTTTATTAAATTATAATAAAATACTATAATGTTGCAAAATAATTTTACATTCTCATTCAATGTAAAACCATAATTTTGTTATATTATACCACCACTTTCAAAATATTGTTAAACAATATTTGCTTATCATAACTTAAAGCATTAAATGTAATTCTCTTTGATACGCATTAATTCACTAAATATTATAGCTTGTCATAATGTATAATCTATTTTATTTCGTTAGACGTAATCTATTGTCATTTTTCGAGTTTTTTAAATATTAAAAAAATGATAAAATATATAATGATGATATAAATTAATTCAGAAGTTGTAAATTAATGGTACATGATCCATCACCATAACAATTATTTATTTAATTAGTTACTCTTACTTAATATTATATACTTATGTCTCGTTTGTTTAGTTAAGGAAATGTTATAAATAAGAGAAAGAAAATATTAATTTTATTAATTTATTTTATTAATACGAGACTAATGCATTTTCTTGATCATAGATGTAAAATAAAAAAATAATAACTTAAGAATTATTAATACAATATTATTATAGAGCACTAAAAAAATAATATTAAAAATAAAAAATGCACACTTTAATGTCACTGTTATTATGGCATTATGAAAGTGCCGTAAAGAATATTATCAAGTACTATCTCCTGAATAATGAATTCTTGATAAATATTTAGGAGGTAGTACACCCTTTTAATTTGATTGCTATAAGAAGTGTTAGGATCATGAGATCGTCCTCTATACAAAGAAGCTTTAATTAATTAGCTATGAAATTTGAGTAGGTTTATTAGCCATTTATGGAGTGGTGGATGGGTGATGATATAGTGTAAGTAACAGAAATCCATGGTGTACTTTTGTCCATTTAAGAAACTCCAACAAAGTGAAGTGAATGGGTCAGAGAACCTACAATAATAACTCCAAAAGGTTGTGCTTTGGCCTTTTTCTATATACCTTACCGGTTAGTTACCTCCTTTATAATAACCGTTTTTTTAATCTAACTTAGCCTTTCGTTCTTTGGAAAGAACAGAGGAACAAAAGGAAAATAATGTCCTATAGCAGCTACTTGGTATATTCACAAAACACAATATAATTTTACTTGTAGGTTTATTTATATATATGTTTTTTTTTAATTAATCATTATATTCCATATTAAAAATATATGTTAGAATATCTTATTTTTTAATCACATGATAAATAATTTTTAAAATCGCATCCGACAATCTATAATTTTTTTTAATAGAAAATCGCTTGCGACTATTTATAAACTTTAATTTTATGTTTATTTTTTAGTAGATGGTTGCATGTTAATATGCAACCTCCTATTAGAAGAAAAAAATTATCCTTCAAATAGTCACAAGACGGAGATGCGATTTCTTGAAAGTCCAAAAAAATTGGATATTTTAGTATATAAATTTTAATATAAGATATATTAATTAATTTAAAAAAAAGATATAATAATAAAAAAGGGAATTCAATTCTCTACATGTAATTATTCTATAATTTTGATTATATAATATGCAAATATAACTTGAATTAAAAAAAAATATTCCTAAGAAATTTAAATGCATTATTCTTATTATCGATCTCATAAAAAATATAAATATCCTTTCAAAGTTGGAAATTGTTCCCTTCCAAGTAAAAGAGTCATTTGAAAAAACAAATTTATGTTGATTGAATATATTTTAGAATATAATATATAGTTAAATAGTATAAAATTAAATTGGATTTACTTATATTTGAGAACAATAAAGAAGGTATTTTTTTGCTTTATAAATATTCTAATAAGGAGTAGTATATATACTTTCTTCTAAAATATATGTCACTATAACGAATTTGAATCTCCTCTTGTACTTCTATCTTGTGTAATCTCTCTTGCGTTATTGTAAGTTGTTGATTAGGCTCTGTTTAGTAAAATATAATAGATTGAAGATATAACTAACTAATAGCTAATAAACTTATGACTCTTTTGTTTTTGTACAAACTTATGACCTTTTAATTATTAATCTTTTTGTTACTATACGTCCTTGAACTATTTCTGATATAACGAAATACCAATTCAATTTAGAAATTTTAGGACATGCTTGGTCGTTAGTTATTATTAGAGCTCATTTATTTTCTAACAACATTTTCAATTTTTATTTTATATGTGAGTGGTTGAAAAGACACTTGGTTGCATTTTCTTTTTTAAGTGTGATAGAAAGAAGATAAAAGTTAAATAATGCATTTCTAATATATCACTCAAATAATGTCTTTTTTTCTTCTTCTTAGTTTCAAATATATTCAATCTACTTTAAATTGTTTTCAAAAATTGTCATAATTCATTCTCTAATATATTTTATCAAATAAAAATGGAACACATAAATTAACCAAAGTAAATGTGCCCTAAATTTTTTGCTTTTAATAAAAAAAAGTTTTATTTTAATTAAACATATATGTTTCAATGCTTGTAAAAAGAAACATTTGATTTATTTTAGAAACATAATTTTTTTCCGCATTATAAGTTTTAGAAACATAATTGAGTAACATCTTAAGAAATTTTACCAAACTTTTGTACTTGATTTGTTTTAAGGAAGCCAATGTAATGAACTTTAGGCTCTCCAATAGTTTCGCAGAGTATCACCATAAGTTAAAGGACTAACTATGAGATTAATCTATTATTCGATCGAATATTAAAATCGCTACTTAAAATTATTTGCATCTTTTTAACAGTGCGTGTTATACGGAGATCTAACTATGACATTTGCATAAAAGTCAGGACCACTTAACTAATTGAACTACGCTTATTGAGTTATACTTAATTTTTTTTTTACTCGTGCTTAAAAATCATTGTGATCAGAAATATAAGAATGATACTGAATTTCTGGATTATTTGGTTTGTCATGGGATATATGATCAACAACTTTTTTACTATCTGCTTGAAAGATGACATTCCCAAGACCAAAAAGTTATTATCCAATTAAGAGATTGCAATATTCCCTACGCTTCACATTTAGATAATCTATCCTTGCCATAACAAAGTAACCTCGGTGATATTGAACACGCATACCTATTCCTAAACAATATTGTTGTTGGGAAATTGCACCATTGACATTGCACTTAAGGGATCCAATTGGAAGAAGTTCCCAACAACAAAAAGATGAAGGTTGAGTCTTGTCCAACTTGTTAGCATTATTCCATGAATGTAAGAAGCCATTAGCTCTCCTTTGTCATTTCGGTGTTTTGATCTCACATAGCTTGTTGTTTCTCCTTTTTCCAAATACTTCGTACAATTATAGTCAACAAATTAGACATTTGATTGCCATCAAAATTAATCCAAATCTGCAACAACACATCATCAAGACCCTCAAGTGAGGATGTTAGTTGTTGAAAAATCGAACACGGCGATGATTGCTCTCAAGATCCAACACTTTCACTTCTATATCTTGATCACAACAAACACAAAATAGGGAAATGAATAGCTTTTTACTCAAATTAATTCTGAAGTCTCCTCATAAATGATTTGACTTTGGATGAGATAGTTAGACTCAATAATCCAAGTCAATCATCCACATTTTACAACTGCACGACTCTTCTCTTTCTTCTCTTCGACCATTCAAGATAAACTATCTTTTATTCATAATCTCCTTTTGCATATTTTTATTTATTTATTTTATCTAAATAAGTAATTTTTAAATATATTTGATTTTTATTTTTATTTTTTCTTGACATTTTTGTTTAAGTGTGTTAGAATAGTCCGGTTACAATCAATGTGTTTATTTTATCTCAAGTTTACCAATGTTGATAAAACTGTTGTTTTATTCAATAACAATGATAAGATATCTATCTCTCAATTTTAAGAAATAACAATTTATTTTCTTAAATTACGTTAAAAAATAAGGTGAAAAAATGACAATCAAATTAGTTATTTGTTGAAAACATCTTTTAAAAATATCAATCAAATTAATAAAAAAGTTATTTTTTTTAGTTTAAAAGTCTAGGATTGAGATTTGAATTTGAAATCACACTCAACTATATATTACATTAAAGATTTAAATTTTAACTTAAATATATATTACATTAAAATAAGAAAAAAAATATATGGATTATCAACAACAAAAATAAGTTTACATTGATATTCAATAAAAAAAAAATATAATATGTGTAATCATTTTTATAATACAAATGTTAAATAGGAGCACATAGTAAGATAATTGGTTCACATTAAATTATCTGTATAAAATTCTCTCCATTCGTATTTATAAACACAAATGAGTTAAAGAAAGTGAAAGAATTTCATCTAATATTTATAAAAAACGAAATTATTAATATTTATGCAAAGTTATTAAACTCTTTTTATCTTACACAAAATCATTAAACTCTTAAAACAAACATAAAACCTTTAATTAAGGAACAGAATGTTTTTTCAAGAAGAAAAATGGCCAGTTTACTAAAATTCTTACTAATTCATTCATAAAAGCTTTCACAAGTAGCTTTTCTAACTCTGCATTTCTCGAGCGACGAAAATCTCAGAGGAACTCAACATGAAGCAAAATAGCCACCGTAAAGATAGGGCTACAAATCTGAAATCGCGGCACCACTCGCCACGGCGAGAACGACCAGACAACGCACCAAATCATCACCGGTTGACAGCAACATTGCACCACCGCACCGCGACTCTCAAGGTGCGTTGTTCTTATGACTGCCGTGTACACCGAAATTACTACTATTATCGTAAATTCATGTATGGAGTAACTTTTTTTGTTGCTATTTTGAAAGTCCTGATTGCAATTTGAACATTTGATCTCTATAATTAAACCTATTACACATTGATCATTATCATGAGAATCAGACTTTGAAATAATTACTCTACAGTATTTCATTTATCGTATATATACACAAAATTAAAGTGCAAAAAAACAAGTAATCAATCATAGATTGTTACATTACAAACTCCACGAACATATGAGGAAGAATCAATGAAAATTTGGACATGAATTAGGGATCTGTTGGATTATTAAACCCTAGGGACGACCTAGTTTTAGGGTGTTCATAAAGCTAATTGTCACAAATTCACCATTGAGCAGATTCCCTAAGGTCTCAGGCTTCACCCTAAATCCAGAAATGTTCACATGTACGTTTAACTATAAGCTCTTTCTAGTGTAGAAAATCTATCACCTGCAAAAGGATAGAGTGTTAATAATGGTATCACTAACCACCATCTAGCCTTCCATGTTGTTGAACTACCCTAGAAGTATTAGTCTTTTTAATGGTATCAGCTGGTTTTTCATTCGCTGCTTCAATCTGTTCCAATTTTTCAAGAACTTCCTTCATTGATGGCCTAACTTTGGGCTCTGTTTGGATGCATTTGAGAGCAAGTTGAGCTAGTTGTGATGCTAAGTTGGGTGGATACTTACCTTCCAACCTTGCATCCATGTTGCTTCTCAATTTCCCTCTGTTTAATAGGTTTGATTTGAGCCAATCACATAAGGAATTTGTCTGACGAAGGCGTGTTATATCGTTTATTGACTTACCCGTTAGTATCTCCAACAAAACAATCCCAAATCCATATACATCACTTTTCACATACAAATGACCTATTTGATTGATGTGGGACGATTAATTTACTGTCTCACAACATTTTCAAAACATGTTTAAGAAGAGGGAATTTGCGGTTTACCTGTGCGAATGTACTCTGGAGCAGCATAGCCGCATGTTCCCACTACCTGTGTTGATACATGAGTGTGATCATCAGAAGGAACAGATCTGGCCAAGCCAAAGTCTGATAACTTGGATGTGTATGCCTATTACAAAACAAAAGATTAGATATATTTTCTTCCATTACCATGAATTCTTCAATAGCATGCATCTTAAATATAGAAATGACTTCTGTCTTCTTTTATTTCTCAATATATGAGGAAAATGTGCTCATGGGGTACTCAATACCCAAAAGATGAAATGAAACTTACCTTGTCAAGTAGTATATTTGAGGGCTTAAAATCTCTGTATATAATTTTCTTCTCTAAGGAGTGCAGGAAATTTAGTCCCCTAGCTGCTCCTATCATCACTTTCAACCTTCTGTCCCATGAAAGTGGCCGAACATTTGAACCTCCTGCAGGCATAAAATAACAACAGGAAAGTACAGACACAAAGAAAGAGAGAAAAATGGTAGTTTTGTGGATGTCATAGTAAAGTATTCACTATTCAACAATGTTATCAGCACTTACTTCCAAACAGGTGGTTATCCAAGCTGCCACGGTGCATAAATTCATACACCAAAAATAGCTCGCCATCCTCACGCCCAAATCCCAACAGCTTTACAAGGTTGGGGTGAGAAAGCCTTCCTAAGAAATTCACCTCTGACTGTACCCAAAAGAAGAAGAAACATCAATATAAATAGAAGCCATCACATGCCAACAAAAAATGTGAATGTGATGATCTTCTAATTTTGAAAGTTTTACTCATGCTGTAGTTATGCCCATACCTGCCATTCTGCAACTCCTTGCCTGCTTTCAGAATTCAATTTCTTGATGGCAATAGTCAAACCCTCACCTCTTTTTGATCCCGAACTCTTCTTAATCAAACCCTTGAATACTCTACCGAACCCACCCTCTCCTAACACACTGTCAAGACGGAAATTTTTAGTGGCTTCCTTCAGTTCTGCCAAAGTAAAAACTTTCAAGTTTGCCGCATCCAAGATCTGCCCATAAGGGAACTCCTCATCATCTCTTACTCGAGAGGCCTGACTATTCTCAGAGCCCCAAAAGGATGTACTTGTATTATTGCCTGTTGAGTGATTATTACTACTACTAAATAGTCTGCTATTTCTTCCAGAGTTGCTGCTACGCCCAAGAGATGTGGAATTGCCATTCTGTATCAATCTCAAGTTGCTGAGACCAGCAGATAACCGAATACTTCTCCCTAGGACATTGCAACAGCAAGAGAAACACAGTTTGTCATGTGTTAGAAGAGCGAATTTGGTTCTCAAGAAAATAGATAAATAAATGCACACAAGAACAGACCATCGAATAACTGACTACTCCCTGGGACATTGCAACAGCAAGAGAAACACAGTTTTGCGACTTTTAAATTTTTTTATTTTTCAAAATTTTAAGAGTAAAAAAATTAAAAATTAAAATAATTTATTTATTTAAAAAAAAAAATTATCCCTATTTATTTTAAAAATAAATGTAAATTTCACGTGACCATAATTTTTTTCATCATCATTTACACATCACCAAATTGAGAAGAGGATCAAATGTAAACAAAAAAATACAGGGATCTAATTTTGTCTACATTTCCATCAACAGATTGGTTGTTGCAGTTTTTTTACTATGCAATTAGTACGGTTACAACACGATACAATGTTAAAATACTACAGTCAAATTACAAGTTTACCGCTGCGAGGAACTTCGCCTTCCACATCCCCAACCTTCCTAGTCGAAACCTAACATATGAATGGGTCAAATCTAAAGGTGAGACACTCTTGCTTCACTACACCCGAGCATCTGAATGCTTATAGTGAATGTGAGTCATACTCAAAATTACACAATAAATTATGTTAAGAGGTTGAAGTGCCAAACATGTTCAGGATGTACTAATATATAATGAACTGCTGCTAATAGCAAGGAGTGTCTTCTAAGTTTTAAATTACATGGTCAAAGAATTGAGGATTGATTCCCTGCTTTGATCCTCGATGTTTGAATTGTTAACAGGTGCTTATGCAAACAACTCATTTGGCTTTCTCTGTTTGACTCTCGAAATTATATTAAAAAATTGGCGAAATTGAAATGAAACTTTAAAAGTGAAAATCACAAAATTAACTGTATGTTTCTATATGACAAGTAAGGTCATGAAAAGTAGAAGGCCAGCAAGGCCAAAATATGTTCACTCGATACCTCCTCAAGTCAAGAATATGAGATATGCAACACATGATGAAGTTCTTTGAAATTGTAAAAAGATAAATTTTAAAACACATGTTCACTCAATACCTCCATAATTCATTTTTTGAAATTGTAAAAAGGAAAAAATTTCTTTCAAAACTTATGTTTCAAGATATTCATCAGTATAACCCTAAAAGAAAGGGCCAAGTGTTGTGGACACGATGGTTTACCTGATAGATTGTTGGTTTCAGAGGCAGGGGCGGGATTGTCGTCTGGTTGAAGACTCAAACAGTTACAGTTCCCCATGAAGTTGTTTGTTGTTCCTGTTCTTTCCTTAAACAATGCTATTGCTAGCAGCCCATGCTAGCAGAAAACTAAAGGGAGAAAAGCAATAGAGAAATATTGAAAGGCTTACCTGACGTGATTTTATATTATATAATTATATAATAATAATGACAGTGAAAAGAGTACCCACAAGGAAAAAATATACTTGTCACGTGTCTATTGAAGGGTGGAGAATGTGTGTGAATACGAAATTGTACGTGCTGGTGACAGGGAAGGTTCCTAGAACACACCCAAGTAAATGCAATTCTAATCATGTGGGATCGTTCACTTTTGGGTGTTCGCCAATATCATCTTGCTTCTTCCTTTGATTAGAATTAGTAAACACCACTTATCACTCTTATGTCTTACCAAACAAGTGCCCGTCTTTCATCTCTGTTTTTTGTTTTGTTTTGTTTTAAACAATGATACAAATGTAAAAATAAAATCTTATTTATTTTTTAATACATGTTTTTGCAAATTTTGTTTCCATTTTTTAGTATAGTTAGCTATTTGATTTACAATTATTATTTTTAATTGACAATCAAATGCTTCTACCATTATTAAATATAGAAAAATGCTTATAGTATTTTTGTTGCATTTAATAATTTCAATTATTTTCATTTTCTATAGAATGATTAAATATTTTTCAAATAATTTTGTTCATATTTTTATATTTCAGCTGTATCCATACAATACTATAATATAATATATGTAAGGTCAATTCGAAAAATGGGGCAGAAAGACACTGGTAAATCGTAACAATGTATGCTACTGACTTTGATTTATTTTGCGGATAAGAACAGCAAGTTCACAGAAAATGAATGGAAGAGTAATAATAATAATAATAATAATAATAATAATAATAATAATAATAATTATAATAATAATAATAATAAATGTATAGTGATAGTACTTTTGTCAAAAGAATCATACTTGAATTTTGATTTTTCAGACTTGGATATTTATATTAAAAAATAATAAAGTTATATAAATTTAGTTTTTTTTATCTTTCATCAATTAAATAAAAGTGAAATTATTTAATATATATTTTTTGGATTTTTATATAAAAATAAAAATAAAAACATCATTAATTACATATTAATTTTCTAAAATAATTAATTTATAGAACAAATATAAAATATTTAAAAGAAAGATCAAGTACGGATGAAGTACAATTTAAATTATTTGAGTTTTATTACATCACAGCTTACGACACTTTGGCATTGTCAAATATATGTGCCCAGTGTCGAGTGCCGACCTTAAAGTATATCTTTTATATAAATAAATAAATTGGATCACTCTTCTAGACAATCTAATTAAAATCATCCGCCATCAGCAATCAACAAAAGTCAGCAAAAACATAAATAAACAAAACCAAACAATAAATATCAACAAGTCCATGTAGGGACAAACTTTACAGTAATCTGTTTAGTATCTTAACCAATAAGTTTGAGTTTAAAATAAAGGGCATACTTAATAATAAATCTAACGTTCCAACTACATTATTACTCTAAAATAATCACTTATTATTTATAGTACTCTAAAATATTATTTAAAAAAAAATTAGAGAATTATATCAAAATCCAAGTAACAATCAGATAGGATATAATACATTATCTCAGTAAAAACATTATCAGAAAAATATTTAAAAATAAAATTATGGTGAAAAAAAAATAAAATCTATATTTAGGAAGATCAAATTTATTTCTATTGAAAATATCATAAATATGATAAGGAAAAATATCTAATGGCCATTAACAATTTGAAATTTCAAATTATCAATTATGTCTGCACATTGATTTTTTTCTCTACAAACATGAGATATAGTAAAACTCATTCTTTTAACTATCACAATACAATTAAGATATCTATTTCTAATAGACCAATGAACTAGGCTAAATTTGTTAACTGCAAGTCAGATTCAATCCATAGAAATCTTCACTCATTCGTGAATATGCTATTTCAATAGCAATCATAACTTCCATGAACTCAACATGTAGTGCAGTTGTAATACTCAAAGAAGCAGTAAATATATCCCTAAAATTACCTCCACAAACAAGGCATCCAAATGCAGCTCCATCAGTATTACATTTAATTTAATAGTCTTTAGGGACGTTAAATCACTTCTTTGATGGTAGGCCTTTTAGGAGGATAAACTCCAACTTTAAAGTACTTGAGAATTTGAACCAAACTACTATCTATTTGAAAGTGAAAAGTAAAGCTTAACCAAAACCAGAGCTTAGTCGTAAAAGAGCATGATACAAAAAGATAAGTGTTAGTTTTTATTTCATGTTACTTATAAAAATGAGTGTTATTTTTATATTAGTTTTATTTTTTTATTTTTTTATTTTTTATAAAAGATAACAAATGTTACTTAGTTGTTTGTTGGTAGGTGGAGTTTTACCGTTGACTTCTTTATCACTCTAACTTCTATATAATATCAATGTTAAATATATTTTAAATTTGTAAAATTATGATCCTTAGAGTTTACTCTATATCTCAATTTTATTATATTTTTGAATTTTTTACAAAAAAAATGGTGTTTATAATCCTTTAGGGCTACAAAAATAACTACTATAAATGCAAAATAGTGACTAAAATTGATAGTCTACGTAAAGACTAAAGTTAAAAGATCATAATTTTGAATTTCACTCTTCTAAAGTGAGAAGGTGTTAAAATGAGTAAATCAATAGTTATTATTATATTTAATTAGTCTTTTGGTCAATTAACTTTTTTTTTAATTTCATTTTGGTCATTTTATTAATTTATGCTCCGCTTTAGTCTCTCAACTTTGCTTTTGTCGACCACATTAGTCATTTTTGCTTTTGATGCGTTGATTGGGTTATACGACTCATCCATTAAAAAGTCAAAATTAAGATTTCTTCTTCTTCTTCTTTGGCAATGTAGCCCTAGTTTTGAAACATTTTCGCAAGAAATCTATAACAAAAAATTGTCAATGTTATTGCTCCAAGGAAGAACGAATCCAAATCAAAACACCAAAATCATAATTCACAGTTCTAAAGTCACAGTTGCATAAGACCTAAATCATAGTTCCGTTAAATCGTATATTGGTAGACCTTGGCAAAAATATTCATAACATAAACTATGTTGGTGGATTGAAATGAGATGATAATTTTGCTTTAGATACTTTGTACTATGTTGAATATGGCTAGAAGAAAAACAAGAAGATGTGTAAGAAGAAAATAAGGCAGAAGAAGGAGATATGAAGAAAAAAGAGAAATGGATTTGAAATTTTAATTTTGGCTTTTAAATGAGTGACTCACACAACTCAATGAGCACACCAAAATTGAGATTCATACAATCTACTTAGTAGATTTAACATTTTTTTGAATAAAACTAACGGAAATGACTAATATGACCGGCATAACCAAAGTTGAGGGACCAAAATGAAATGAAAATTAATTAAGAGACTATAATAAAAACCAAAAAAAAAAAAGATAATGGGCCAAAAGACTAATTAAATCTTATTATTATAATCACATATGAATACGATGGACCATGCATGTACTTATAATATCAATCATTCATTTGTATGTCAATTATTGATATTGGACCCATTTATTTAAAAAATGATTTTGACTTTATATTTTTAAAAATAATTGTTATGAAAATTTATTTAAAAATAGTAGAAGTTGTTTAGATTTATTTGTTATCAATTAAAAAAAATAACATTCAATAACTTAGATATTCATTATTAGTGATTTTAACAAGATAAAAATCATATTTTTTTTTTAAAAATGTATATTCCAATTTATAAAAAAATGTATATTTCAAAAATGATTTGAGGAAGAACTTCTCAAAATACTTAAAATAAGAGCGGCTATAATGCTAAGTTTGGGCTTAAAAAATGTTTTGCGAAGTACTGTAACTTTCATAGGTGAGGGTGTTCGCGTGGAGACTTTTATTTAATAAGTTCGCAAGTAGAGTTGCGTTAGATTCAAAAGAGAGATAATAGATGCAAATTGCAGTAGCTGCTGGCACGTGTTTTTCGAGTGCTCTTTTTCACATTCAATTTGGAGCACTGATTAGAAAGAAGAATATGAAGAAACAAAATCATTTTTGAAGGGGCTGTAGCATCAGATTAAAATGGCTTCTTGGTGTTGGTTTAATAATCATGTCGAATGTTTGTGATTGCAGAATATTGTTATGGTACTAGAATATTTACGTACACACTGTTGACTTTCAACTATCCATTACAATTCCTTTTTTTGAAGGAAAATATATTACAGTTCTTATACTATGAAGGTATGAACAAGTCCTTCAAAAAGAAAAATAAAAAACTGCATGACATAACGTCTATAAAACGTATATATCTTCATAGAAGGAAAATTTACATTATAGAAAAAGCTATGCTTTCAGTATATATATAAAAAAAAAAAGGCCATGCTTAAAGTAATTTAATTTACCCCATGAAATGTTAACTGCACCCTATGTGACACGGATTAGAAGAATAACCATGACAAATACACACGTCATCACAAACATCACAAGCCAGGTTAAGCAAGAAGTCTTTGAACTCTCCGAGTATATTGTGTTTGCTCGCACATTGGCACGACCTGTGCTTGCCAAGCTATGCTCAATGGCCTGCTCAGTAGAATCAAGTATCTGCAAGAAAGCCATCATTCATCATGTTAGTTAACACCCCATCACAAGATATTAACACACCTTCCTCCACAATCCCTCATGCCAAAATGAGAAAGATAGGCATATATCATATTACGAACAAACATCCCAAAGTGTCTCTTTTGTTAATATTTTTATAGACCAAATTGACTATTGAAAAACACATTCAAAGACTAAAAAACTAATTAACGGAGAATACAATTGAGAACCAAAAGACACATTCAGATATATTTTTATTATTTTGATATATATACAACGACTATTATGACACTGCCTCATACATTTAAGGATTAAAATGACTTTATTTGAGATACATCTTGAAATAATAATATCAACTGATACAACAGGTTAGCAGTTAGACAAGCAGGAGTTGATGAAAATGAGAATCAGACCTTTTCAGTATTTTTCACAGACTGGCTCATCATGAGACTACTCTCTTTGAGTTGTTTTGCCAACACCACCATCTCATCAGTCAAATCGTCTTGAAGCTTTCTGAGAAGTAAAAGTTTGAACAAAAACGTACAACAATGGAGAGAACGATGAAAGACAATTAATATGATTAAAAACAAAGCATTGAGAGAGCAAACACAAATGACAATAACAATTAATTATCTAATACGTTTTTGCATATAATTAATAGCAACTGTGACAGTATTGGTATCAAAAAAATAGTGATTCAGAAACATCCTGAAAACAAGTCAATGATGACTAAAATAAACTTCTGAATATAGCACCCTAGGAGTTCAACATATCCAGTAACATTTGGTAACTGGTTAGTTACCAACAATATATCCCAATGACTGACCTCAAAACATAGGCCCTATTTCTGAATACAAATATACTTTTGTTGTTTTAAGAAATTTACATAGGAAAGGTTTATGGGTTGTGGCGTTTCACTGAAACACTGCAATAGTACTGACTCACCATCACACAAACTTCAAGTGTAGATTATCTAAGAAAAAAAAAAACTTCGAGTGTACCTGTGTTTATCAATATGTGCATGTCCTGCAGCATCCAGTTTAACAGGTGATAAGTGATCAGTCTCAGCAGGCTCATGTGCTCTATCTTCAGTACTTGAAGCAGCTCTGTCCAATGAATCAGATGAGTAACAGTAAAACAGCCTACAAAATACAAGAAGCAGTGGAGAAGGTTAACAATAGCTTACACAGGCCTTCTTCGCAATCCAGAAGAAGGTGATATCGGCTTTTTTTCCTCAATTTCAGAAGGGTTTTCTTTAACATTGCTTTCAAAGTCCTTCTCAGATACTTGTATGTCAGACTGAAAATTTAAGTGGTTATATGACTATCACTAAGTGTGCCAATTTAGCCAAAACTAAAATGGAATATATGATAAGGAAACGATGGAGCAAATTTGACTGATTATGATGCATTCCAACCAAGTAGCAATAAATCAACCCATTCAATATTTTATACTTCTATACGTACTTTTCACATACTATAATTGATGTATTGTAATGTTCTGCATTGCACAACAAATCATTAAGGTTTGTTTTGTTGAATAGGTGGGCAAAAAAGATGGATTTGAAATGAATTTGTGACATGGTTATGAATCTTATGATCCATATTTGTAAGTCATTACAAACACACAAGCAAGAGAGCTGAGAAATAGAGAAAAAGAAAACAAATCTGCAAGGGCTTAGTGAAACAGAAAACAGAGATAATGCTCCTTCTAGGGACTTCTTCTTCAAAAATGGGTTTCCCATTTTACAACTATCCTAATGTCCGTTTCTACAATACCGACAATTCTGAATCCTATTCTACTGCCCTTTCCCCCAAATTCAAGCCAGACATCCTTGCTATCATCCCTTTAAACCATAACCTCCTAACAGTTTCAACTGTGCTAAATTCATTTAACTAATCTAATTGCGTTGCCTCAATTTTGTTTCCTTTCTTTTATTCTTCTCACATGTGACTAAGATGAGCATATTTATATTTCCAAGCAAATACCAAGTTAAGACAACTTTTTTTGGCTGAAAAGCACATGGATGGCTATAGATTTTTGTTTGTTTGTTACTACACACAACTTAGAGCAAGCAATGATAGGGGATACCATACCACAATCATGCTGTGCAAAAGTATTAGTTAAGCTATTTATTGATGAAAATTGTGTTTATACCACACGGTAGCTGCACTAATCTGTCTTTTTCTTTTAAAAAGAGGTATGAACAAATAAACTAAAACTATTTTATGATATCCCATAGAAATTTGAAATTTCAGATATTCAAATTCCATCCTTTGGTTAATGAAATTTCTCTTTATATTGGTGCAGAAAAAGAAACCTCCAATGTTTAGTCAGTTGCTCTAATGATCTCTTTGCATTTCAATATTTCTCCAAGATGCAATAGCTAACAAATACATACCACATGGTTAACCAATTTGGAAGCAATGGCTTCGATCTTCTCTGAATAATCATTCAACGTAGTCTTTGAGATCCTGCTTGATCAGATCATACACAAACATCAATGAATGCACATATTCAGCAGAGAAAAATATAGCAGGAATATAAAAGCTTTAGATCATGGATTGCTAATGATCTAAGAAGGTAGAAGGGGAAATAAACTGTCCAGTAAGTTTAAAGAATTAAAAATAAAGAGCAGTACAACTCATGTTCAATGTGAATCATATTTCCAGGAGAACTCGTTGTAAATACAGAAGTCCATAGATATACCACAGTCTGCAAGACCATTAAGTATGGTTTGAATATTAAGATTATTGTTGCGATAGGATTTCATTATGTTACGTTAGTTGTTCAGCTGAGCTTACACTAATTTCTCTACACTTGTTCTTGACTTACAATTTATTATATAGAATTATTGGATTAGGTTTTTATATTACAGCAGTTATTCAAAATACTATATTCCAATTATTGAAATCTTCTCTCTTTTTTCCTTTCCATCCAAACCCTAAAATTTCACAACTATCAATTCTTAACATTTAAATGTTTAAACCCAAACAATGTTCATAGAGAAAGAAAATCTTATCCTATTTGACAGTGCCAGATCTTGAACACAAAAATTAGGGTAGTCTGCCATTTGATGTTATCATAATGTTGACCATAATGAATGTGTACTTTCTTGTGAAGTACTTTTACTCGACAGAACATTCAAAACTTTAGCGGTGGTCATGGCATCAGAGACTACTGAAGATATGTCATTGGGCCAATATCTCTATGTTTTGAGCGTGAAGGGGGTATGTTGAGATCCATGATATTTCCTCTGCATTGGTCTATGGTTCAAATGTCCAATCCCTGAGTGTGAGAGAGAGTGTATAGACTATAGAGTAACACGCCGACTACTGATATAGCCTACGTAATGCTTATAAGGCTTAACGGGTCCAATCTTGGAAAAGATGAAAGCTCTTGGGAAGAATCGGACATTGGAGATGGTGAAAATGTCAAAAGGAAAGACTAAGTGATATACAGATTGGTTTTTTACAATAAAAAACAGGTGTAAACTTGAGAGACGCAAAGCTTTATCGGTTGCCAAAGGCTTTACTCAAAACTATGACATTGACTACTTAAAGACATTTTACAAAGCCTACGCTGATAAGTTTTTCCACCCCTTGTGGAAAATTTGGACTGGCCTCTACAACAACTAGATGTGAAGAATAGATTTACAAATGGAGATTTGGAGGAAGTTTATCTGGATGCACCCCCAGACTTGAATTAAAGTTTGACTTGAAAATATGCAAGTTGAAGAAGTCCTTGTACAAATGGATACCAATCATCAAGAGCTCTGTAGTCTCCCTTATAATGGCTTGATATTTATGTACATGATTACATGAGATTGTAAATAAAGACACATGCTACCTTGGCAAGCCTTCTGGTGTCTTCTCTTCGGCCAATTGTTCCAGTTGTTCACGCAAAGTAGCAACATACTGCAGAGTCAACAAATTAGTAAGCTTTTATTGTCAAGAGTTAAACAAATGATTAAATCAATAGAACATTATTTCAACAAAATTAGCAAAAAATATTATAGCTAATTGAGATCAACATAAACCAAAAAACGGCAACTTGTTCATATAAAGCTCCTGCCATAATGGGATCCAAAAAAAGGACCGGGTCTATTTTGGATCTATTGCAGGCAACCTTGCCTATTTGCAAAAGGTCAATTTCATAACTCAAACCTGCGACATCCTAACCACACAGCAGAAACTTCAACAGTTGTGCCAAGATTCCTCTTCTGACATAACACTGATCACTCTAAAATAAATAGTGAGGGCTTATTTTCAGACTTACGTACATGTACAAGTTTTGCCTGGTTTTGCTGTTGAGGAGCAGCTGCAATTAATCTCTTCAAGTTTACTTCTATTTTACTAATTCCCATTCCTGCAATGTTCGGCAATTTTATAAATAATTCATAAATCCTACATAACCAAGGAAAGAGATAAAAATTAAATATCAGGCTTTAAAATATTAATCTCATATTTAACAGTAAAACTTACCTAGTAAACCTACCAAATTTTTTAACACAATGAAATATCAAAATTAAAATGGAATTACTTCAACATGTTTAAAAGTGAAGAATTAATATGTGCTTAAAAGCATGGACAAAGCTATCCATACATTTTATACAGTTGTAAACTACACTTTTTCAAGGATGCAGAATATAGGAAAGTTACATGCTTCACTATATACGTTACTAGTTATATCCACATCAAACGTGAAGACCGAACATATTCACCCAAAAGAAAAGTAATTACCTTACATATACTTATATACAACTACAGAATATCACAGAACAACTCCATCATCAAATCAAACTATAACAAACTGAACTCGTTAATCCCAATTAAAACAGCAACATTTTATACCATCTCAAACATTTTAAGATCAACAACAAGACTAAAATCAAGCTAGAGGTCTCACGCACCACAAAGAAGAGAGATTCCCAAAATTCATAGGTTTACCAAAGCTCAAGTTAACACAAGCACCTTTAGTGACATATGCAAGTTTCAATTTTTATTCAACAAACTCCAAAATTTTCTCCACTGATAGATAGTTATCCTAACTCAAACTAATCGAGAAGTAGCACTGAATTCATGGAACACGGTGATAAGCTCAAAATTTTCTTCAGCAATAAATATATAACAATATCAAGTATCCAAACTAAACACACAAAAGCCATACTGGAAGTAGTTCAATTATAACTTTAGAGTTACTACATGCATAAAATCATTACCCACATTCTCAAATTTTATAGCAAAAACCAGTGCTGATAATTCACCAAATACCAGTCCTTTTCAGTGAAAATTAACAGTAAAAGAAACAATGTAGCCATGGATGTAAAATTCAAATGAGAAAATATATATCATATTTAATAAACCCCGTTGATAAACTAAGAAGGTTTGGGAAACATTGCTCAAAATTTTGTTAATTTATAGGAAGAAGAATGTTAGATAGGGAGAAATTTCTAGGTCACTAACTACATCAAATAAGAAAATTAATATTAATATTTTTCTTTAACACAATGTAACAACAGAACAGGTAGAAGAGCCGTGGAAATCAAACAATAATCAAATGAAAAAGTTGGCATAAAATGAAAACAAAACGAATCAACAACCTGTGTTTTCAATATCGTAGCTATTGCGTTCAATCGGTGAATCGCGGTGGGGAGTGGTTATCTGCTGCAACAAAATTCGCTCGTAAGGGGCGGTTATCGCGCTGTATTCGCATCCGAGAAAAAAATTTAAAGAAGAAGAAGACATAATACCTGGACGACTTTCTCGCTGTCTCTGCCGGCCGACGACCAACTCCGCCTCTGTTTTCCGGGCAGTTGAGTTCTACGAGCCGCTGCTGATTGGATTGGGCTTAGTGAATGGTGATTCTCTTCAAAGTTAAGTGAATTGGGCTTGGGATTACCATTTTATTAAAAAAAAAAACAATATTTGATAACTTCAAATTTGTCAATATATTAAAAATAAATTTTAAAATGTTTTTATATAGGAAAATTTAATTTTTTTGAAATAAAAAAGTATTTTAGAAATTTTAAATTCTTCGAAACGATTGTGTATTTTTAAAATTTGAATACTTCACATTATCTTTGTTTAAGAGAGAAAACTAAAAAGTTGAAAATAGAGTTCTCATACATACTAGTCAACTTTCATTTCTATTAGAAAACTTAAATATTTTTGTTTATAAAAATATAAATTTAAAAATTTTCAAAAATACTATTTTAGAAAACTTAAAGTTTAAACCCGAGATACAAATTGAATTTGGTGGAGTTAGATATTCTTTTATTTTGTTTTTTATAAAAAAAGTAAAAAAAAAATGTAAAATGGATTTAGATAAAATGTGAAAGTATGGATATGAATTATAATTAAAGAGAAATGGACAAAAATTATTTTCTAAATTAGAATCTAGAGCATAACTAAAGGGAGCTTCATCCTTTCATCATCTTTCCTCTTTTCTCGATAAATACAATAAAAATTGTAAAATGTTATGTGATTATTTAAAATAATTCAACATTTGATAGGTGAAAATAATAAAATTATATATAAAATAGTTAAATAAAATAAAAAATTAAAATAAAAAATGTCCACTAAAATTTGATATATTTTTGTTGCAAACCAAATATTTATCATGTATAATTACAAAAATTAATATCTAAAAGCAATTAAGATTCATTTAAAGATTAATCTTATTCAATATTTATTTTTTTATAGATATTAACAATGGATTAAACCGCTTATAAAAAAAATTAGGGATTGAACTCACACCAAACTGTTAAAGTACTCAAATATTTATCACATGTGTTATACTATTTAGGTAAATTTGATTTTTTCTTTTTAAATATCTAAGTAGTCTCTCAACTTGTTTTTATTGTTGATTTTTATCTTTTAACTCTAAAAAAAATCTAATTGGTCCCTTAACTCTGGTTAGGTAACGCGATTTAGTTTTTTTTTCTTTTAATTATTTCTTAGTCTAACGGCTTTAAACGTTGACTTGTTATTTGAGTTATATAAATTCCTTCTCACTTTTTTTCCAACTAATTTTTTTCATCTCCAATCAATTTAAGGTTCTCAAAATGTATCATTGTTTATGTAAAATTAATGAATATAGTGAACAAGTTAAATTTGTCTTCTTTCTTGCGAAGTTGAAAATTTTAATTCAAATAATAGATTTTATATTTAATTCATCATCAAATTCAACCAAAATGAAAAGAAAAAAAAAGGAAACAACTAATTGTACATAAGTTTAATGTTGTTGAACAAATTCATAAAATTGATGAGTAAGTCCACAAAATTGTTGAACAAAATTAGCATATATGTAATCAAAATCAAAACATTGTTGCACATGAAATGAAATGTGACTAAAAAATTGCATTAAATTGATGAAATTTGAAAGATTCGTAGTTTAGTTAGTTTAGTAACATTATTAATGTATTATGTGTTTGATGTAATGTTGAGATTTAGTTAAATGTAATAAGACATTTTTTATTTATAAGTTGATATAAGAAGAAAATGATATTGAAGTCTATTGTGTTGGTGTATGTTCAATTTGATAAATAAAAATGTTTATTGTTATTTTCGGTTTAATCCTTTAAATTTTTACTTCAAGTTTAACTTAGTTCCTTAACTATTTAAAATAAGACAAAAGTAAAAATAAAAAAAAATTATATATTTATAGATACTTAATATTTAAACATATATATAGATATTTAAAAGAATAGGTAAATGATAGGAAAAAGTTGTATCAAATTATAAAAATTAGACTAATATTAACAGCAATTTTAACTCTTCAATTATACTCCAATTATGACCTCTTAGTCCCTCAATCCAACTTTGACCAAATTGTGCTGATGTGGAAGTTCGTTAACATGTGTCTAATTGTCATTAGGCGAAGTTGTCAATTACATATTTAAATTAAAAACAAAAAGCATAAAAGTGGTTAAACTATTATTTGCAATAGACCCTAACAATTTCCTTTTAACCCATTTTTCCAAAATAAAAAACAAACAAAACAACCAATTGTTTAACCTCTCGGCAAAACTGACTCCCACATTTCTCTTGTGAGTGTTTCTTTGCCTCCACTTCTCGCCACACCAGAATGCGAAAACACACTTTTAACCACCACTCACCTTCTTGTTAGAATGAAATTCATGCACAAACATGGTAGACTTCAACACATATTTCGTAAAGACCAAAATTGTGGAAGGGTCAAGAGTGGTAACAATGACGTTAGAGATGCAAATAGTCATCTTGTAGCGTCCACGACAAGAGTATTTAACAAGATACTTGGACTTTTCAAGCGGCGAAGGAGCTGAATTAGTAGCAGATTTTTGGAAACGGAGAAAAATGCTAGTTCGTAGTCGGTGAACTAGCCTACAAACTACATATTTTATAACAAGGAAGCTAACAAATTCAATTCAAACGAGATCATCATTTTTTTTAATAAATACTAACATTAATAATAATTTTATATACGTTGTTTTAATTTATATATATATATATATATATATATATATATATATATAT
>NC_021166.2:2805765-2846384 GCF_000331145.2 Cicer arietinum
TTATATACGTATTTTTTATTTATATATATATATATATATATATATATATATATATATATATAAAGATATATATATAATTTTAATTATAATTATTAAATTATTATCAATATTATTAAAATTATCTCTAAAATTATTCTAATAAATAATTATAATGCATTGATAAGATAAAATATTTTACATTAATAATGCATGTCAATTAAATTTTGTAGATATATTATATATACTTAATTTAGAAACTTCAGACATTATAGTAGTTTAAATGCAAACCATTGAGATATAAAATAACGAAAAAATATGTTTTAAAACTTTGAAAGTTATAGGCTAATAATTTTTTTTTTTAAAAGATAATTCAACTAAAATTTAATATTAAGATAAGGGAAAAATGTATATTCATTCTTAGATTTTGAACTTACTCTATTATTATTTTGAAAAAAGTTTTATTAGTTTAGAATTGACCAATCGATAAATAAAATTAAACTAAAAATAATTTTAGATTAAAATTTCCATTTTTTAAATATATAAAAGCAGAAGTTTGTTGAAATCTAATAAGATTGATGAAGAGGTCGCATATCCAATAGCGTTTGAGATTCTAGAAGGGGAAACTTGAAGACAAAGTCACAAAGCAAAGCAGAAATCGATCAACACACGCTGCTCGTGTCCACCGATAACTTGAGCTGAATCTGCAACCTCAAAGGAGAGAAATAAAAAAATAAAAATAAAAAGATGTACGTAGATCACGCATTCTCGATTTCTGATGAGGACATGATGATGGAAACATCGTACACTGCGAACAACAAACCACCCATCAAGGAGATCGCACTCGCCGTTTCTCTTCTCGTTTTCGGAACCCTAGGCATCATCATCGGTTCCCTCATGGCTTACAATCACGTCGGCGGCGACACTGCTCACGGTAACAATCATCCCTTTTTTCTTTTCACGATTGATTTTCCCCTTTGATCATTCTTTGCCTTTTTCAGAAAAAAATAACTTTTTTTATTCTTAGATAATTAAAAAGAGCTACTTTTATTTTTACAATTGATTGAAAAAGTTATATCTTGTGTTGTGATTGATTACTAAAAATAGAAATAATCTGGGCGCTGAAGTGAGGTAATTTGTTGATCAGTAAAAATTGAATATTACTTTTCTTTTAGTGTCATAAGCAGCTAAAACTAAAATTATGAGTTCATAAATATAAACATGAATTCAAAGGATTCTAAAATGGTGTGAGGATTAGTTTTGATTTTCCTTTCAGTAAAATTATTATTTGTTTTAATCACATGAAAAAGTTTTTAAGAATCTATAGGTAGTTTTGGAGAAGGCATGTAAGGAAGTTTCTAAAAAGTGAGGGTAATTGGAAAGCTTAAGTGCATGTTTGGATTGAAGGAAAGCCAGTTTGGTGAAATGATGTCGGAATCATGATTTTGTTAAAACTGCAAAGAGTGTAGCTTTTGCCAAAAATCACAGGGGGTGATTCTGCCAAACTTATTGTCAATCCAAACAAGTTCTTAGTTAGTCATTTGATTCTTTTCAATATCGTTTATTTATCTTTTATACAAGTGTGTTTACAACGATTTCACTTGGTAATTCATCAGACCTGATCATATGACTAATAGTAATTATTTTGGATTTTGTTGTTTCTTATTGTTCTTTTATTTATTTATTGAATGATCAATAGGTCTCTTCTTTGCAATACTGGGATCAATCTTGTTCATACCAGGTTTCTACTATACGCGGATTGCATATTATGCTTACAAGGGATACAAAGGATTCTCTTTCTCTAACATACCTCCTGTATAGCTTATGTCAAGTTATATCTTTGTGTATAGATCTTCTATGGTTTCAACTTTTTTTTGTTCCCCTTTTATTTTATTTGTTATGCCTTACATCGAATGTATATTTACATTGACTACAAATGTTCTGAACAAATATATTTACAGCTGCTAAGATACTGCGTTGCTCTATAGAATGAATAATCAATCTTCCTGCTATGAAATCTTTTTACTGCTTTTACTAGCTGATTGTGATAGACCAATTTGCTTTATAAGGTAATTTCTCTTATGGAATCCACCCATCTTCCTTTTCCTGTAGCCAATGCTGTAATAAATAACAGAAGCATGATTTTGAGATTCTTTTTCCTTTCTTCTTTCACTTGATTTGTTTTAATTGTTAAAATTGAAGAAACTCATCAATTATAAGTCAACTGCAACATCATTTCTTTGAATTGAACATAAGAAAACCTGCATACTCCTACTGTATATTGACATGCCGAGCATGTAATATTCCTCAGTAAGGATTAATTTTGCACGTTTTCATGAGTTAAGGAAGTTGTATCAGTATGTTTGAATGCAGGAGTATTCTGCACATGACTCATTGTTGAAGGCAGGTTATTGAATTTTAGCCCTTTCACTGATCTATAGTTACAACACTGACGGAAGTCAGTTATACAAATTTCATACTATGTCCCTCTCTTCTAGTTCCATTTGTTTGTCCACTCTGCAAACTACTGGCATCAAAATTATGTCATCTTGCCTCTCACTTATGAAATTGTGGCTAAGGGGTAATAGCATACCTATTTTCTTCCATTTGATAAAAGGGTGCTATGTTTGAGACCTATGTACACTTCCTGTTCTAAGAAAAAGTCTTCTCCCTAAGTACATGTAGATAAATATTCTCAGCCTGACAGAGACACTTCCCTTATCATTCCAACAAAGTACCACTTGAAGAAAATCCTTGCTGATAGTAAATTGCTTGAAAATTGAAATGGTACTTGGCATGGTGGTTGGTACACATTTTTGCTAAGCAGAAGTGTGATGGACAGGTAGCAGAGGAAAACTATGTAGTCAAAGTTACGATCTGAGTTTGCAGAAAGCTAATGAATGGGGAAAGCACTATTCTGAAATTCGTAATTTGATACCTGTTTCAATTATCTTGAAATTGTGGAGGACACAGAAATTAAACTTTGATAGTTTGGAAACCAGTCAATAAAATAACACTCGGTTATTGAGAAACACTTGGTCATTATGGAAAACGGAACAACTTGCACAAAACACTTGGTCATTATTGAAATTGATCCTTAATTTGAATATATAATTTATAACTTTAGATTTTAAATGTAATTTTTGTATCAAAATTTATTATGAATTATCTTTTACACGAATGCTTTAGAGCGTAAATAATATTACATTCAGTTTATTTTTAACTAAAATTATTTTACATTAGAAATTCATTTAAAATTAAATTTTCTCACTGCTCAATTAAACACAAACTAAGTTATAGACGGTTTTCTCACTGCTCATGTAAACACAAACTAAGTTTTAGACGGTTTTCTCACTAGCCTATTTTACACAATGAATGTACGATAATTAAACATGGTCAAATAGAACACCACTAGCCCAAAACACATTACAGATACATACAAAAGTCTATTGTGAAAAACCCAAATTACACGCTCGAAAATAAAACAATATGAAGACAAGCGTGGCATTAAGAGCATGAAATCTGCTAAAACTATTCTCTACACTAGAACCGGCCAACATCACACCTAGCACTAAAGAAAAATCAGTAAACGAGGGTGTGGTCCAATAGTAAAAGGACAAAGTAAAGAGAGCCTCCATGATGGAGGGAATAGAGTTACAGAGATCTGGAGAAGATAACTATGTTTGCCATGTGAGAATGAATCTTAAAAGAGAAGAGATTATCTCTTTTTCTTATTGAGATGGGAGATCATTTATTGAAAACGTATTGAAACATGTTTGAATCACAATTCTCGCATTCCGATTGTTTCCACAATAAAAAATAGAAGCAATTTTATTTAGAGTTTTCCCAAATTCACATTCATATAGTAAAAGATAATTCTCTAAACATAAGCATCCTACATAGTCAAAATTCATTTTGATTGCAAACAATACATACATTTAGTGTATATTTTATTTCATGATACTCAAGCTACTTTTGTCGATCCAAACTAAATACTAAACATACACCTAATACAGATTTAATGAATTTCCTTTGATAATTGCATTAACATGAAGGTGTATTTGCGTAAAATAAATACGAAGGAGTATTTGAGAAAGAAAAATGTTCGATATCACGAAAAATCCTTAATAGATAGGTTCTTTTTTTTTTTTTTTTTTTTTTTTTAATATTACATTCAGTTTATTTTTAACTAAAATTATTTTACATTAGAAATTCATTTAAAATTAAATTTTCTCACTGCTCAATTAAACACAAACTAAGTTATAGACGGTTTTCTCACTGCTCATGTAAACACAAACTAAGTTTTAGACGGTTTTCTCACTAGCCTATTTTACACAATGAATGTACGATAATTAAACATGGTCAAATAGAACACCACTAGCCCAAAACACATTACAGATACATACAAAAGTCTATTGTGAAAAACCCAAATTACACGCTCGAAAATAAAACAATATGAAGACAAGCGTGGCATTAAGAGCATGAAATCTGCTAAAACTATTCTCTACACTAGAACCGGCCAACATCACACCTAGCACTAAAGAAAAATCAGTAAACGAGGGTGTGGTCCAATAGTAAAAGGACAAAGTAAAGAGAGCCTCCATGATGGAGGGAATAGAGTTACAGAGATCTGGAGAAGATAACTATGTTTGCCATGTGAGAATGAATCTTAAAAGAGAAGAGATTATCTCTTTTTCTTATTGAGATGGGAGATCATTTATTGAAAACGTATTGAAACATGTTTGAATCACAATTCTCGCATTCCGATTGTTTCCACAATAAAAAATAGAAGCAATTTTATTTAGAGTTTTCCCAAATTCACATTCATATAGTAAAAGATAATTCTCTAAACATAAGCATCCTACATAGTCAAAATTCATTTTGATTGCAAACAATACATACATTTAGTGTATATTTTATTTCATGATACTCAAGCTACTTTTGTCGATCCAAACTAAATACTAAACATACACCTAATACAGATTTAATGAATTTCCTTTGATAATTGCATTAACATGAAGGTGTATTTGCGTAAAATAAATACGAAGGAGTATTTGAGAAAGAAAAATGTTCGATATCACGAAAAATCCTTAATAGATAGGTTCTTTTTTTTTTTTTTTTTTTTTTTTTTTTTTTTTTTTTTTTTTTTTTTTTTTTTTTTTTTTTTTTTTTTTTTTTTTTTTTTTTTTTTTTTTTTTTTTTTTTTTTTTTTTTTTTTTTTTTTTTTTTTTTTTTTTTTTTTTTTTTTTTTTTTTTTTTTTTTTTTTTTTTTTTGTTTTTTTTTTTTTTTTTTTTTTTTTTTTTTTTGTCTTAACATTTAGCAATGCTGTTTGAAAAATATTTTACGGCATTGAAATCGAAATCAAAGTATTCATATTTTTGAGTGCAAATTGAAAATGTTGCTGAAGGTGAAATGAACATTTTGATAGATTACTAAAAAATTTGGCTATTCTAAAATAAAAAATTGTTATGAAGAATAAATCAATTATTAATATTTGGTTATAATCTCTACATAAATTACTTAATTTCAATTCATATTTTCCCCGATCTTTTAATTTTCTCTATTTCTTCTAATTTTATTTAATTTTATAATTATTTTTGTTAAATTGAAAATTTATATTATATAAATTATGCACAATTCTAAAATTATTTAGACTATTAATGTTAACATTGTTTAAAAAAGAAGTTAATATAAATTTTGAATTTAAAATAAAAAATTCGAAAAAAAAATAGAGATAATTGAGATGATAAGTGAAATGATTATTCAAATTAGGCTATTAATGTCGGCCTCCGTTCCGTGGATCGTGAGAATAGTGCAACTGCAAGAAGAAATAATGAAGAAGCATGCAGTTGTAGCTGCTGCCGGCGGTAATAGGAAAAGGAAACACTCTTCTTTTTGTAACCGTCAAGTCTCCGATCTCAACACCTTATTCGCTTTCTTACTCGCATCCCTCTCCAATTCCAATTCCAATTCCAATTCCACTCTTCCCTTCATCAACAAATGCTTATCCCAATTTCACTCTTCATTTCTTTCCAATTCCTCACTCACACCCATCCTCGCCTTGCTTCCAACTCTCCTCGCTTCCTCACACTCCCAAATCGCACGCCGCGCCGCACGTATCATCGGCTCTGCCTCCCTTGTTTCCCTCGAAATCAACCAACAAATTGCCACCGATTCTCAAACGGTCAAGGCGTTAATCTCTCTGTTGGATAATCCTAATAAAAAGGTTCTCTTTTCTGCTTGCAATGCCGTTTTGGATTTGTCCACCACCACTTTCGCGAAACAACAACTTATCAACTTCTATGCATTGCGCAAACTAATGTAAGCATTTTGCATTTACTTTTACTTTTATCCTTCAATCTTTTATGTCTCTCTTTGGTTAATTAAGCGCTTATGCATAATCCATTAGGGCTTCTTTGGATTGACTCATTTCACTTCATTTGCACTTGTGAGTCCGTTTGAGACACTACTTGAGAGAGCTTATACAAAACATAATATGACATGTCCATAACATAGGATAGCTTATGAAGATTTATAGCTTTTATGAGAAAGCTTGACTTTATTTTATCTTTGTTATAGAAATAGCTTATAGATATGCATTTATATGATAAATGCTTATGTGGGATGCACTTAATTAAGTTGTTTATCTAAACGTCGCCTAAGTGTTGTTTTATATAAGCCATAAGTTGTTTTTTGTAAACCATGCTTATGTAAATAAGCTGACTGTCATAAGTTTTTTCTATAAACTCTCTTGAATAGTCTCATAAGTGCTTATGTTAGTAGATAAACTCAAATAAGTCAATTCAAACAAATCTTATTTATAGCTCTTGAAACTTATGTCTATCTAGAAAAGTAAAATCCTACACTTGAAATTTTGTTATATTGGATATATTGAAAATTCCTTAGGTTTGTGTTTCTTCAGATTTTTAAGCGTGTGGAATCTGTCTGTTTATGGTCTGAGAGAAATGAAAGTTTTCACTCTCTTCAGATTGGGATTAGGGAAGATGAACTATCTGTGGCTTTACTCAGTGCAATTATTGTTCTTCTCAATGCCTGTGATCTTGAACAACTACATAATATCCCCATAAGCCTTTGTGATGCATTCTTGAGCATTCTAAAACAGATAAGGGCAAATGCTTGTCGTCATTTGGTAATCAGAGGTGCTGTGAAATCTGATGAAGAAGGACAACTTTGCAAGAGTAACATTGGAGTTAGTGATCTCGCAGAAAGCATTTTTAGGCTTTCTGTTAATGCTTCACAACTTACTGTCTCATTGCCATTTGAAGTTGTCCGAAGAGGTCTTTTCGGCACGAGCGACATTAGTTTTGAAGATTTTATGTCCAATTACTGGGAGGTTTCGCCTTTTCTTCTGACAAGGACATCAGGGGATCTAAATGTGAATGATATGTTTAGCCCATTTATTCAATCTTTGAACTGGAATGGGAGTGTTCCTTCCCTCCTTCATTCAATTCTTCAAGGTCTTGTGTCTTGTTTTCCTATTGCTTCAGAGGAGCAAAACATCCTCAATTTTGTGAATGAGGTGAAAGATAAACTTGGTTGTCCTATAAACTACCAGCAGGATATACGAGTTGTAAAAACTGAGAGCCAATCAAGAAAAGAGACACATTACTTTCAGGAATTTTATCCGGAAGGCTGTATGAAACCTCTATATTTGACTACTGAAGATGTCTTAAAGTGTGAGCAAGCTTATAAAGAGGGTTATACTGTTGCTCTGCGTGGTCTGGAGTTTCGATATCAGAGTATTGCTGCTATTGCAGATGCATTAGCACTTATGTTTGGCCAACCTTCAGTAGGTGCCAACTTGTACTTAACACCACCTAATTCTCAGGGGTTGGCCTGCCACTTTGATGATCACTGCGTTTTTGTCTGCCAGATTTTTGGCTCCAAGAAGTGGACAGTATTTTCTCGACCCAGTCAGCTGCTACCCCGCTTATATGATAGTCTCAGTGGCTCTGATGTTGACTATATGAAAGCTGGTAGAAGAGAGTTCTTTCTCAGGGAGGGTGATGTATTGTATATTCCCAGAGGTTTTCCACATGAGGCTTATACAAATTATGGTGTTGATGATGGTTCTCCTGGATTTTCGTTGCATGTTACACTCAGTATTGAGGTCGAACCTCCTTTCGAGTAAGTAAATGTTAAACAATTTTTTTTATTGGTTACAATAAGCTTTAGTTATGATGATTTGGGTTATAACTTATAAAAGTTCCCTTCGTTCTTTTCCAATTACAACTTTATTAAGTTTACCATAGCCCCGTTTCTTTTTTTTTTCCCTGTGGTTTTTCTTTTTCGTATAAAATTTGAGTTCTATTAATTATACTTTTTGTCATGTGATGGAAATGACAATGTTTGACTAGATGATGGTCAGATTTCGCGTGGTAAGGAAAAATCTGAGTGTGCCCCTTTCTTTCGGAAAAATAAAAGAAAAAACAAATAATTTATAACATCTTAAGTCGATCTAATTCATCTGAATTGTTCAAGAAGGAAGAATTCCCTGATGAAGAATAATGGATAAAACCTTAGAGAATAAATTAGCAAAAACTCAGTTCACAACTGATTTTGTAGATTGTGGAATTGTGGGCCATTTCATTTCACGTTAGAGCAAAGTGCTTTTAATTGCAAAAGTATGGATTATGGTTTTAGCATCAAAGTTTTCACAGTAGGTGTGCTGTGTGCAAACAGGCTACTACCAGTATTGAGTGTAGAAAATTAGATAGTGTCCGTCTAGGTAGTCAAGTACTTATGTGTAGATCCACCAGAGGAAGGAGGCCTATGCCATGCCAGCAATTGGTGGTTGGATTAAGTGGTTTCTTGCCAGCGCTGTCTTCCATTGATAGTGGATGCCAAACCAATGTGTGGTCAGTGGCTGATGATAAAAATGAGGGTTTTGTTGCTGAGGATTTTTGAATTCCACGGAATGCTTTAATTTGTTCTGGAAGTACTTTCCATTTAGAAAATTGTGAAAAAGAATTACACCAAATATAGTGAATAAAATCTTTCAGAAATTATTTCTGCTAAATTATTAAACTTTAGTCATGGGGCTTCTTTAATGCCTATATTGCAGTTTCCCCTATCTGGTGCAATTTTGACTTTTCGCTGGTTAATGCTTCGTATTTTTTTTTACCATAAGTGTTATTGCTACAATGGATTGGTTTGATTTAATATGATATTACAATATCCTACCTATTGCTTCAGGCTAGTGTGTTTATATGCTAGGAAGAAAAGGGCCCATTGGCAATCTCTCATGCTCACAGGTGAAGGTTGTCTGTGTACTGTCAAATATAATGTGTCTATTGTATGCCTATATGAAGGCAGTGAATTCATGTTTTCATTCTTACAACATGTCATTTCACAAATACTAAGATAATATCATTTTCAATTTTTTCTATTCTGTGTAAAAATAAGAGATGTTCTGAAAAAAATTCCACATTGCTCAGTCGGCAATCTTACTAGTCCACTATCATTGGCAAACATGCTTATATTAAACTAATCATTATTACATCTTTGTGTTTCCGTTCCTATTCAGTCAAAGCTGGTCTTCTTTGTCTAATTGGCACTAGTAAGTCCATCAGTCTGTGTATGATGGCCATAATCATGGGCGGACCAATGTTCACGTGGAGGGGGCAGCTTCACTGCACCCCATAAATGATATTTTTATATAGTTAGTCCAATCCAATGTGAAAGGATTATACATAAGTTTTAATATTTGTGCTGTTTATACTCCCAACTAAGTATTGCTATTCCGCTGCAGACCATAAGTTTGATTGGTTGGTTACCAAATAACCATGGAGTATGACTATGAGACAGCCTAATGAGCTTATCGGTTTAACCACTAATAGTGGCAGAGTTTGGTTTGTTTTGACGCATCACGAAATAATGCTTCGTCCAACGCTTCTTGTTCCTTTGCAATAATTTCTCATATTTTTCATAGATTCCATGAATGGTGAATACATTTATTTTTAATTTTCTTTTCTTCAAGCTGTTCTTGTATAGCACTATATCGACTGATAAAAGAAAATCATTTAATAGATGTTATGGAATCAGAAAGCTGAAACAATGCATGTGGAGTGACCCACACTAAAATCAATTATTAAAAATTAGACAAGTGTGTCTGCAGGACACTGGGGCAAGCTTTCAGAGACCCATGTCTATCGAAAGCTGATTCATGGACCAGATTTTATAGTGTTTAATTTACCTCAATTATTACCCTATTGATAAGGATGAGTATAATATTATCAACCTTTCATCTTCCTACTGGTTTGTCCTCAAGCCCTGCATGAAGAGAATGAAACTTGGACTTACTATGCTTGGTTATGAGAGATATGTTATGTCTAGGTTTCTTTTATTTGGGAAGATTATTTAATCATTAGGTCTGTATTAATTTATAATTTTTGTTTTTCTTTTCCGTCGATTGTATTTGATTGCCAGCTTTATGTTATATTTGAATTCAAATTGATAATTGTACTTGCAAATAAGGGAAGTGATTGAAGAGACACTAAGCACTCTAGGGTCCTACACTTTGTTAATGGAGCAACTGCATCACTGCAATGAAATATTGTACTTGCTACTTAGAGTTAACAATATTGTAGCACATATTAAAAAAAACTTGTTATCTCTCTGGTGATTTGGATATCCCGATTTCACTCATTCTATATCACTCTAAAAACAGGTGGGAAGGAGTAGCTCATTTTGCTCTGCATTGCTGGAGTGGAAACTGGAAAAGACCATGTTATGATTGCGTTAACTCTCTGTCTCAAAAACTTGATCTTGTGTCTTTGAATCTTTTACATGTTGCCATTGGGATTATTGGCACTTCTGATCCTAGTTTTCGGAAAGCATGCTTGAGTGCTGCAGTTTCCTTGCCGCCAGATGTTTATGATAGGCTTATTCAGAATCAGAGAAACATTTTTCTCCACTTGATTGATAATATTCGGAACGAATGTAGATTCTCAGAAGTGCTGAGTAACATAGAGGTTGCAATTCAGAAAAATAAAGACCCATTTGAGCAAATCCAATGGCTTTGGGATCTTCATAAGGAAAAAGAGGCCAAAAGTGGATACAACACAGATAAATCTTCCATTATTGAAGATTTAAGCTTTTTGTGTGCTAAACACAACGACAAGTTAGAAGCTTCTTTTTTGAATGTGAAGTCTAGGTTTTGTAGTGAGGTGGTATTTGAGGATGTTGTAACTAGTCACAGGGCGCTTCTTCAGAAGTATAAAAAGACAAGAAGGCAATATATTAATGGGATGATTTCACTTCATGATAAATTGTAATATTGTTGTTTTATTTTATTTAAATTTCCCCCGCTTTGGCAAGGATTTGCTGAATCATATTCCTCTAGTAGAATGCTTGATATCAGTAGCGTCTTAGCGACCAACTCATCAGTTTTAGTATGTTTTTTCAACTATATATAGCTTACAAGTTATGTAGGGATGTATTGGGCAAACTAGATGAGCAATGAAAATGAACCATGTCATCAGCTCAAGTATATAAGCAAAACTATTTTTCTCTCCCCACATACACAGTGCTGTCAGTGCATTACATTTATATACTGATAAGAACTAGAATACATGTCTCTTCATAAATCTTCAACAAATCAAAATTAAATCTGCGGCCTATGGTGTTGGATGTTTAGGAGTTGGATGAGTTGTTACTCCATGGTAATCTGTATGATAGATAAGATCATGAGGACTGTAACTGTTGCTGGTAATTTCTTGTGTTGTGAAATCTGCTTTGGCAGGGGTACTTTCCATTGCCTCGTCTGCTACCTGCATATTATACACCCATGTTCCAGAAATTCCAGAAAGAAATGGAAACAATAAGGCAAGAGGGGCATGGTGGACTTGAATTAGTCGGGGAAAGAACACAGTCAAAGGATATCTACTGATGGATGATGATTGTACGACTCTTATTCTGATTTTACTAAATCGACTTTAAAATACTCATCAGAATATGAGTCGTTCGATTTTTATCAAATGTTCAAGATCCACGACTGCTTGATTGCATAAAATCCAAGGTGTATGAACACACTAAGGAGAGGGAGAAGACTTGCAGTCGAAATTTGATTTGTAGTAAGTTGCATCTTATTGCTTTTCTTTTCAGTATTTACTCTTTAAGATGATTAAGTAGGGATAGACATACCTGGGTTTCATGATATTTGTGGTCATGCCCAGGAGCTGGCATGCTCAACTTCCTTGCTGGCATAAAGTCTAGAGAATAGCTATAGCCTGTGTGTTGAGAGATGGAATACCAAGAGAGTGCGAGAAGGCAGTATAGAAGAAAGATGGAAGAACTCATCATGTGATGAAAATCAGGTTTGCTTGCTACATAGGGAAAGTTGTTCATTGCTTCAAAACATTATATAGAAGAGCATGGAAAGTGTATTTCAAAGGGAAGTGATGGAGGAAGGAAAAAAAATGCAATTATTGATTAAGGAGCTGGGAAACATGCTTTGACCTGTGTCCCACAGCTCTAGTGCTTATGTTGGAATGTTCTCTCTCTCTCTATCATGATATGATTTAGTGAAAATAGGTCTATTTCTCCCTGTAAACAAAGAAAATAAGTATTGTTCACATGCATGTCTCATGCCAAATGAAACCATACTGCTACATCATCAGCTCATGTCTTGTCCTCAACAATAAAGATTGGTTGTGATATGTCATCCTTTGGCTGTTATATCTAGGTGATATCTTACCCTCTCTAAATATCTTGCACGTTTTGTTTGTATCTTTATCCATTTGTTAATTGGTTGGATTTAGTCAAGGCCTACCTTCTAAACTCAGAATCTCCTATCCTTTCAACTATTGTATACCTCAATTATTTTTCATTTTTAGTAGGAGTAAGTGTCCACCAACTAACTATTGGTTCTACACTTGCACTTGGTGACTCAGTTCTATTTGGTGTAGAAACTATTACTTCGTTTTGACAATTGGTTTAGTTTTTATCAAAATCTAGCAGCTAGATGACACCGGTGAAGTGGTTGCAGTGTCGTTGAATTTGGATGTAAAATTCACCTGGATTAACATACATCTAGATGCAATAGTTCTGCAGCAGCTATACAGGATCTAAGTTCCAGATATGTCAAGAATCGGACTAACCCAAGAAGTCAAGTTGGTGAATGATTTCAATCATCAAGGGACTCACAATTGTCAATGCAAATAAAGCATAATATTCAATCCACAATTATGTATGTCTAAATTGAGGAGCAAGATTGATCGGATCATGTTATGTTTTTGTCTATGTGTCCCATTTGACCAGGGTGGGGTTGGGCTTGGGAATGAAAAGACATATCAAATGTAATTAGTAACATGAATCAATGATATGGGAACACTTCCCCTAATTTGATGTTTACAAATAAAGTTTGAATCAAAATGGAAGCTCTAAACAGCATGATGAGGAAACAAAAACTGTTTGTCTTTATTTGTTAACCATGATATAGATGCGAAGTACCCACATAATTTAATGGTGAATAATTTTTGTCTGGGGAATCTAGTTGATCACATTTAGCGATATCTTAACTCTTGACCACATATTTCTATCTACAAGACTCTTGAGACCATGCTTAAAGAATTTGAGTTGAGTTCGAAAGCATGTGTTTGATCCTCCTATTTTCTAACTTTTGACGTTCTGTCCATTTCTTTTACAGTGACGTAACCTTCAATCTAAGCAACTTAACAGCTTTCCACACCATTTCATATTGAAAGATGAAACATCAAGACATCAGTTGTACAGTTTGGGTCTACACCACATGGACCAAATTAGGAGTCGATTACCTAACATGGTCCGAAGATAACAAAGTAGCAACAAAACACGAGCCCTCATGGTAGTAAAATGTCAGTGTGATAAATCTTATGTTAGCAACATTACTGTTTGATGCTAACAGTAAAAACAAGGATAAAATATATATTTTAGAAAGATTGTTTTCTCACTCCTAATTCTTCTTAAAATTCTTCAAATTTTATTAGAGTTGACTAATTTAGAAGTGTATTTTACATGTTTGAGTTAATTAATCCGGATGTATATCTTTGTATGTTTAAGAATATTGAAATAACAAGAGAAACACTATTTTCTTTGAGTTTGGTTGAATTCTCAATCTGTAATTTTTACATCAAACTTATTCAATTATGAGCAGGTTGAATTAAGTTTATGAGTCATAAAGTAAACAAAATGTGATTAAATTTAATCACTTGAGATTATATCGCAACAGATTATTCAATAATTAAATAGATTCTCAAAAACAACAAAACAATTAAATCAAATAAATTAACAATAAATTCTTAAATAAAATCCAACAACATATTTTAACTATATATATATATATATATATATATATATATACAAACGGACTCAAACGCCACAAAAGTTAGGCCTCTTGAAACAAAAATTATAATATAGTCCAAATGATTTAAACACCAAGAATTGAAATCGTAAGTTAAATTACCTTTGAATTAACAAACTCGTGAAAGAGTTGCACATTATTAAACAAAAGTGATGTATCAAACTCGACTTGATAAAAAATAATTGAATTATACAGTTTTTTTATAGATCTAATACAAACTATTCAAATAGCTTTAAATGTTGAGCGAACTCTTTTGTGGTGTGTACTTAACATTCATAAATGATAAACATGCGACTCTATATCATTAGATAAAGCACATTAGACTCTCAACCATTGTCAAATTGTCATTCATATAGATCTAATGTTTCGACTCAAAAAGAACAAATGTTAAAGTTGATTCTTCTTCTTCACAATGTGTGACACATTATTATGACCACCATGAAGCACACTCCGAAAAATTAAATTATCCTTTGTTGGAAGATGATTCAAGAAAAGTTTTTACATAACAGACACTCTTCAACTGAGTCACCTTATTCCACACCAAAGAATAGGAAGGAGATGCATTTGATAACAAGTTATATGGATCTTTAACAGTGTAAAGTTCATTCTGACCAAACTAGTAAAGCCATCTATTTGAAATGCATCTTTAACTGTGCACTATGTTATCAAAGTTTTCTTCCATTCAAACAAGTTATGTATCCACTCCCAACTAAAACTCACACCCCCTCACCCCATTGCACCATATCTATATATATATATATATATATATATATATATATATTGTCAATATATTCATTTTAGATTTATGAGTTTAAAATATTAAATCTGTAATCTAAACTGAATATACATGAATTTAAGTGAATTGATTTGAATTAAACTTAAATTTAAACGATTTGAATCAAAATATAGATTAATTTAGTTTAAATAACCTGATTCCCATTTACATCCTCTATGGCTCTATGCATTGTATTTGCTATTCAATTGGCAAGAGTTTCTTTCAACTAAGAAAATCTTATGATTTGGACTCGATTTTTGTTACGGATAGCATAAAAAGTAATAAGAAAAAATTGAGCTGAATATAGACTATAACTTTTCATATTAGGAGTCTTTGTTTTTACGTTCTTCCTAACTCTTTGGTAGAGTTTCTTAGGAGTTGAATCCCTGTAGTTTATGAGATCTTAGTTGAGGTGCATTCATAAATGAGTTGTGATTAGAATTATGAAGATACCAATTCTACAATAATTTTAATTATTAATGATATGACGTAATTTTTCCCCGTAAAAAAATGGTTTTAATCACAAAAGTCTAACCAACGTAACTCTTTTATTATGAATTCACTTTACACTCATTTCAAATCAAAATAAATTTTACAAAATTAATATAATCAAAAAGTAGTTTTGTAAACACCAAAAACATATCAAATATGTAATTAAAGTGTACACTTTGAATTTTGAAAATTTGTAATAATATATTTATTTTCCGACAATTGTAAATTTTTTTTTCACTTTATGTCAAACATGAGATTGCGCGTATGACAATTATAGAGTACACATATAATTTTTTGAATAGATTAATTTTGTGGATATAGTTATAATTATCAATTAAAATTAGATATTTTGCATCCACTGAACTTTGTAGAGATATAAAGTAGAGCGATCATGGTTACTTTAAAGTTTTCAATAATTTTTTTTAAATAACTTATAAAAAAATTACAAAAGGAATCAAATGGATATGTTGCTAAATAACTTCATCTCTCCCAAATTTGTGCACATACTCAATTTGATTCCCTTTCCCTCTATTGTTTCATTTGCAAATGATTATATTTGTATTTATATTTCAAATTTACAGATAAAAATTATAAATATATAATAAAATACTATATTTAACTTATCATTTAAAAATTTTAAAAATTTTGACACCTGAAATTTTTGTTAAGACTCTGGTATTATTTACACCCACGAACCAGAGTATTGAATCTGGTGCGAAACATAGAGTGGAGATATGACAGAAATCCGTCATATGTAGAAATTAATGTTAGAATTATTTGATAATATTTTGCAATCACCTACATAGTTCTCCTATCATAGATTAGAATTATCGTTTCATAGTGAGATCTCACCCCAACAACCCAATTAGTGAGAAATATGTGGCTAAAGAGTATCCACGGCAAAAGCAAAAGTGAATTTATGAAAATTAAAATAGGCAATGACAATGTGGATATGATTGAAATGTAATTTTGAAGGGTTGTGGGGGCAGTGATGAAGAGAGGTCGTTTTGATTAAAAGTTGGTACCATTGCATATAATGTTAAATAGTTATTTTTGAGGAAAATGTGAAAATGAAAAGATAGCAGCATTGCTATTTCTAGCTCGGCACTATATTTTGGCTGCCGTACACGTTGCCGCCTACATTCAAAGCATTTAGTTAGCTGCAAACAAAAATACAATTGACAAAAATAAGTCATTACAAAATCGATTATATTCTTTCTTCTAATATAAAATGTCAGAAAAAGTGCCATTCATTCGATCTATTTTTACATTTCTATGCGTCTCCTTATCAATATGCACTCATATTATACCTTCATAATTCATATGTGAGAATTTATAATTCTCCTATAAACTTTGTAATTTTTAAATTTTAGTTCAAAATAATAAATTAATTTTGATCTATAATAAATTTATGATTTTGAATTTTGTCATGATAATTGTATGCATTTTGTTGATTTAAATATTGTGAATTTGTTTACATATTTATCTTTTTTATTTTAATAATTTTAAATTTATATTTTATAAAAACATTCTATCAATGAGTTTAATTTGTATGCACTATTATTGTAATAAAATTTACATTATTAATAAATTATAATCAATCATGTGAATGAGTTTATAAATAATTATGATAAAAGTCAAATATTATTTAATATTGTGATTAAATGAATAAATATAGTTTGTTTTTAGTGAAAAAAAAAATAGTAAATGTAATTGTTCAGTTTCGATTAACAAAATTAATGATTATTTTCCTTGGTAAAAACAATTATTAAAACTATAAGTTTAGTATAGGTTTTGTGAGTGGGGACTCTTAAGACTATATGATCACACAATTATGATTTTTTAAGGCGGAATTCTCGCGCAATAAACATGTATTTAGGATTTTTTTTATAGGTTACTAGAATGTTCGTCCTCATTCTGTCTTCATATCCGCATTTATAAAAATATTTATGAATTTATTTTTGTATGTGCAACAACTTTAATGTTCATTCTTATACACTTTATGCTTAAAAAAAATCTTATACCCTCTATGCATCTATAGAACCTCTACCCGTGCTATTACCTACAATTTGACGCAAAAGACTAAATAACAACAACAAAAAATATCAAAATTCAATTAAAATATAATCCAAAAATCTTTCAAATTAATTTATAAAATATTATAAATAAAATTATTTAATTAAATTAAAGCATTCAATTAAAATATCAAAGTCAAATATATTTATATATGTGTAAGTGGAAAACACCAAACACTTTAGTACTTATATCCATTCAATTTTGTATATAATTATTTGAATCGGTATTCATAAAATAGATCTTTATCCTATACAATTCTTGTAATTTTTTGCAGGTGATTATAGAGTATGAATCCAATTACATCTCTACATATTATACATGATTATTAATTTATCCTTCTTTATACACCACCCATATGTTTGATATCAACTTCATGAAAAATTTAATTAAGAACAATAATATTAGTCAGTCTTTTGACAATTTGGACGAGAACCAATTTAATTCCTAACAAAATATAATACTTAAATTAATATCTAACAATTAAATATATTCACTCCTGATAAATAATTATTACTAAATTAGTTATTTAACAATTAATTACATATGGAAGACACGTATGTTAAATTTTCCGTCAATGTTTTTTTAATTCCTGGCCATTCATCCTTGAGCACTCTACAATATTCTGCATGATCTGAAATTAGTGTCTTTATTAGAAAATATTGTCAGTAACTAACTAATCCAATTTTAGTAAAATTCAACTGAAAGAGTAATATAATATCACCCAAATAGTCAAGGACATTTTAGCCAAAAATAAAAAAGAGTGATTGGGTCTAATGCCTACAAGAAAAAAGAGATAATACATAATTAATTAATTGCATACGAGCTTGTCATGCAAAAAGTTTGTAGTACAAGAGGATCTAAGTCCTTCACGCATAACGGCATAACCTAAGACTATGCCATCAATGTTTCACCTATAACTCCTTAAAAAGTTATTATAGCTGAATGAAAACAATGAAATCTCTCATACTCTTTTTTTCTTTTGGCCGTAATATGTAGGAATAAACATTTTAGATTCTTGTCTACTTGTCGTCCTTCATGCATGTGGAAGTTGCAATTGTTACAACTTACAACTAGGCGTAGCTAGCATAATTATATTTAAGGCAATTTCTTGAGTGGGGATCACTTTCTTCAATTCCACCCTCTTAAAGTGGCAACAAATAGATGACAAATAAATTAATTGTGATTATAAGTATCTCATCTAGGTTGTCTACAATTTTTAACAAAGACATTTATTCATTTATTCATTTAAATAGGTAGAATATATTGAGAATCGTATAAATTTAATTAGCAAAATTTATAAATTATAAACTTTTGAGTAAACTCGCAATATCTAGTTTAATATATTATAAAACAGTCAAAAGTTTATAAATAAGACAAAATCTATAAATATGATAAAATTGAGATGTTCGAAATACCTACATTTTTGGATGACGACGTCAAAGTCATTGATTAAATACAGATTAGATCGAAACTACTCTACAAATCGCATCAAACGAATGTTGCACTAAGATATAAAATCAAATCAACATTGTACTAATATGATGAAATCACATAAAACAAGAGATAACAAATAAATATATGTGTAAATGACTTATTTAGACCTAAAGGGAAGAAAAAGTAATTTATAGGGATAATTTCAAGTCAAAATTAGTCATAAATCATTCTTCTTTTTGTGGATGAAGATGAAGAAGAAAAGAAAAGAAAAAATGAATGGAACAACTACTATATATGTTTTTTACTTTTGATGTTAATTAGTAATCCGTAGCTCAGATAAATTGAGATATAATAAATAAAAACACATTAGTAGAAAAGAAAATTAATAAAACCTATATTTAATTTAAGATATATTTAATTTAATATAAAAAAAAGTGTAAATGTGGCGTATTGATAATGTATACAATCCTAACAATTCGATCTCCTACAATATATTGTATAATTTTAAAATCAATGATATTTATTTAATTATTTGATATTGTGGCGAATTATGAATGGTAATGGTCTAAATTTTAAACTACAGTGCATTGTCATAAAACATTTAATAGAAACGAAACTTCCAGTCCTACCTGCCTTTCAACGTATAAAGGTTTAATTTAGCTTTTAATCGGTATAAAATTTAGAAATTTGGTTTTCAGTTCTTTAAAAAAAAAATCACATTTTTAATTCCTATAAAATTATTTTACAAGTTGTTTTAGACCTTCCTAAAATTAAACATTCTTCGAATTTTAAAAAATTTAATGACTTTTTATAAGCAAACATGTTTAGAACATTATTAATAGTTCATACACATAAATTTAAAATATTTTAAAATTAGAGTGAATTAAATATAAATTTTTTAAATATCATATTATGAAAATAAAAATACTAAAACTATCAATTTAAAAATCAAAATTTGAAGTCATTTTTTGTAGAATTCTTTTTTATGTTATTGCAAACATGTCTCAAATAAATTATTCAAAAATATATATTAATGTCGCATTAAAGACTAAACTTTTTATATAATAATTTTATAGAGATAAAAAAGTGTGGATTGTTTTTACAGAAATTAAAAATTTATTTAAGCAATGTATCAGATATTAGTATCAGTTTGCCCTTTCCTTAGGTAATTGTACGGGCACATATAATTCATTTCATCACATTTTAGCCGTTTCTTGAATATTAAAAACTCTAATTGATCACTGATCAGTATGGTCCAACCTCAATAATTACCAATTGTATAACAGTGCGTAAAAATTAAATTAGCCCAAATCACTATTTTATGCTTTGGGTTTGGGGGGAGAATATGTAACTCTGATTTTAAACAAACAAACAATCTTAGGTCACAAACTTAAAATCAACGGTCTCCTAAAACAACTTAAATTCAATGGTAAAGACATTTTCTGTAACATTCGGCACGTGTATGTTTCTTAAGAACATGTAATGCAATAGTAAATTTTTTCAGTTTGGGTCTCTATATCAACGAATCAGTTGCTACATCATTTTTCTGTCTCAAAATTAACCCTGTTATATTTTACTAAAATACCCTTAGTGTTTGTAGTGCACTATTTTGAGAGAGATAGAGATAAAATAAAGTGTTCTGATAATTTGTTCTGATAATTTGATGACATGATAGAAAAAAGAGTTAAAGAAGAAATGAGATGTTGAATTAGTGTAAAAAAATTGAAGTGAATATCATTGTTAGGGAAATTATTAGGGATAAAATTTATATTCATGCTTTCATATAGTAGTTATATGCTGTATTATATATGTATTTTATCAATTATCGCAATATTCGCACATATATTTGTTTGACGAATTTTTAAATATCAGTGGATAAATTTTCAAATTTTTTAATAAAAAAATTTATTTTTTCAAACCAAAAATCATTTTTTTGACTAAAAATAAAATAGTCCACCTTAAACTACATGCACTCTATCCATTGTGTTGTGGATAAACGCGACTACGAATCTTTTTGCCATCTCTCCAAGTAACAAATAAATATGTTGAGAAATATATTTTAAAGGTAGCATCCAAATGAAAATGAATGGTACTTAAAAAAATGTATCAAATAAAATATCATTTTAATTTTCAATGTAAGAGTATTTAATTTTTTCAATTGTCCCTTTAATTAATACTCTTATATGTACAATATCCAAATTGTATACTTTGAATTCACGATACTGTTAAATAAACAGATTTTTAATAAGGATAGTTTAATAAAATTATTTTTTTATTTAATTTTTTAATGAAATAATAAAAAAATGACTCTGACAAAGAAAATATAATCATTAAATTTTTTTTCCCAGTAACTTGTGTGTAGATCACATTTCTATCCACTTTTTTTGACTTCTTATTTTTCCCCTTCTTTTCTTTTTTCCTCTCTATCAAGAGACTATATCTGACTACGATTTGGCTAATATTGTTGATGTCCACTTTCCAAGTGGTAAACAATATGGTAACTTAAAATTCATCAAAAAATAATGAAAGTTAGAACGAAAAAAAATTATGCAGTTGTTTAGAAAAAAAATTGTTGTTCAATTGGGTAATTATGGGGAAAAGTAAAAAATATATATAGTTAATTGAGTGATAAAAATAGAAGAAACGCCAAAGCTTGTACCTACTTATATAAAGTATATAATACTATTGAAAAATATAATAATTTTTTATTTATATAAAAAATTGATGTAATATTTTTTACTAAAATATATAATTAAAAGAAAATCAAAGGACTACTTTTGCTTTTTTGGGCTGATCATCATAGGCTAAGACATGACGTATTTGAATTATATATAGTATAAAAACAAAGAATAATCATAAGAAATAAAAATGAATAAAAAAACAAATTTGTCAAAATAGTATCATCATTAGGGAAAAGTTCAGGTTTTCCAAACGGAGTCATAAGTCAAGTCTAACGCATATGTTTTACTTCTCCACCATATATTATTATCATTATTATTCGTCATTAATAATTAGTAGCATAACCACTCCATATATTATATGTAACACATTATTTTTTTTTGTGTGATGAAAAACAAGTCGACCAATAATAACTGATTAAGATTGAATGATTTCCAATATGACCAAGACCAAATTAAGCCAACAATAAAATCTGTATTAAATCCACCTCTTCCCATAAAACCCCAACTTTCCCAATAATATTTTTGACTATCTTTTTCCAACATACACAATTTCCATTCCTACTTTCTTTCTCTTTCACTATTTTTATTTTTCTTTTCATTTGTTCCCTTCTTAACAACCAAACTATAGCAATGGAAAATGATGATGAATATTGTAATACAGGGCTATGTCTTGGATTAGGAATGGGAGGACACGTGGCACGAAAAGAGAAGAAACAAAAATTAGAAGTGAAGAACCCTTTGGTGGCTTGTTTCGACCTAGCTTTTGAGCTTTGTCCAAAAGGAGAAGACATGAACATCAATAACAACAACAATAATAATAATGAAAGATTCAGTTTGGAGAGACAATATTATCCAAATGCAATTACTTGCAGCACCGATTCCGATAACAACATCAACAACAACAACGACAACGATCGAAGAAAGAAACTGAGGCTTACAAAGGATCAATCAGCTATGCTTGAGAACACCTTTAAGCTCCATAACACTCTTAATCCTGTAATATTCATTCCTTCATATTCTTCTCATTATTTTCTATATTTTCTTGCTCTCTTTTTCTAGTTTATATTTATATATACACACGCACAAATACACTATTATTTTTGTCGATATAATAATAATTGATATTTATATAAATATTTATGCGTTAGTTTTGGTTCCATATAAATATATGAAGGTCCAGAAACAAGCACTTGCTGACCAATTGAATTTAAAGACTAGACAAATTGAAGTTTGGTTTCAGAACAGGAGAGCAAGGTGCGTCAATTTGTACTTCTTATGTTACTTAATTTAATTTTTTCTATTAATTATGCATTCATTATAGCATCTGGGTACGTAATTTCCTAACTCTATATTATAATTAATTTTATTTATTTATTTATTTTGTTGAATATATATTAGTATAATTTTATTTAATAGGCAAAATGATATTAATTAGGTGTATAAGGGGACTCAAACCCATTTACATTCTAGTCATAACCATCAAAATAAAGTAAAGAGTTGTTACACTAGTCCACACATTTATTCTTAAGCTTTCCTCCCATATGTGTTGCTAACGGGTTCCATGCAATAAATTTTATGGCTCAACACTCCCAAACAATAGAACAAGGTGACATGCATTTAATCGGTGTACGAATATTTTAAGAATTAACATAAAGAGTATGTTTAATATGCACCTCTCAAAAAGTGGTTCGAAGGTGAAACTTTTTTATTTTTTATAAAAAAATTAATTTGATAATAATAGAAAATAAATAGAATATTTAATATTTTTAAGCAGCATATATATTTTTTATTAAATATATAGATTTGTGGTATTATTTAGTAATTTTGATAATATATAACAGGACGAAGTTGAAGCAGACAGAAGTGGACTATGAGTTGTTGAAAAAGCATTGTCAAAATCTAAGCGATGAGAACAAAAGGTTGAAGAAGGAATTACAGGAATTCAAAGTTGAACAAACACCGTTACGAATTCAACGTCTATCAAAAGTCACTCTCTGCTCTTCCTGCGATAAACTGTTGAACCGCAAAGAAGATAATTGACAAAAATTATTTAATGTTATGTTCCAAACTCAACAATTGATAATTACATCATTTCTACCTAAGAAAGCTAGCTAGCTAATACTCCAACTCCTCACATTTATTAGGTCTATATGGAATTGGGTTGCTTTAGACACGTGCAATTAATCAAATAATTAATTAATTAACTAGGTGTTTAGCTCTCTTATTTATTCAATATATCAAAATTAATATTTTCTTCGAGGATATCCTAATCACTAGACTTACCCACTTTAAATATATAAAAATAGATAATTTTGGGTTCGAATCTAAACTTCTCAATATCAAAATTAATACTAATTCACCATTTAGTTTAAAGGTTATGTTATTTGATTTAATGAAGCTATGACACATATATAATCAGTGTACCGAAAAAAGAAGAATCGTTTGAATGGTTGAAATTCAAAGAAATCAAACAATTCCCTAAGCCAATTCACTGATTAGTAACTAGATTAAAGGTTGGAATAATGAATCTGATCTATTTAGATAGGATTTTGTTTTTATATTTATCACCGATTTGATTCAATTAATCATATATGAACCACTATATATATTCTATATAAAAACTATGTTCTTGATATCTTTCTTTAATGGTTTGTGTGGTCCTAAGAAAGTCTACCAAAATTTCCTTATAAATTTATTGTTGACGTGTTTTAAATTCTACAAGAGTATTATTTCTCTTCATTCTACATGGAAAAATGGTCTTAGCTTTAATAATAACTGATTTTTTTACTCAATAACTGATTTTTCTTAATCAAATTAAAAGAAAAAAACTTACCATTTATTAAACGGGTTAATACAAATACAATTAAAGATTATGATAGCTAAATTAATTATTATCTCCTAATATTTTAATTTTTTATTGACTAAATTATTCTTATATGACTCTGGATACTAATTTTTCGAATTAATCAGACTATTTAAAGAATTGATATCTCCAAACATATTTTTTTTTTCATACAAATTGTTAGAAATAGAACCTCTAACCAAATAGTTAAAAATCAAATATGTTGGTCTAAATGGTCCTAAAAATTAATAATTATACTAGAAATACTTACTATATATAGTATATCGGCCAAGGCATATAATAGGAAAGATTTTTAACGAAACCGAAGAAATGCACAGTTATGTATTTGTAACTACCATTTTATCTGTTAATAATTATTATATTGTCAAAATTACCCATATAGTAAGTTTCTTCTAACTTCGTGAAATTACGTAACTAACCCGCAAGTTGGGTGGCAACTTGCAAGTCAAAATTGCTAGGCCGGGGAAAAACCACCCATTGAGATAATTGCATTGCATCATAAGTCTTTAAAACGGCAATACCATCCAATCAAGAACAAATGTTTCTAATCTATAAAAATTAAGGTTTATTGTGCTTTTGTCCATGTAACACCACTAAAATTTAGTTTTAATTTCTTTACAATATATTTTTTATTATTATTATACTCCTTGTAATTTGAGATTCTCCTATTTTTAGTTCCCAAATCAATTTAACATTCCAAAAGGCTATGTGACATGGACATATGTCAAAAATGGTGGTGATGTGGGTTAATAATTAAAAATCTACTATTCAGCAACAACAAAAAAGGTACTATTTACTTACTTTATATTGTTATAAGAATTCTTCAAATATGATAATGATATGTGCCGGACCCCTTTTCCCATTGTGCAAGATTTTTGAGACAGATTGAATTTTTAATTTTGACAAAGAGATTGATATTTCTTGGTATTTAAGCAAAGTACACTGTTCAATACCCTTTCTTTACACAAAAAATTTGACTTTTATTTTTAATTTAGATCTCTATTCGAGTCAAGTCAACATTTTCCGTTTCCAAATTTTAAATATTTTACTAAAAATCACTATAGTTTTTTCTTCTTTTACATTTTTTTTAACACAATGCTTTTCTTCCACGCTAATAAAACAAGACCCAACACTAATAAAGAGATCACGGGATAAGAGAGTCTTTACACAAAACCATAAACAATGATGGTGGTCATTGGACACCAATCATTTGGTCATCTCTTTCATCAGCTTCCACCAACTCCATTGCACTTCAATTTAATAACATCAGCAAGATTTTGATGTGGGTCATAATGGTGTGAAAGGCTCCATTGCTTCATGGAAAATGTGAATACGAAAATTCCTAAGATCGTGTTGAAGATAATAATATTAATATAACATTGGCTGTTTAAAAAAAATTAATTTAGCTCATTTTTTTATATTGTGAAGATCCATGATCTTAACAACAAAGTCCAAAGCCCCAAAGGACCACATTGGGCCACCAAGGAACAACACATTTCAAACGCTTTTGTTCATGTATGTGTTCATTAATATGTGTTAAATACGATCCCTAGTCATGTTCATTATTTTCATGTTGTTAACGAATTCATATAGACTAAGGCATTTTGTTTCAGCCATTCATGTTGATTCGGTATGATACAATGTTCTAATTTGCATTTTTTATTTTTATCATGTATTACTTTTGCTCTGTTTATGCTAAATATATAGTGGGTGTTTTTTATTCTTATATTATGCATCAAAGCATTTTATCAACAGTATCATGATAGGATACCTAAAATTCTATGGTTGGACAATGGTGTTAGAAATCGATTTCTTGCCACCTTAAAGGGTGGAGATAATATGAATGAAAATAGGTCATTTTTAGTAAAAAAAAACAAAATGGATTGGGGAAGCATATAACATTCCAAATGGAGCATTAACTTCATTTAACTATTTTATTTTTGGTTGCATCAGAATCTATATCCCTATGCAAATGAGGAGAACAATATAGAAAATGTGTTGAAAACTTTGATGGAGAAGTAACTAAAATCTTTTATGGAGTAGTCAAGACCAATCAAGTATAGTTATATCAATGGTGATGATGATGAATCATGTGGATAGTTTGTTGAAGTAGTTTATTAATTTTCATTTGTCTATGTGGAGAGTCGGATCCTATTAAGACATTTGAATATCTCATACAACTTATCTTTAAATAAACCAACGAGTTATTCGGCCAAAAAAATATAAATTATCCATAAAATAAATTATTTTAAAAAAAGTATAAAAGTTAAAATCACTGCTAATTAGAGGCATAGGTCAGAAGGGTCTGAGTCTAACTTGTCTATACACTGATATTTTTCAAGTGGGAAATGAAACAACCTATGAGATCATGGCCCACAAATATTAAACCTTTAAGAACCCCACTAAGCCACAAATTATACCTTAATTCACAGAACCTTATAATATCAAAATCTAATTAACGAATAAGCTTATCCAGTGGAGTTCGACATCAAACAACCTATAGATCATGACCCTAGGGTGAAATGAAACATGATCCTGCTGACTTGATGGGGAGATAATTTAACCATCAATGAAAATGCCTCGCCCACTATTGCATTGATTCTTTCATGTTTGAACAACTATCATAATATAGAACAAAGGGTACACTTTTCATTGTTCTCAATTGCCTTTCTTTCTCTGTTACTTCTTTCTTTCCTGCACAAAAGGTAAACTTCTTCAAAGAAAGGACTCTTCAGTCAATTCCTTGAATTTGTCTGTTGTAAAACCAAAGTGGCATAAATTAGCTCATTCCATGCATCAGGAACCCCAGGAAGACACCAATGGCTGCAATCCTGCCGCCTTGTGGAGACTTTCTTTCCAGCCATTATGGTTTTTCCATAGACAGATGGGTGACCATCCTTGCGGAAATTAGTCAGCCTTGTGACGTTTAATAACTTTACTGGAACCTTCATTCCCTGGATCACTTCTTCCACTATCTTCATTTTCAAAGGATAGTTATTCAAGATGGACCCATTGAAAACCGGTTCAGTTTCACCGTTGCATGACCCACCTGAGTCCCAGTCTCCACCTCTGTCAAAGATTCATCAGTAATATGATATGACTTAGGGAACCATTAGTAGTGGTGTACAATTACTCTTTTTCTTTTTTTTTTTTTTTCTAATTGAGGAATGCTAGTAACACACTCTTTATTATTTGATGAAATTTATATGGACTGCAGTAGGATTTTACCCAATGATTAAGAGAGTGCTGACTGCTGAGAGCATGTTGCTACTTGCTAGCATTTCCAAAATCTACTTTTCTTTTCTCCATAATGATGTTGAAATAATAAGGCCTTGATTTCTTTTACCAAATTTAGCTGTTCTAAATTGAAAGGCCTTGATTTCTTTTAACAACTTCATGGTTTGCTATATGTGTGCTGTGTTTTCGTACAATCTCAGCCATTGATTTCAAGACAATAGTTATAGCTATAATTTTCTCTCTGAAGTGCACTCTTTACTTTAAAGCAGCTAAATAACTTTTACACATTACAAGATCCTCCGTTAAAATAAAATGGAAAGGGGACCAGGAAATTATGCAACAGAAAAATATCTAAAAACATTGATACCTGAAATGAGCAGAAGAGTATCCACGATAGTAAACAATCTGCTTTTTTGGATTGATATTATTGTCTATCCATTCTGCCCAGGTCTTTATAGCCCTTCTGTATGCCTCAGCGCCATCAAATTTTGGATATAGATAATCACCTTCTTTATAGTAATTTATTCTGCACAAATTGTACACCATCACTCTTTTGATAGATAGTTTTATCTAATATAGTTACGAATATTGTTCCCATTGTTTATTTTTGATAGACAACTTGTTAATTTTAAGGAATGAAAGATACTCTAGTACATAGCAGTGAGTAAAAACTAATTTAAGAAAAGGGGAAAACAAAAAGTAACAAGATAAACGTATTACATTCATTGTTGCTCAGAGAAGTTACAAGAATAGGTAAATAATTATGTGCAGCAAATACTTGGATGAATCCTTTTATTACTTAGCCAAGTTAGAATTCAATCAAGATGGGGGAGACAGACAAAATCGCACAACCAGTTTCAAAAATTAAATGTACACAATTTGAATGCACAGATAAATCAAAATATGAAATAATTGCATCCTAACCCTCGAGCAGTTTTTCCATGAGCCCACCAGTGCCCGGTGTTGAAGACAAGAATGTCAGCCCTCTTCCAACGGCCAGACGTCTTGTCAATCCGATCTATTGATAATGTAGGATTTGAACTCCCGTGTGCATTAATACGAACCCCCTCCCTCACAAGGAAATGAGATCTCACAAATTCCACTGTACAATCATAGTCCTGCTCAAGTGTTCCAAAATCTTAGCATGATGAACTGCAGTGTGTTCCACATTTTATTTTCACAGGGAAATGATGCAGTACAGCTGCCCTATCATTTTGTAAGCATTTTCACTTTTCACATTACTATAAAAAACAATACTCCCTCCATAACAAAATATAAGCAAATATATTCAATGATAGTATACCAAAAATGTCATTCATAATTAATGACTCTTTCCTTTATGCAGTTAAATGAGATTAACAATAATAGATATGAATAGCTAATTATCTTAGTAAGTGTGTAAGTAGTTAATTTTGCTTATATTTTCTTATGGAGAGAATATTTCATAAGAAGTCGTGAACTTATAACTTCAAAGAGAGATGAATTCAAAGTTCATTTTCTGGGAGAAGAGACGGACTTATGTAATAGCACAAGCTGGATTTAAATTTGTCAACAATTTTTATTGCAGCCAATCAAACCTTGAAGAGACAAACTTACAAAGAAAGTGAATAGATTCTTTATTTTTTTTCTAAAAAAATAATATGAAGAGGTCATTAATTGATACTTGGAAGAACCTAAAGATGCAAGGAAAGAAAAAAATTTACCACAAATTTGAAAACAAAGTAACCTCTTCCTTTTGTTATTTTGTGACCATGTATCTCATACATTTTGCTTTTATCATGTAGACCTTCACGAAGTATGCACAGAATGGACTCAAATTGGTTTCGGTTCATAGAATCTCCTATCAGCATTAGTCTTTTACCTTTCAGTCTTACCAAAAAGTCCTTGGCACTAAACCTACAGTAACATATGAAAGTGATCAGAGAAGATATGAATAACTAATTTTCCAGTAAACTTCTAACAGATGAAAAGTAGAGGGTAGCTGTTTGATAAACACTTTTGCAACTTTATGCAATTAACTGTCATATCACGGTATAGATGAGGTGATGCCTTTTGTCAACAAAAAATCAAAAGTTGAACATTTGACGAGAAAATATTGTGAAATAGAGCCAAACAAATGCCGCAAGGTCCAATCAGTAATGCCTACAGTTCAACATGAAAGACTAAAAGTAACCAGCGGTAGCTTCACCACCATTTTCATCATGATTGGTCTATTTCATGTCTCTTGAATCAATGAACCAAAGAAAGTGAATTCTTGAATGAACCAAACAATGAAGCACCCAACTTCAATGGAATTTGAGATGCTCTAAGTATGCATGATGATTTATAATCTACCAATATGTTCAACTGTTGAGAATTGAGATTGATGTAAATGAGATGGTCAAAGCTCAACTACTAAACGAATAAATGAGAAAAAAATTCAGTTGCCATTTAGCAAATGACACGAATTGCAAAAGAGTCATAATGCAAATAGTTGTTACTTTATGTTGATAGTAAAAATGGATTGAGCTAATGAAAAGGCTTTCAATGTTGTCCAATATCCCCCCGTTTTTTCAAATATCTCTTCCAAATTACTTTTCAATATAGAAGCGCATTATTTGGAAGTGCCACCCAACTAGGATAGTTTTTTCATTTCTATAGTTCAATTATGAAAGACATTTGTTCAGTAAATGAGAACAAATTATTCTATCTAAAGTAATATGCTTCTTTGTGTCAGGTTGAGTTTCCTCACCATATCAATATAGAAGCTATATTTGAAATTTTTTAAAAGCGATCTCACAAGATTAGAAAGATTTCTAGAAATAGAATGGATACTTCCTGAATTATTGCTACAAAAAACCAGTAGGCTTAACAGGAACACAGCTAGCTAGTTGAACATGATTTTCCATTTTCACGGGTATGGGTATCATTCCTGGAGGCTGGAACTCTTCAATTTAAATTACCTTAAAGCTAAAGTCATGATACTAAATATTCATTTTTCTTTAATCACCTAAGATCTTTGCACCACAAAAAGCTTCCATTTTCTCTTTACCTTTGTTTCACCAGCTTTGTCTACAACAACCAAAGTTGTTCCTACTAGATGGAACTGGACATATGGATCAAATTATGCCATAATGTCTTATCATGATAAACCATTTAAATCAAAATCCTTCTTAATGGTTTGACTTATAGTTTTCATATCAGACTATAACTTATCCAGTCCTCCCTCCTTAGTGGAACTTTTACATGTCTTCTTCATTTCAGTCTAAGGCTATGTTTAGTAAGGCCAATAAGCAGCTTATAAGCTTGTTTGATAAAATAATATGTGTGTAAACAAGATTCTCTCACTAGCTTGCAACTTTTCTTGAAATGTTATTTCAAGTAACGTTTGAACTTATAACTTTTGGCATTTTCTTCTATTTTTAACCTTGGCATTTTAATTTTATTATTTCTTTACCCTTATATCAAATAAAATAACTACCCACTCACTCAAAACTTCACCCACATTATTTTTAAATATCAATTCACCGTATCAGAAATTAACATGCAACTAGAAAAGACAAGCTAAGGTAAAAAGATGAAATTTACCAACAAATAAAAAGGTGAAAGTATTTGCTCAAATGCTAGCTAGAAATAGTATGTAAAACAATCTAAGATGCATGAAAAACAAGAAGAAAGAGTAATGTACCACACCACACCAAATTCTCGAGAACCTTAGACTAGAAAACTCCTTATGCCACGAATAGTACTGTTACCATTCCTTTTTAATTGTCGTTAAGACTTTCTACACATACCAAAGCAACCAATAAATTGTTACTTTTGATAGAATTATTTATTTTCTTTCTATAATACCCTTAATCATTTATCATCTCATTTCATGTATTTCTTTCTGTACAATAAATAATTAAGGATATTATTGACAAAACAATAATTAATGTTGCATTAAACTTTGAAAATGACAAGTAAATATGAACACAAAATTTCTACAAATACAACAATTAAAAAGAAATAGAGGGAGTACAATACAATAACGCAAAATTGACGACGGAGCTACATGGTAGCATCTCGTTCTCGGGCTTGAAATTGACAATAATGCCACATACTGTATCAGGCAATTTACAAGTTAATTAATGAGAAGCAGAAAGCATTTTAAGAAAAGAAATCGTATGGAGTAGAGATATGGTACGAACATGGGGATGATTTTGACACCATGACTTTCGCTCCTTGACAAGGAGTCTTGAGCAATACTAGACATCCTCTCTATTTCTCTCCCCCTCTATCTATTCTTCTGCACTGTTTCTTTCTAGAACCTACACTCATGAAGGGACACAAGTACTGCGGGAAGACATTTTCAGAAGTCTTTTAGGAAGCACAGCGGAGAATCGGCAGAGGGAAGATGAAGAAGGTTGGTTCAAGTAGATTCTCCATTTACACAAGATACCGACGTCCTCCAATTAGAGTTGTTGATTTGACTGAGATTAACGATTAAGAATGATTGTTATCATTTCTATACATAAAATAAAATATGTCATTTCATATTTACAACAGCCACATTTACCAAACATTTTTCATTTCAATCAGCTAGCTTTCCAGGTATAAACTATCAGCTAACTTTTATCTTATAGATTAGTTTTACTAAATAACTTGAGACGAGATTTTAACTCCTTTTTCCATTACAAGTGCCACGACAATTTTCTGCATAATGCTTTTGTTTCTAATCCTATCTTGTCCTAAGTGATCACTGATTTATTGATAACATTTACATTACTTTTCCAACATTAAACTCATGGATCTGTATTGTCTAGAACTTAATCCAATACAGCATTGTGGTAAAATTTTCCTCTAAAATTTGAACAGCCTTCTCTGATGCATTAAATCTTAACATTTTGATTTTCAAAATTTGTTTAACTCTCAAGCTGTTCAGCTCGCAGATATAAACCTGAATCATGTGAAACTTTCACTAATCATCACCAATAAATCATATATGCAATAACGCCATTTAACAAATAGTAATGTTATAGCCCTAAATAAAACCAAATTACTTCAGTCCTGTTTAGCAACATAACATTGATAGTTGAACAAATGATGAAATATTTAGTAATAAACAATAATCAACTATAAAGAGGCACGTTCCAAATTGCACACGAAATGGAACAAGAGAATCGATTAAGAAACGTGTGTGTGTGTGTGTGTGTGTGTGTGTGTGTGTGTGAGAGAGAGAGAGAGAAGGACCTGGGAAGATCACAGTCATGAGGTTTCCAGCGCCATTTGGTGTAGTGAGTGTCATTTCTTCCATTAACTTTGCAATCATAAGCTTCGTCGACGTAAGGGCAAGAACCTGGTTGGTAAATCGGGTAATTTTGATCCTCCACCCACGTTCCCGTGTACAAATCGCAATCCTCGAAAGGTGGAATTGCATTATCAACCTTGTTCGTATCGGTAACAGAAACAGATTCATGGTGAGAGGCAGTTGCAATGGGAGAGTGTGGTTGGATCGCGGTAATGGTGGAGGAGGATTGCGGTGGCGGTGGTGGTTGTTGCGGTGGCGGTGGCGGTGGTGGTTGTTGCGGTGGCGGAGGGGAAGGGGGAGAGTGGAGAGGAGAAGGATGGACTTGAATATAGAGATCTGTGTGATGAGAGAGAGGAGGGTTAAAAGTAGTTGTGTATGCGGCGAAGAAGAATAAGTAGAAGAAGATTGAGAGAAAAAACAATGCGAGGATGAAGAGGGTGGCAACAGTGCAACGGTTCTTGTGGAGAACCATTTTTCATTCACCTTTTTTTTTCTTCTATGGCTCCTCGATTTCGAGCACCATTCTTTCCTTTATTACGTATTTGCTCCTTTATCTTAAATTTCATAACCATTGTGTAAAAAAAGAAATTTTAAGCTCCATTTTTAATCCCTCTAATGTTTTCTTTTAAAGAAACCAGAATTTTATTAAATTTAAGTCTCTTTAATTAAGTCTCTTTAATTATTCATGGCTGTTTTCCAATTTTTTTGTGTTTGAGACTGAATTTATTTTTTGTTAAAATTTTTAAAAAATTATGGGTTATGTTTGTTAGGTTTTTTAGAAAAAATAATATGACAGTTAACGGTGTTAGTGTCATATTATTATAAATGACAAATTTTTTATTAATAAATATAAGTTTGGGATTAACTTAACTGATTTTAAAGTTATGAGAGCAAATTAAACTTTTAAAATAAATTAAGAGGCAAAATAGGTACTTAACTATTTTCTTATATTGGATAATTTTACTAACTTAATTTTTAACTTTTGTTTTTAATTATACCATCTAATTAATCTATACATTATAATAAAGTAAACATGATAAATTGATAAGTTTGACACGTGTCAACTAACTAGAGTGTTAAGAATATATCAAATTTCTATTGATAGAAATAATACTTTTAAAAAAAAAAATAAAATTAAACTTCAATTACATAATGATATGTCTATTGAAAAGTTAATGGCCAATTAAAAAATAAGAAGAATGAATTAAAAATAAAAAGTTTTTTTTTTTAAGAAAAACATAAAACTTCTGTTACACATCACATCACGATATTTATCTACGATACATCCGTTGTTGAGAATTTAGTAGTCAATTCAAAAATTAAAAATAAAATACAATAGACGCGTCCGTTGAGAAGTTAATAGCTAATTAAAAAATAAGAAAAATGAATTAAAAATAAAAGATTTTTTTTAAGAAAAAAATAAAACTTCCCTTAAAAATGAATTAAAAATAAAATACGATTTGACATTTCACAGTTGAGAATTTAATGGTCAATTAAAAAATAAAAAAAATAACAATAAAATACAATTGCACCGACTTAACCATTTTTTGAAAGATAATTGTTTTTTAAACACTACTTTATCAATGGTCACTTCAAATTAATTTAATTAACCGCGTAAAAAGTAGTTTTTAAATTAGATTATGAGTAGATTTTTGTTTTTTAGTTATAAATTATTTTTTTTAAGTCAACTTATATATTTAATATCAATAAAATTTATGAGAATTGATATATATATATATATAAATTAATATAACAATTTATTTATTAAAATGTACATTGTTTTCGTGAGACGCATGAGTTACACATTAATACTATATATCATTCTCAATTTATTATTTTCTTATGTTACCTTTATAAAATGGAAAGTTAAAATAGGACACCTATTTTGTTGCAACATAGAGTATATGTATGTGAGACAAACCCAAACATAAGCCAGTGTCACACAAGACACCTTTTCCTATGTCTTTGCTCAGTGCTCCCCGGCGCACCCGTAGCCAAGTTTGCACACATGGACGAGTTGAGTCAAAGACAACAATTGTACAATAAGGGACTCTTGTCCAATCATGTTACCATTATCGATTCTTCTCTCTTTAGCTTTTATGGTTTTATTATCTTCTTCTTTGAGAAAAATATTGAGCCCATCAGAGAACATTCAAAGAGATTCAAATGATATAGTTTTGAATTTTTTTAATTTTAGAGAAAATTGTATTTATCTCTGATGAGATTACTCTATCATATTCACTACAAAAATTGCATCAAACATTCTTTTCTCATAATTGCATTGATTCGTGTTATTTATTATAAGACATAATTAAAGTTTTCATTTTAATTTGTAAAGATACGACTATATATCTGATGTTTGTAATTTTAAAATATAAGATTATGTTTTTAATAACACAATTGAAATATATATTTTAATATTTTTTTTTATAAATGACAAATAAAATTCAAAAAGTGACGGAATTAGTAACTATAAAATAATGAATGTTTTTTAAAATCTAGAGAGAATTTTAATATCATTTAAAGTGGTTTTGTAGAAGGTAAATGGAATTTCTCTTTAATTTCATGGTAAAAAAGTTTGTAGACCATAAAACATTCAGTGCTTGTATATTTTAGGCGTAATCAATTTAAGATATGCTTAAATAACACACACACACACATATATATATATATATATATATATATATATATATATATATATATATTTTTTTTTAAAAAAAAACTTAGGCGTAATCAATTTAAGATATGCTTAAATAACACACACACACACATATATATATATATATATATATATATATATATATATATATATACCATTTTTTAAATGAAAACTCATTCCCCTTATTTTTTAAAGAGAATACACAAACCTTACTCAATTTTTAAAAAATGATGTGCATACCCTCTATATTTTATTTATAGTAAAAATGAGTTAAAGGATTGGCTTAATTTCACTATTTGTGTCCGGACATATTGTATGATTTTTTTTTAACAAGAGACATTGTATGATTTTGATCTCCACATTTTGAGGAATTTTTTTTCATTTTGCAATAATAAGCTCCCTAAGTTTTTTTTAATGATTTCTCTTGCTTTTATATAAAACGAGAAAGACAAGAAAATAAGAGGTTTGAATTGTATTTTATTTTAAAAATCGTTTATAAAAGACTAAATTAAAGTAATAAAAACAGGGTGGATAAATAGAAAAACAAAATAACACGACCGATTTATTATAGTTCACCACCAACACAATAATTACGTTGAGTCCCTTCAACTTGAATTATTTAATCTACTAAATCACACTTTTACTGAACGCATACTAGTTAAGCTGATTGTGTTCGAGTCTTATCGACCTTCTAGCTTTGTGCATTCAAGCTGTTGAGGGATGCAACCACTACTAGGCTAAGTTACAAAAGAATAATTTACGTTTTCTAATAACAAACTCTCACAAAAGAGTGTTTACAAAATTGTACTCTTAGAGTTGTTTCTCAGCATTAGGTAAAACAAAAATTCATACCAAACAGTGCATAAACGACTGTATTATGCTTATTGTAGTGTGTTATTTCTTGTACTTTGCAAATAAGGATTGCACATTCTTTTATTTTCCTGATTTCAAGAAATCAACATGTATCACACATTTTCATATCAATTATTCTGATATTGATTCGCCATTAAAAACATGTCAAACTGAATCCCTGTAACTGATTTATGAAGACAAAAGAAGTAGATGATACAACAAACAGAGCATGTCTCATAGATATTCTGACAAATAACTAATCTAGAATGTTTTAGTAGAGGATGCGCAAGAATTTTGTCTTCGTTTAAAGTATTGACTATCATCAAAGCATTGTCTTTTATCAGAGCATACATTATTAGTCAAAGTCAAACTATCAGATGTTTGATGCGATTATTAGAGACATACAATCAAATGTCTGTCAAATTTATAAGAGACATATGATTACATGATTGTTGTAATCATTAGATATAGACAAATCAGAGCATTGCTTGTATTTTCTAAAATTACCAAAGGTGTGTTTCAAAGCGCTTTCACTTTATTTAACATAAGGAATTAGAAGTTGTGTCTTGGTGTTCATTCATCTTAGTCCAATCACCAGATGATACAATGGAAGATCATATAAAATTCACTTGATTTGAGAATTGCACACATAATAAAAACGTTAGTGCTTTAAATTATTTACACAAAATAATGTTGTTATCATCAAAATAAATATGTGGCATAGTTCTTCAAACCAACTTAGTTTTAACATTTTAATCGCGAGTACCACAAGTATTTGGATCGTACAAATTTAGTCCTCTACTCCTAGCATGTGTTCGGAACTAAACATGGTACTTCAATTTTAGTGCTCAATCGTGCGTTCATCGGCCACTAAAAATGTAACTTAAAACACACTATACATTTTCACCATTGAAATATTTATTTCCAAACACAAATTTAGTGTATGTTTAATATTATGGTAGAGTTATTAGAATTACAATGAGTTGTCGTGATTTTCAAAAGCTACAAATTATAATTTTTGTAAAATCACGGTGATTCTAAAAATTCATTTGTGATACCAAACATAAACTTAGTCTAATAAGCATTGTGATTGTGGGCAATGCAAGATAATTTTGTTGGTGGATTATTTTATGTAAGAGATCCTAAATTGAATCTCAAAATAACATAATCTAACTTTATTACCTATTAAAAAAATAAAAGACACGTAAAAAAAATAAAAGACTAAAATTATACGACTAATGAATATATTTGTGAATTTTAAAGAGTAATGTAATAAAAGGAAAAACATTAGAAATTATAGTTGCTCAAAAAATAGATGACTATAATCACACAATTACACATCTTGGAGATTTAAAATGAAAGAAAATCTTATTTTTGTTTTACAGGAAAAACAATAATCTTTGAGGAATATTTTTTTGGACACAACATCAAATTAATAATATATGGACATACATAAATAAAAATAATTAAATAAAAAATAATTAAATTATGTTAAATGACGTGATTAAATTATTTATTTATTTATTTTTTCATTTATGTGTATCAAACATTATTAGTTTTGGATTGTGTCCAACAAATTATTATTTCTCTATATCTTTAGTATTTTACAGTATTTCACTTGCAGCATCATATTAGTTCTCAATTCTTGTCCTATCAACATTATGCAGTACAGTATTATTGTAATAAAAAGCAAATGTACAACATTTCGACAGTTTTTTTGTGAAGGCTATTTTCCCCATTCTATGGAGCTTTTGATGTCCGAATTTTACTGTGAATGATGATTATTGACCGGTGCAGGCTATCGTATTTTTCGTAAATTGAATTAAACTGCACATACATATATACAAAATAATCATACAATTTATACAAATAATAAAAGCAAATAAAACATTAATATTTTTAATTTAAAATGTTTGTGTCCAAATGTCTCGGAAACATTCGTGGTATATTATATATTAAGTTAATGCGTAAGTCTTGGACAAAATGTACACCGTTTAATACACACACACAAAAGAAAGATTTTTTTAATAATAATAATAAAATAAGGTTAATTACGATCAATTCATGTTTAATCACAATACAATAATGTATTTATATTAAATATATATGACTAGTTTTGATGGAAGAAGTTTTCGAAATTTATGTTCTAATATGTATGGATTAAATTGTTTAAACAATAGATTATGCGATATATATCTACAATTTGCGAGTTGGTCTCGTATCCATGTAATATATATTTTTATACATAAAAGTTAACTACACTTATTTTTAGTAATACACTTTTTGTCCACTATAATTTGATTTAAGATTATTTATTTGGACAACACAAAATTACGAACACTATTATTAATTTGTTTTTAGAATACTACATTTCTATAAGAGTTTAATTGATATATAATGATAGTGTAAATTATTTTACATTTATAAAAACTAAAAATAGTTGATATAATAGTGTTTTAGGATACAATTATCAATTACGGAGTGAGATTATAGAATTAATGGTGATTATTAAATATCAGTGGAAAACTAACTTACATAATTACGCATACTTTATTTTTTCTTTTTATAAATATCATATTTAATATATTTTAAAAAGTAATTTATTTAATTTTTCATGATTTGCAGATCAGTTCATTTAACTATAGACCAAAAAATGACAAACTTAGACCATCGTTATCTTCACATATAAGTGCATTTAGTATGCATTTTTATGTGGAATGAATTAAACTAAGTGAATTAGGCCGCTATGTTCATATATTTAAATTAAAGATTTAATTTATATGTATAAATGTTTTATATACTATCAATTAACCACGTTACAACAGTAAAATAATAATAAAATATTAACTTTTATTATAGCTACTTTAAAAATTATAAATAATTGTGGTGTATTAAAAATATAAAACTTTTAATTTAATGGATTTTTATAGAATAAATAATAATATTATATAGTAGTAAATTGAAATAGTTAAATCAATTTAAAAAACAATACATATAACATCTTACTTTTTATTAATGTTTTTTTATCGTACCAATAAAATTCTCCTACAATAAAAGTGATTTAATTTTGGGTAATTTTTTTACGAAATTTCGTTACATTTGGTTATATATATATATATATATATAGGTGTGTGTGATTGGGGAGTATTTTATTATAATTTTGACAGTAACCCAAGAATGGGTGACATATATCTTAGCGCTGACCTATGCAAGTTTATAATTTGTAGTATTTAAAAGTGAGAAAGGGGGGGTGTGAATAGTTAGATAAGTTAGGAAGATAGTTAAGTAACCTTCCTGTTTTAACAGAAATGGCCGGCTTTAATGTAGTATCAACTGTCGTTTCATAGCTACTACGCTCTTTCTCACAATTATTATTAATAATATGTGTTTGTGTGTGAATTATGAAGTGAAACACAAAATTAAATTAAGTCTAAACCAAGAAGACGTGTTTCAAAAGCAAAACGTGGAATTAAATTGAATACATGCAATGCAAGGGTACACAGTCAAAACCACCCATTTAATTCTCCTGCAAACACCTTTTTTTCTCACAATAAGTGTCAGCTTTTGAAGCATGGTCCTTAATTCGAGCATATCACGTGGTGAAGCTATAGCTACCTCCATATTGAAGAACAAGAATTTTCTCTAATCCAAAGAGAAGAACACCTTTTGTTTTGTTAACTAGGTCGTTGCATAGTCTAAGGAACGGAATGTTACACTTTTAATTACTAGCTATATACCTCCATATTTCCCGCACCATTTATATATATGTTCATAATTAAAATAATATTATTATACTACTAGTTGTCAAGTAGAATTGAAGTGGAATTAATGAGGTTTGGTGAAATTTCTGACCAAAGAGATGTGATGTATCAAATTCAAAGTCTTTTACTGCATATCCGAGGTACCATAGTTAATGTCCCATTCTTATAACCCTCTCTTTCC
>NC_021166.2:2846405-2896721 GCF_000331145.2 Cicer arietinum
CATATAATCACCAATTCCTTTTGTTTCCTCTGCTTCACTCTCTTCTCTTTTTTGGGTCTTCATCATTATCTTCATTCAAATATGAGATTATCAAAGTTGATATTTTTAATGTGTATTTTGTTTTGGGCTTTTATTGGGTCTACCACAATGGCAAGAAAAACAGTTTTTGTTGGAAATTTGTTTGATGGAGCAAAGAACAAGAACAGTAGTACTAATGTGGCAGTACTCGATGATGCTGATCATAGATGCAACTCCAACAAAAATTTGTCTTGTTACAACAACACATCCTCATCAGATGACAAAAGGGTCATTCCAACAGGTCCAAACCCACTACACAACAGGTAGAAAATCATCAACCTTTTTCAAACAACACATCATGGAAATGGAATGGACAACAACATGTTCTTTCTTTTCTTCCATTAACTCATATAAGGGTTACTTGTGTTAACTTCTATATCTAATACATATTTAGAATCATAGTGAACTTGACAAAATTACACTGATACCATAATTTTGTCAAAATTGCGATAACATTGTAATTCAGTCAAATTTACCGTGAATCCAAAATGCATTAACATTTTTGGAAGAAAATTGTGTGAATTTTCTTTCCATATAGTATTACTTATTATTACTTTGTAAGCTTGTCCTTTAAATTTTCTACATTTTGTTTTTGACTTTATCATGTAATTTGTAAATGAGTTACTAAAAAGTCTATACGACTTTTGCATTGTTGATAGCTACCTTCAAAAGTTCAAATTGTTTATTTTTATTATGTGGGCATTGAAATGAAACAAGCTTGTATTTTGTAATTAAATGATGTACCCATTTTCATGTATATACTTTGTGTTTAAGCTCCACACCGTATGGGCCAAAAAAGTTGATAATTTCCCCTTTGATAGTCAATAAAAAAATGTATAGAAAGGTGTGAAAGTAAAGAGAATTATGAGAGAATGACATAATAGAAACTATAAGAGAAGGGGTGACGTACATTTTGGGAGGGGGGTATGAATATGATTCATAGGTTAAAAAGAGAAATAAGGTGGTTGTGATATGATCCATAAACCTGCATTGTTAATCAAGAAACGGCATTAAATGTGTGTCTGGGGTAAAATTGAATGTGACTGCCATGCTAGGTGCTGTAATTACTTTAAATTTAAATGTAAACCTTTTAATTAATGAATTAATTTATTTGGTTTTGTCTTTGTCTCCTTGTTTGTATCCCAGCAAAAAGCTACTTTTTGACATGAACCATGGTGTTTTACCATATTGGTATACGGTCACTTTCTCACGTTGTACATCTCGAGGTTATGTTCTGTACATATAGTAGTAAATTATTTTATTTCTATGTATCATCCTTTTTCCCTTTTGGCAATTCAACAGAGTCATAAACAGAGGATGATGAGAGAGAATAGTCAATGTGGATGAAGAAAGAAAGTAGTGCTTGGTTTCTTTCTTCCTTTCCTTTTGTCTCTAACTAACCACACTTTGATTTTTGTTTAATTGGGAGTGAATAGTTCGGTTATCCTTGTGTTTTACTCCTCCAAATTGAACTATAAACAACAATTAAATTAATTAAAAAAAATTAATATATTTAATTTAAAATTATTTTTTATTAAAGAATTGTTAACTATATTTAGAATGAGAGTATATCTTTTGTGTCGCTCTCATAGCAATTTTGCTACTAGTGTTATGTCAACTCTCAAGTCAATATCTCCATTAACCGTTGAATGAGAAATTAACCCACCAACATTGCAATATATAGTCAACGTGGGATCAAAATAGGGGAAAATAAAAATATGGTAATAAAATTGCCTTGCTATTTTTTATTTTTGTTTTGAATTAAAGGGAACTTATTTCATAAAAAATGAGAAAACTTGAGTGCAATTAAAGCTAATATCAAATAGGCACTCTTATATATGTTTTACATACAAATAAAAACTAATATCAAAATTTAAATAATAAACTAATATCAATCAAATATATGTGATAAGTTTATTTGATATACTAGTATGTGATAAACTTATAGGCACATTGTCTGCAGCACGGATATGTATATATTATTTGCATCTACCGCTGAATTTCTGCCACTAGGAATAGGAGAGTTGGTTTTTACACACATGTATATATACACATGAAAAATTGAATCCATTATTGGGGCAGAAAAATTGGATGAGTGATATTAAAATATTTATTCTTTTACATTAGGACATAGAAGCACTGGCCACAGGAGTTTGTAAAGCTTCAGATATAACTTCCCAAGAATGGTTTTCATCATCCATTACACGTCTTCTATCAAGGAAAGCTGGCCTCATTGGTGTTGTTACCATATCAATTTTAAATGTTAACAATGCTACAATCTGTGACATGGCAGGTCTCAAATCTGGATGAGGCTGAAGACATAAGAATGCCACGTGGAATGCTTGCATAACATCCTTTTCTACGAATCCTTCTTCTCTTAGTTTTGGATCTATAAGATCCATCACCATTGACTTTTCATAAAGTTTCCATGCCTGTGATGTAATGTAGATTCACACTAGCATTAACCTCAAAGCTTATGATATAATAATTGGTTCAAGTAATAATTAAGATACTTAAATATGTTTTCATTTTAGTAAACATAGACCAAAAACAAAAAGTGATAAATTTCCTTATAAACAAACTAAAAGAATTGGTGGTATATTTAAAGGCAAAAAAAAAAAAACATATTTAAGCCTAGTTAAAGCCATTTTAGAAATGAAGATGAGAAGTTACATATTCAGGAAGGTACTGCATATCTGATGGTAAATTGAGATCTGTATTTTTCCTACAGCTGATGATTTCAAGCACAAGTACTCCAAAACTATAGATGTCTGCCTTTTCAGAAAGTTCTCCTCTAATAGCATATTCAGGAGCTGTATAACCTCTAACCAAAAGAGAAACAAAGATCATCATTAGAAAACATGACTATATGCTGCTAATGATCATTATTTGTCCCAATGACATTAGTTGAAGGTGTTTACAACCATTTAAAGATGAAAGTTTTGATAATCTTGGTCTTGCAGCACTAAAATCATGATTCATTAACTATAAGCTAGTATAAGGAGATTTACATTTGATCTTGATTCATGCTTTATTTGTTGGAGTATAACTTGAACAAAGGACTTACAATGTTCCAGCAAACTGAGTGCTAAGGTAAGCTTGATCTTCAGGGAAGAATCTAGCTAGCCCAAAATCACCGATCCTCGGTTGAAACTTTCCGTCAAGAAGAATGTTGCTTGCTTTGATATCGCGATGAACAATTCTTACATGCGAATCCTCATGGAGGTATTGCAATCCACGCGCTACTCCAAGAATTATTTGAAATCTAGTACTCCAATTTAGAAATTGATCACTGTTTCCTGATCACATAGGAAAATCCAGCATGACACTAGTTCAATTTATATATTCAGTTCCTTCATATACTTTGAACTATTAAACATGTTATAGACAAAATAAAGAAATTATATTGGCTTATATACCATGTATGAAGAGGTCCAAACTTCTGTTCTTCATGTATTCATAGACAAGTATCCTTTGAGGTCCGTCCGAGCAACATCCTAGAAGGCGAACCAGATTTTTGTGTTGAATGCTTGTGATCATTCTCACTTCTGCTAGAAATTCTCTTTCTCCTTGGTGAGATTTATCAAGAGACAATTTCTTACAAGCAACTAGCCTTCCATCTGCTAACTTTCCCTGTCAAACACATTTACTCCTCAATAAGTACATGAATATATATTGTGTGATGTGATTGGTTGCAAGTATAAAATAGTTTTACGCTGACTGCTGTTAATAATCTGAATTTGATGCGAAACACATTATCTTTTTGCTTCTTAAAATTCTATATACTAGTAACATATATAGATGCATCATTATATTTAGTACATATACTATATATACCTGATAGACAGGGCCAAATCCACCACTTCCAAGAAGATTTCTGCGATGGAAATTCTTGGTGGCTTTCCTCAGTGTCTGGAAATCAAAGTAGCTAATTGTCCGAAGGTTTCCACTAATGAACTCCATGAATCCTGTATCCATATAGAAACTTTAACACAGGTTCAAATTTACATGATATAGTAGGTGCATATTTAATGTCAAATATTCTTTATGCTTTTTTTAAACTACCTGACTGTTGATTAGTTGGGACAATCGTCTTCATCACCTCTTCTGATACAAAGCCAAACATAAATAACAGAACTTTGAGTATTTTTACAAGGCGAACTGCACAACTATGGGCAAAATTAAATGTTCAATGAATAGGTAAATCACTCTTCGAAATTGTGTGCATCCTTCAAAATAGTTCTTTATTTTTTAGAATTAGCAAATACATATCTTAAATTGTACAATGTCTTTCTGTTAACTTTTATACTTAAACACTATGGTTGAACATGTCACATTACATATTGATCGTATATCAATGTCTTCTTACTATTTGTTTATGAAATTTAAGTCATTTTAGAGATAAATTTATTGGTGATTATAATTGTGTAAGAACTACTTACCGACTTTAATGACATTATAGTGGGATCAAGGTCAAAGAACTGCATATTCAATTAATGTGTTATGTCATTAATATCTAACGAGAAAAGTTAACTAATAAACAATTTTGACTAACACTTTACAATTTCAAAAATATATTTACCAATTTATAAAAATTATAGATCATTTTATTAGATACTTATAATTTTAAGGTTCCATTGGTCTATTCACCCGATTGCTATGCAAGCATTAGATAATGAATCTAGTTGGTGAATATTTTGTATTCTATGTCATGGTAAACATTTTTTTTATATGATGCTTTCCTCACATTACCATGTTTATGAGTGTGACTCGGTGGTGAAGCTGTCTTCTCCGGTAATTGTTCTAGTGGATCACGTTTAACATGCTTCCAAAATACAAAGAGAAGAATGAGCAATATAATGAGTACTACAATCCCTCCAAGGAAAAAGAACAAAGCTCCCGGGACGTGGCGCGACGAAGAGGAAGAGCTCGCAGGGGAAGAAGAAGGTGTCTCTGCCACATCACACTAAAATTAGTTTCAATATTGTTATAAATAGTTGTAAGTTAGGAACTTCTTCATTTTATCAATTCTATAATTCTAACACCGTACAAGATTCCGTTCATCATTAATGAAAGAAAAATTAACGACATGAAAAATATGTTGTTGAGAAATGAAACCTTGGAGTTGGAGTAATATTCTTCGAGGCATTGTTTGGGACATAACAAGTGTTGTGGTTGAATTAGTTCATGTTGTTCAAATTCAGCCGTATTGGTCGATATTAACATAGCCAAATATGAACGGGTAAAATTTAACAACTGGCAACAGGAACCATACTTGGATGAGTTTTCTTGTATAATTAGTAGTAATTCTTTGTTGTCGTTAATTGTTATCTTGGAATAACAAAAATGAAACAATTGGAGAAACATTCTATTCTATGGCTGTTTCATAGAATTGATGGAAACAATGTAATATTGCCGGATAATTCAATTGAGGGATACGTTTAGAATTTAGAATCTAGATAGATGCGGTCGAATACAAACATTCAACAAATCTTTATATATATATTCTCTTGGATTCTTAAGTTATAATTAAATCAAAATGTATAACAGGGAGTCTTTCTTATTTTCTCCATACATCACTTTGACAAATGGTGGATGCATGTAGCCTAGAAAACTTCTCAATTTTGTCTCACATGTTGTAATATTGTTAGAGAGAAACCACACTCTAATTATCTTTACAAAATATACTTATAAGTTTTTCTTGAATGAAGTGTTATTATATATAAAAATTTTGAATTTTGAAAAAAAATATGAACACTTTTATTTAAATTCTACTGTAATTAACTCATACAATTGTGAGGTTTTAGTTCGAATTCAAGACAAAACGTTCAACCTAATAATATCGGTATGTTGTCAGTTGAGTTAGAATTTAATAAACTATTAACACTCTTTTTAATATATGTTTGAATGCATATTTTTTTATTGATTAAAATAGGATTCCATTTGGTAGAGGAAATTTATGGAAACAAAAAATAAAATAAAATAGATATTCCACTAAATTATACAATTTGATAAGATTGATATTAGATTAAATTGTAAAAGAGAATGTGTTAAATAAACGTATAAATTTAATAAGATTGATATGAATTTAAATTGTGAAAAATAATGTCTTGAAAAAATGTACGTTAAAATATATATTATTACATAATTCTTTTTATCATTTCTTGAAAATGTATGTATATGTTATGCATTTTCGGTATAAGAAGTTTTATATCCTCGGTACAACAATTGATGAAGATAATTTTAGAGATAATTTTGATAAAAGTTAAATATATATATTAATTTAATGATTTAATTAATTGACATATTAAACTCTTTAAAAACAGTATATATTAATTAAATCAGAAGAAAAAAAAAATTATCATCCTCTCACAACTAACTATAAAAATATGTTATTTTTGTGCAATTTAAATAACTCTTAAAGTATTTTCCCTTTTTTAACTTTTAGATTCAACTTAACTTATCTTTACAATGTTGTGATCGCATGGCTGTTGCGATTGCTTACTAAGGGAAATCTAGTTCCTAATTTAGCTTATGCATAATAAAGATAAGAAACAAAATACTCCTTCCAACTTAAATATAAACAAACAAACAAAAAATACATGAATTCGATATAAAATTTATATTAAATATATGCAATTTGTTGCTTGTACTTAAGGTTGTATTACATTTTTAAGTATCGTTGTGCAAGCATATACACATAATTGTTACCATGTTTAAATTAGAGTGAATACTCAATTTGGTTGCTCCAAAAAATCTCGAGACTCAACTTGATCACCAAAAAATAAACTCAACTTTTATTCTTTGAAAGTTTAAATCAAGACATATTAGTCTCTTTTATGTTAACTTATATCACAAGACCGACGGTTTATGGTGAGTTGTATTTTGAATTAACTTTGTTTATTTTTATTTGTATTTTACAATGGACAATATTAATAATTAATATTGTTAATTAATATTATTATCTTAGTTTAGTTAACTTTTTTATATTACCGGTTAACTCACGCTCCCAGTGATAGAAAAAAAAATTAAACTGTAAAATTCAAATTACATAAGAAAGCATTCTGATTTCTGGGTTGTATTTTAAATCACTAACTAACTTTCTTCTTCTTTCCCATTATTTTCTATCCTCTCAATTGAAGAAGTTTAGTAAAGAGCACAAAACTAGAGTAATTGCAAAAAAGGATTAATGATGGAATGAGATAGCACGCAAATGCAAAAATGATAAAAGATTATATTCGCATAGTAGTGTAAAATATCACATAATGCTAATGATATTATTTATAACCTGAAAGAGAGAAATGAGACGGAAAGTAATTTGTTGTTGAGATAGAGACCAATTTGTTAGAAAGGGGCTGAAAGCAGTGGATTTAGGCTGCAAGCCCATTACGCTCTTTAAAAAAACAACCAAAAGTGTAATATTATTGGTATTCTAGTATGTTTTGTATTGAAAATTGCGTATTTAATTTTAAAAAATAAATTAATTAATTTTTTTTAAAAAGACCACTTCTACTTTTGGGTTATTTAACTTGTGACTTAAAAAATATGTGAAAGACTTAGTTGTTTAAGATTTTTTTTAAATGATTTTTTATAATAATTTATAAATAAAATTTTAAATAAAACATTTGCTTAAATAATTTATGTTAAAATATTATTTTAAGTATTTTATCTATTTATTATAATTTTTTTATAGTAAAATTTTAAAAAATTGTTGAAATAAAAAATTATTTTGAGAAGTTTTTCATAAAAATTATTTTTAAAAGATATCTTTAAAAAAAAATATACAATTTTTATGTTAAATTACTAGCAACAAGCACGTGCATCCAACCATTTAGTAGAGGACCATGAAGTCCCAAATTTTGTTTATGAACTTTGAATAATGGTTATGAACTTTGAATAATGGTATTGATATCCTTAATTTTTTACATCCTAATTACTCTAAAATATTATATTTGTATATTTTACCTAGAATATCCAAAGTATGAAATTACTTTCATAATTCCACTACACATCTCTTTTTACAAAGTAGTTTAAGTTTTTGGTATTTCATTCAATAAAAATATAATATTTTAAAATAACTTGTAATTTTTAAAATTATATTTTTATTAGAGTCTAATCTAAAGATTATTTTCAAATAAACTTTAAAAGTTATTTTTAACAATATAAAATAATCTTTTTTTTTTTTTAAATCTTAAACAATCGCGAAATAATTTCTAAGCTAGATAACTCCCGGAGAAGGAGTTTGTAAGGCTCGGTTGGACCATAATTTAAGTTATATTCGGCATAGCATTTATTCTTAATAAAAACATAAAATGGATATTAGATGGAGAATAGGAGATGACAATATCAACATCATTTTTACTTAGTATTCCACTATTATGGGTCAGAAAACTTGTTGGAGAAAGACTTGACCGATCCATATACTAGGACTTAACGAGCCAATTTATCGACACATGCTTTCAACAATTAGACAACGTTTTATAATAATTTTTAGTTGAGAAAATTACACTCACCTTCTCTCAAATCTTTCTAAAGAATACTCACACTCCCTCTAATTTTATAAAAACAACAATTTCCCTTATATTTCACGGTCCACGTCTTTAATAGCTTGCCTTTTCAAACATTTTGTTCTCATCACACAAGATACTTAATTAGAGCCTTAAATTACTCATCCCACATCTTTCCTCTCAAGATATAATAATGATGCATTATTATGATTAATTCATACATGTTTGTGACAGGTCAACTTTTCTCACCATTTGCAAGGATATACATTTAATTTTGTTTATGTGTCTTTACTTATGGCTTAAAGGATTTGTTATGGGCATTAAATATGAAACAATGGAAAAACCTTATTACTCTTGAGATCTAATAACAAATTTGTTCGTGTTAACAAATCAACATGTGCTAGATTTATTTCGACATTTCGTTCCTATTAGGAGTGAATATATAAATGGTGATATATGTACCATATAGGGTGAAACTAGTCGATCTTATGCACAAATTGATTGCAACTACAATAGAAAAAAGATGGCTCTGTTTCTACGCTTTTGTTTTTGTAAAATATGCTTTGAATTGGGTGTTAAAAATGAAAAGGAGTGGAAGAACCTTGCCACTATCGGGTCTATGAAAGAAGAAATGAGTGTAATATTCTCTTTTTAGTTCTAGTTTTCTTTAATTTGAATCATAATAATTCTAATTTTATTTTAGTAAATATTGCGAGTTTATTATAATACAGATAATTGGCTTTTGATTCATTTTATGAATTGAGGAAGTGTTTCTTTAAATACTTTATGAGACTCTCATTTTTTAACTTTGGAACGACTTAGATATATTTTTCTAATAAAAATGTTGAATGAACTATGTTTTATCTTTGAATTATGGATTAGAACTTATTTGAATTTTATCAATGGTTTTTTTTTTTACTATTGTGATGATTTTCTATCAGTTTATCAATTATCATTGATTACGACATATTTTTCATCCTCTCAACTCAATATATTTTTTCTTCTTCTTTCACTTGCTACTTAAGAAGCCATTTGATTAGATATTAAATTTTACATGGAAGCAATTCAAATCCTCATGCATCAAGTGTAAACCACGTGAATATAGAAGAGTTTGACTATGATTATGGACGTAAGTTTCTCACTCTGGTGGATATTGTCATATCCATTCTTGCATTGGTTTAATCGATATCATTCACATTGTTTGGACTCATGCCATGTCCTGAGAATCGAATTAAGTTGCTAACATTATGGCTAAACACAGATTGAGTTTGATAATGCCTATAACTTTTTTTACATTCCACCTTCTTTTATTTTGAATGTCATATTGACCGATGCTATTTCTATTTTTTTTTCTTAAAAGTCTCATCGATATTCTTTCTCGATCCACATGATAATTACATTATATTTAAAGCAATTCATAGATATCATCTCATAGTTTTGTGAGTAGCTTTCGCCGCTACTTCTAGGTCCAGAAAATCGAAGCACCTCTCTTTTTCTTGGTCTATGAAGAGTGATTTTATTAGACTAATAATTTTTATCTAATCAAATCATTTATTTAAATAATTTTTCTCTCTTTTTATTTAAATAAAGTAAATTTCATATAGATTTAGTTTTTTTTTTTATTTGGTTGTTCATGATTTTTTCGCCTTAGTGCAATATTGTTTTGTTTGTTATATTGGTGTGACGTTGTTTAGATTGACAAATTAGTTTCGACCTATTATAAATTCAATTATTAATTTTGAAATTATTAAATCCAAAAATATAAATATTTTAATTTTATTATATATATAATTTTTTTTTCATTTTATGCTATTGATTTAGATATTACGAGTTTATTCATAAAAATTAAAAATTAATTCTTTTTAGTTTTAACAACTTTTGGAATGTTTCATGTGAAAATAAATACATATGTTTTTAAAATTTAGGTTAGGCAATGTGTGTTGGGCCCACTCTAAATAATATAGTCCTATATCTTAGGGGTAGGGACCATGTTAACACGATGCAAAGATGATTGGATATGGATGTGGAAGTGGAAGCTTCAAATTTGTTGCATGCCACTGCATGTTTGACTCGAACTATTAATCTATCCGTAATGTTGTTGAAGATAAACATGCACTGCAGTCTATAGTCGACCCCTCACCAAACAACTTTAAGAACAACCATATTTACTTCATATTCAATAGCACACTCCAACAGTTATAGAATATTCCGAATGATTTTTTTTTAATCATTTTAGACGTATTAATTAAATAAAAATGTTAGTTAAGCAACCATTTAATTTGTTCAAAAATCCCTTTCATAATAAGTTTAGGCCACGTAAGTATGAACTCTTTTTTTTTTGCCAATAACAATCTTCTTAATTAATATATTTTGATAATCGAAAAATTCATAAAGGTGTTTTTAGTATTCATTAAAAATGTAACTCCATTAGATATAATTTTGATCGAGCACTTACGCACATTGAATGTATATTTTCCAATCAAACTTTAAATCGTGGTTCGCCGTACTGTGATAGTTTATCCCTTTTTGCTAATTCCAACCCAGCATACTCCATGTTTTAAAATGCAGCATTTTTTATTTTGAAATTTGATTTTAATCCTCCTTTAATGTTTTCCAATAATATTTCAATGACATATTTAAAAAAAAAAAGACGGATGTTACGGTGGATCATATAATAGGTAGTTCATTGTGAAGAAGTAATTAAAAATTATTTGAAATTATAATAACAATCAACAATATTTTTTTTAAGTATAATTTATCAGTTCTTCATATTTTTACGATTAAAACATGACTCGATCAATGTCAGTTCAATAAAAATAAATAAAATGAATATATTCTTTAAAAATTAAACTCGTTGAATCAACATCAATCGAATTATTATCTTAACCGTAAAAACGATAAAAGTCATTTACTTATATTTTCAAAAGCATCTTCAATATTTTTTTAAAATTTTAAATAATTTTTAAATATCAGTCCTCAAATATAAATCAAATATAAATGACATTCAAAAAATTACTAAAACTAACCCTACTATGCGATGAATGATATCCTACCACAATTTCAACACATGTTGTAAATAGAAGATAAGAATATCACTTATGCTTTGATTGGTAGTGAAAACAAGTTAAGAAAAGAGAAAGATGTGAAAAATAGTCTAAGAAGAGGAAAATAAAATATATTTGGAGTATTGATTGGTTGAAAAGAAATAGAGAAGAAGAAATAAAAATTATTCATGGAAATACAACAATGCCCCAAAATTTTACAATATTATATCTTTAACAAAATAAATTACTTTTTATTTTATTTTAATTAATTTATTGAATTAAATTTGTATCAGTTTATTTAATAATATCATTTTACTAAATGATTTAGGATACTTAATTTAATTAGCATTTTAGTGATTATTTAAATTAATTAATTAAGATAATTATTATTGTTTGAGACACAAATATCAATGTAAGGTATGAAGAAATGCAATGACACGTCATTCTCTTGGCTTTCTTCTCAATTTTGCAAAGATACTTAAAAACATAGGTCCCACTGATATATGTTCTCTCTTTCCTTTTTAATTGTTTTGTCAATCAAGAGAAGCAGAATATTTCCATGCTCTTTCTCTCGTCTCTCTTTCTCGTATACCAATCACAACCTTAAGCAATAGTTATGACTATACACGTCAATGAAGAGAAGTTTTTCTATCCACTCACCTAATTTTGTTTTTCTCTTCTTTTTAACGAGTAGATAACTCCAAATTGATTTTAAGAAGCTATTATAGAGTGGTGGACCTCAACTTCTTAATAGATAATAAAGCTCACATAAGCAAAGGTTAATTTGCATTAGGCCACATTTATGTTTTGAACCACTAGTCCATCCGTTTTAAAATTAAATTAAAGTCACTTTAATAAAATAAATGTTATTTTTTATTTTTAAGATAATTTTAACTTTTTTTTAAACTCTACACTTCAATTATTATTAAGTACATTACTTCTAAAACAATTATTCAACTTTATATTTATAATAGTGAAAAATCAATAATTAATAAAGATTATTTAATACAATAATTATTTTTTTTCTTATAATCTTTATTTCATTCGTCTTTAAACTTTAATCCTTTTAAATAACTAATATCTTCATTATTTATTTATTATTATTAAAGAGTTTTACATTCATTTATTAAGTAAAATAAAATTCATTTAAGTATCTATTTTAAATTTTTAAAGTTACAACAAAAAAATCATTAATATAATCAGAGTTTTAAGAGAAAAGTAAAATATTAAAAGAATTGAAAGATAAGAGGAAGAATTTGGTATGTGGGGTTAGTTGGGGTCCAATTCTGTAAGACCAATGAGTCTGTAAATTGAAGACAGCAATATTATTGGTGGCATGCATACCAATGACGAGGTAATCAATCTTTTATAAGCCGACCCCAACTTGATAGAAAAATTCCAAATTGAACTGTTTGTTTCTTCATTTCTTCCGAAATGGACCATTGTTAATATCCCAGTAACACCTTTAATTAATAATAACAAATAAAATTGACTAACCACTTCATATACTGACGTTGATATTTATACAATTATTTATGCATGTCAAAACATGATGCTTGTAACCCTGCCGTTCTGCTCAATTATTCATTGGTGTTTTTTTTTAATAATTAAAAACAGAGTTAACAGAGATTGTGATATGTGTAATGTGTATGCCAAAAATGACCACTTCCACTCAGATAAATATAAAATGCTGTAAATATCTGATTGGTGACTGATTTTATTGAAGTGTTTAACACATACTAGTAATTATGACCAACTGTGTTACTATCTTTTTTACAAATACCATGTGTTATTTAAACCACCAAAACTTGACAACTTTCTCAACTATTTTTTTAAGTGCTTTACATAAATATTCATTATATTCAGTGGTTGATTGGTAGATATATAAGATGTTAAAATTTATTAAACATTAATGTATATTATTTTTTAGTTAAATTCAGATATGTTAAGTGTATAGAGATGAGAAATTTTGGATTCGAATTTAAATTTCTACGTATTAATTAATACCTTTACACCTATCAATTGCATTGTATTTATGAGAAAAAAATTAATATATTTTTGTTAATTATAAATTTAAATATAATTAACTATAATATTAAATATATTTAAATCTATATGTAATTGAACATCTAAAAATATATTAATCTCATTGAAACTTGTGGTTAATAAAGTTATTGCAAAAGTTGATTAAATTTAGTTGTACAATAGTTACTTCTCAATTGTGAAATGGATTTGATATATAATAACCAAATATAAAATTATCCATCCGTTAATTACTAAATTATTTTTCTTAAAACTACATGAGTTACACGAAGCACTGTTTAGTAAGAAATTAATTAAAAATATATTAAAACTTAAATATAAATAGTTTATTAATTGAGAATTATAAACAATTGAATTTTGGAGTAGTCGAATTACTTTTAGTGGAAGTAACATCGAGCGTGCAAGAAACAATAGAATATTAGTCATTTGAATCTTTCTCAAGTTTATGAAAGTCCACAAATATCAACTTAGGAATGAGTCAAAGCTCACTGTAATTTGATAATTTGGCACTTGCACTAATTTTTCACATTTTTAGTACCACTATTTATGAACACGGAGCATGATTCTATGAAAAGGCACGCACGAATATTGCCAACAGAACATGTCGTGAATATAAGAAAGTCAGTTGATCGTAGGACACTACAAATTTCCATAAGAGAAAATTATCACACATTAGTTGCATAATTAGTCGAACAAAACTATATTTTTGTAGGTCACAACTTATGGCAAGTAGGATTAGTTTTGCCTACAAATATCGGTACTTTAATATTTTGGCTTAATTGCAGTTTTGGTCTCCCTATTTTAGTTGAATCGTGAGAGTAGTCCCCCCATTTTATTTCTCTCCATTTTTGGTCCCAAATAGATTATTGATCCAAAACTTGATAAAGTTTTATTTTTTTGCGTTTATTTAAGTCACACTATGCTTTAAGATCTCGTGGTGCAACAATTGTACATAAAATCTATGATCATAAATATTGTGGTGTGACTTAAAAAAATGAAACTTCAGCAAGTTTAGGACCAAAGTTCCTTTTTGGGGGGACCAAAGTTCCTTTTTGGGGGGACCAAAACTTATGAGAAATAAAATTGGGGGATTATTTTCGCAATTTAGCTAAAATAAGAGGATCAAAACTACAATTAAAGACAATATTTTTTAGACGCATTCAATCAATCAAATAAGCTTTTTATGCATTATCTATCTTTTTATCAGACTATTTACTTTATGCATTTATTAATTCAGTAGTTTAACCACAAACACACCGTACTTAATTCTCTTTGAAATAGTTAAGAAACTCATAACTGATAAATATAGTTATTTTTTCAAAGTAATCATTTGAAGAAAATTAAATTATAGTTGAAAATAGTTAGTCTTCTTTGACTAATTCTTAATCCCGGCGACAAAAATATGTCCAACACACCATTGCGACCACTATTTTTCTTGTAGCCCTAACATTCGATAATGTCGAATCTAATTCCTTTGTAGTTGGTCATTTTATATTCAAACATTCAAAATATCAATAATTATTTTATAAGATATGTGATCGGCTTTGCGGAACTGTCATATGGTCTGGTCCACTTGACTGTCTAAATTTAAATTTAATATTTTAAATTATAATATTAAAATAGATATTTTCTATATCATCAGTTCTCAAATTTGTGAATGTGGGATTTTCTTGAGGGCAAGGAAATCCAAATTTGACAATACCATTGGTGTCACAATACCTAACACTGCCAAAATTTTCCTGTAGAACTTCAACCCTTTGAAATAACTTTCGAACTTTTGTATTCTATGACTTTTTATTCACATTTTGTTGTGTTGGAATTCTCCTCTTATAAGAGGTGACTGAATAAAGCAATGAACACCTTTTGTTGATTCTTTTAATGTACTTGTGGTTGGGAATTGAATTTATTTTAAATGTTGATTGATCAAATAAAAGTAGGCAATTGAATTGATGGAATAAAATGTATATAGGGTAATAAAGGTCTTCTAATATAGCTGGATTTAGCTGGAAGAAGCTTCTTCAGAAACCAAAATTAAACCATTACAATGTACTAGTACGAAATAGACACATATGAAGTAATTTTGGAACGATTTTCCTCAATTCATTCAATAACTCATAGAGTAGGTGGATCCCTATTTTAAGTTAAAAATCTAAAATAGGAAAGCATCACCTCGATTAATTAGAAACCATATTGACGAGGAAAAGCGAATGAGATATTCCACTTCTCATGAATATTATGGCGAAAAATAATAGGATAATGCTTATTGTTATAATAAAAAATATTAACGAAAAGTAAATAATTATATATATTATTATTATTTTAATATATGGTTAGTTTTTTTAACTTAATATTTTAGACTTTTTAATTTATTATTGAAAAAATATATTTTACATTGTTGATAATAATATATAATTCGTTCGTTCATAACCAGTTGTGCAGGAAAGCAACATTTGACCAGCAAACGAATGATTGAAAAGAACGATATCATTTCAGGGAAACAAATTCTTTCACAAATACATGTTTTTTAACAAAAAGCACTAATTAATTTTCGTACCCAAATTTGGCAGATTAAAGTTAATACGGTGAAACAAGCAAACCAACTCTGTTTTATTTATTTATTTATTTATTTATTTTAATAGATAAAAGTATAAAACCAGCTCATTTCTCTACCAACCCCTTAAGTGTATGGTTGTTTTTATTTTGGAGTTAAAATTTATTTTAAATGTGTAAAATTAAATTTGACATATTGTTTTAAAATTTAATTGATTTTAAATTAAAGTTAAAAATTATAATTTGTTTATATAGAATTGATTTTATTTTATAATTTAATATTTAATTCATTTTTAATAAAATAAATTTTACATTATTTAAAATTTATTTTTGTTGTTTGGTAAAATTTAAGGTGATGGGATGGTGGTATAATATAAAAAGACTTTTAATATTTATAAAAATATATATTTTTCGTTCTAAAATAATTGATTTACTAGTAAAAAAAATTATCTCAGAATAATTGTTCGTTTAAATTTCCAATGCATTTTATTAGATACTTTACTGGTTAGATAGTTACCCTAATTAATTAATTATTTTATATTAGTTGATTTTTATTTAATTTATAATATAAATTTATGTAACATCTAATATAATTTACATTATCTCGATGATTAAATATTATTCAATTTAGTTTTTTCAATTTCTCTCTTATTAATGACTTAACTTAAGAATTGTAATACACATATTTTCAATTATATTATTTAATTAATAGTACTTTGTATTATTTTTAATATAATATATTTTACTATATATTTATGATATTGATAATACATCAATCTTTAAAATATATAATTTAATAAAAAAATAATATTATTTATTTCATCAGAACATTTTTTAATATGTGTTAAATTATTAAGTGATTCAATTAGTTTAAAAACAAGTATTTGCCTTCCTCACATTAGTTGGGATAAAAATACACTTTTGTGGCCAAAAAAAATAAAAAGGACGCTAAATTTATGAAGTTTGAAAGTTGAAAAGGGACCGGTGATTCCTTTTATACCATAACAACAAAAATAATAAATAGTAATTAAAATCTCCACTAAATACCTGTATCAGTTGAAACTTTTCCATCTAAATACTTAACATCATTCGTACGTCACGTTTGACAATTCCCTGTGTACGACTTGATAATATAATGACCAATAAATAACAACCAATTAATGAAACCATCGTTTTTCTTTGCTACTTAGGGAGGCCCTAACTATCCCTTCTCGATTGCACTTTAACGATATCTATAGATTCATCTCTCAAAAGTCACACACGCCGGTAATCATTAAATAGGAATAGGAATATTATGTTATATTTTTTAGGATTAATATATCTTTTAAGCGTTCTAAAAAATTATGTATTCTGTTATCGTCACATTAAATTAAACACTGAAAAAGGATTGATGTAGATAGATTATGGGCCAGATAAACAAATATTGATATTAGGTTAATTGAAATTCTTGTTTTAATTGATTTTGTTTTTAAAAATTATTCTAACTTAAAATTAAATTTATATTTTTTTATTATAAATTAAAGTTTACGTCGATTTTTTTTAATTCACATTTTCATAACATAAATTATTTTTATATTCAAATTATTTTAAAATAAAATCAATTTTATGATTGTTCAATCAAAAACACATTAAAAATAATTATATAATTAATTCAAATATTGTATATTTATCTAATATCTTAAAACATTGAATATACTTTTTCAATGGTAATATGAAATTCGGTAGAAAAAAATATTTAGATTATAGATAAGACTAATTTCAGTTTAGATTTGAACTAAAATCCTCTAATAATTTATTAGTAATTAAAACTCATAATCAATTGACTAAAACTACTTAATTAAATCATCGAATACGAGTCTTATATTTTGTATAACCCTCCACTTGCCATTTGATTTGAGTTTCCAAGTGCAAAGTTTGTGTTATTAACCCCAAGTAATTTTGATAATAACACTGGGGACTTTTTGAGCTAAATATATATATATTTTTTTAAGTTCTAAAATGTCTATTTTAAAAATTATTTACGCGAATGTTCTACTTTATTTTAAAATAAGAAGTCGCTTCTTTGGAAAGCTTAAATGAAGGGAAAATTTTAAAATTGTTATAAGAAGTCACTTCCCTGTGGAACGACACGTAATTAATCTTTTTTTTATTTTATATTTTAATATTTGTTATTAATTATTTAACAAATTAAAATTAATTAAATTATTTAAAAAATTAAAATACTAATAATAAATTAAAATAAAATACATTAATAATTATAATTAAAAATGATTAAAATACATCAAATTTGTTGCATAAAATAATAACAACAATTAAATAAAAAGAAAATTAAATTAATAACATGAAAATAAAATGAAATACATTAAATTAACGATAAAAATACATCATATTTGAGAAAAAAAAAATATCAAATTTATATCAATGATGTCCATCTAAATGACCTCTAGGAACCAAAATTGAAATGGAAGTATCATGAGAATAGTTTGATAGGTGGGATAATGATTTTTCGTATAATATTTTGGGTTTTCGTTCCGTGCATATTTGTGTTTAAATTCTGCAAACCAATAGTACAAGTTGACGAGACTTGATTATACGACAAGTATAAGGGAACTCTATTGGTAACAGTTGCACATGATGAGAACGACAATGTGATTCCTATTGCTTATGCTATTGTGGAAGGTGATACAAAAGATGGTTGAAGTTTCTTTTTGAGAAATTTGAGAAAATACGTCACTCCACAAGCCAACATTTGTTTGATTTTGTTTAATTTTAAATAGACACGAATCCATTAAAAATGCTTATAATAATCCGAATAATAGGTGGCAAGATCTTCCGTCAAAACATATGTTCTGCGTCCGACATATTTCACAAAATTTTGCAAGGAAATTTAAGAACAATGCTTTGAAGAAAAAAGTTATTTATACGGGTAATAGTTTCATTCTTAATTTTTATAATTAGTATAATTTTTAATAATTTTATTCTTATTTTATATAATCAGTATAATAATGCATTGTCTACTTTACTCGATCAATGAACCTATATATCGATACTACCACAGATAAATCAACATAGTAAAAAAATAGAACAATCAGGTAATATTATTTGAAAGTGGGAGATTTTGGTGTAAAAAAAAATTATAAAAAAGAAATTCACATTGGTATGTATCATCCCTCATTAGCTGTCATGGACCCCACATGCCCTAATCAGCTAGTCCTTGAACCAAAGACAAGTCAACCCATATCTCTGTTTCACTCTACACACGTTTGCAATATTTTCCCCCAACCACTTTCATCACCTCCAAAACCCAATGGCTCTTCACATTCATAATTATCTCCTCTTAATACCACTTCCTATATATAGTTTCACAACTTTGCATGCAATTCATTCCTCACCAAGTCCAAATACACACTTCTTTCTTTTCTATATTATTTTTGTTCCCTCTCTAATTCTTTTCAAAACTTGCTTGCAATTCACCAACCAAAAAATTTCATTAAAATTTAAAATCAAACGTAGGTATATATCATCACTATTAGCTAGTTGAAATGTTAAGTAAGATACTTCTTGGCTTTCTCTTAATAGCCTTTTTGGTAGAAGCAACATTTGCAAGTAACTTTTACCAAGATTTTAACATAAAATGGGGTGATGGTCGTGGCAAAATCTTTAACAATGGAAAACTTTTGACTCTGTCTTTGGACAAAGCTTCTGGCTCTGGATTTCAATCCAAAAGTCAATACTTGTTTGGAAAAATTGACATGCAAATTAAACTTGTTCCTGGTAACTCTGCAGGCACAGTCACAACCTATTATGTAAGTGTCCTTAATTAATTAATTTGCTACATGTGTGTTATTATTACTATTAATTACTCTCTCTTGTCCTAAATATAAGAGAAATAGCTTTTCAATTTTTATATAAAATGTTTAGCATGAAATTATTGGAACGAAAAAATTTATTAACTAAATTTGTTTGTTATGATTTTGCAGTTATCTTCTCTTGGTGATGCTCATGATGAAATAGATTTTGAATTTCTGGGAAACTTAAGTGGTGATCCTTATATTGTTCATACAAATATTTACACACTAGGGAAAGGGAATAGAGAACAACAATTCTATTTATGGTTCGACCCCACCAAGGACTTTCACACTTATTCCATTCTCTGGAATCCTCTAAGCATCATGTATACATACATATATATCCCTACCTCTTTTCTCTCATATTTATAAAATGTTTAAAATAAAATAATTTAATATACACATCTGATATAAAACTATTTTACACTTGTATCTAACGAGAATCCGTATTATCACTTAAGTTCATTTTATAACCGCATTTTTTATAATTGCATTTTACAGTACGGGAAATATTGAATTTTTATAAAATGTGTAAAAAAAATTAGAGAAATGTTAGCAACGTACTCTTTAACACATATATTTAAACACATTTTTTTTTATTGGTTGTAATTCACATACATCCCACTAAATTATGTGGATTTTATTTAAAGAAAATATATTAAAAAATGTATGTTAAAGAGTGTGTTGTTAGTATTGTTCAAAAAATTAATTTACACTTTAACTAATGTATGTCGATCCATTTTTTTAAAATAAAATGATAATTATATTGTATTTTTTGTAAATTAATTATACTATTTTTTTTTTAGTTTGTAATTTTAAAAAATGGCTGTATTGAGAAAATATAAATTTTTTGTTGTCCTATATTGAGAAAATATTATCTTAATAATCTTCATATTTTAACAGATATTATGTGGATGGGACCCCAATAAGGGAGTTCAAGAATTTGGAATCAAAAGGTATTCCTTTTCCAAGTAGCCAAGCAATGAGTATATATTCAAGTCTTTGGGATGCTGATAATTGGGCCACAAGGGGTGGCCTAGTGAAAACAGATTGGGCCAAAGCCCCATTCACTGCTTCATATAGCAATTTCAACATCCAAGCTTGTGTTTGGACTTCTTCTTCAGGTTCCTCTTGCTCTTCCAAAAATCCATCTTCAAACCAATCATGGTTGAAACAATCCCTTGATTCTACGGGGCAAGCTAGGATTCGATGGGTGCAAAAACACTACATGATTTATAATTATTGCACTGATACTAAAAGATTTCCTCAAGGACTCCCTCCTGAATGCCCTCTTGAATGAAAAAAACTAGGATATACTCAGTTTATATTTTATAGTATGTTTTATTATGCATTCTATTGTATGTAAATGGGATTCATCATTATTTTGGGTACTAATAAATTTCATGGAGAAAAATATCAATAAAAAAAAAGGAATTGTTGACTTATCTATAATGCTGGTTTTTTTTCCTTCTTATTTCTATGACAAGATCAAAGGTCAATGAAAAATATTAGAAGAAACAGAATGAATGTATCTAGAATGAATGAGTACAAAGTCCTTTCGCATTTTGTTGGGTCAGAAAAACTTCAGATGAATGTAAGTGATATATAAAAAAGCTTGCTTGGTTGATTTTTTTTATTTCTTACTTCTCTTGGTTTATTTATTTATTTATTTTTTTACCATTTATGAGTAAAGATTCAATTAGACACTCCTAGGCGCTAGCCAATGGCAATGCATTAGACACTACTAGGAGGAGAAAATCAAGAGAAGGCTAGAACTGTCAATTTGACAAGCTCCTTAATTATTGATCCCGGCCCACATGTTGAAGAAGTCAACAAAAAAAAAATTAATAATTTAAAAGGCTCTAAAAAACAAAAACTCCCCATATATTTTGTTAATTTTGTTATTTTGATAGGGGTCTAATATTAGGGGCTTAATAAATAAAAAATTAAGGAGCCTTAAAGTTGGAGTTTTTTTTAGAAAGCTCTAGGAAGGACCATCAACTTTCTACACCGGGATATCATTTGATTATTTTAAAACTATTTTAAGAGTTTTAAATACATCTCTAAACTAAAAGTTATAATAAAATCTTTAAACTAATATTTTTCTTGTAATTAAGTCCATTTATTACTAAGACTAATAATTTTTTTGTAATTAAGTCCTTCCATTATATTATTGTTAGTCAACGACTAATCAACACTAACATGACATATTATATAAACAAGTCTCTAAACTAATTTAAAGGTTATAAATAAGTCCCTAAATTAGTTTAAACAAATAGAAACTGGTCCTTTTGAAAGCTAACCAGTTCGACATATTCAAGCAAGAACCAAGCAAAAATATAATTGTCAATGGACAATGATGTCTCTTATAAAACAAAATATAGTGGTTGTTGCGAGCTGGACGCGTTTAACACTTTCATTGTGCAATGTCTTGTAACGCGTTTAACACTTTCCTTCTGAATCTCTTCCTCCAATCAAGCCATTTGCTCTGACAAAAGGCACAAGCTGTACCAAACAGTCCCACAAAACTTTCATGATACTTCCAGTTCAAGCTACAACAGCACCACAAGCCTAATTCAGCTTACAACAATACCTTATTCCCCCCCAATACTATCAACCATAAAGTTCACGGTCTGCTTGTATACTCATAACGTTGGAATAGTGCAGCAACCCTCCTGAACTTATCAAGATCAACTACTGTATTTTGAACTACTAATTTATTCATTGCTTTCCATATTGTCCACATACATGCAAACCAAACAATCTTAATCCTCTACTTGAAACCTCTTCTAGTGAACTGCTGGAGGTGGCTCATCACATTTTTAATGAGAGCTGTTTGTATCCCAAACCAGAGCAAAACATACCCCCATACTCTCAGGAATACAAGACATTCTAAGCAATTTTGTCTCCACTCCAATTCCAATTCTCCCCCTAATCCCTCCCATACACACAATTTATTACTGAGCAATACTATAAAACCTTCCAAATCTCATATTTAGAGGCCCGCCTTCAACCCAAGGATACTTCCAAAATAGAGACTTACTTGCATTATATATTCATATAGCAAGAAAGCATCATACACAAGTAACAACAATATTTTAAAATTTTCAGAATCAGCCACATTCAATAACAGACAATTTAATGTTAATGAAAAATCTGAACATTGTTATTTAATTTAAAAATTTGATGATTATTATAATGATATAATACCTTTTAATAAAATAGCAATGTCCTATTTATATACAAAGTATCTGTTTGTAGTTATAACAGAAAGAAAATAACAAACCTAAAAATGAATAACAAACTCAACTAATTTAGTGACAAACTACAAAAGCTGATAAGAAACTAAACTACACAGTGAAGTGAATAATAAGAGAAAACATAAAGTGAGAACTAAGTAACTTCATCAATGATAAAAATATAAAAGTTTTAATTAGTTTTTAATCCATTCAAAAAATGTAATGGAAAGCGGCAAACAATATTACGAGTGAGGTAATTGAGACAATGGTCCTAATTTTTTTCCTTTGTTGGAGACATTGTTATCACCATCATCATTATTATTACCAAGAGCACGTCTTGAAACAACTTTCTTCCATATAAGATTCACATACTCTGGATGATCGACAAAAGGATTCCGATTATGCTGATAAAATTTGCATATTCTTTCATTTCTCAGTTTCTCCTCCCTCGAAGGTGGATCAACTTCATTCCAATCTAATAATGTGGAAAGCAGTCCCATCTCTCTGTTTTCTGCAGTAATGGTATAAATTTTCAGTTTAAATATTTCAACTTACAAGTTACTAAAAAATTAAGAAAGCTAGACCGCATCAATTAATTTTCAAATTCATAAGAATCAATTAAACAATTTACAAAGACAAGATATGATCAAACACAATGGCCAGCATTATTTTATACTCAATTTATCCAAAGAGAAAAAAGCAGTTGCAATGTACAAAAGATCAACAAAATTGTCTTCAAAAGCAACTCCCTTTTCAACATTAAACAATACGTACATTGCAACATAAATTAGGTATAAGATGGTTATTGATATTAGTATTGTAAAAGAGCATATAACAGGAGGGGAAAAAGTAGCCATCTAATAATAAACAGCCACATAAAAAGCAAGATAAATACACTGGTAATTCAGCCAACACAAGTAATGCATGTATTTCATCCCTTGGGATTTTAGATCATACCCAAGTATTATTGTTGAGCAAGAACATCAACAGTTTAACCTACCAACATTTGGAGTGTCTGAAAGGCGAAGACCTGGACTTCCCCCTGGTTGTTGAAACCCATAACAGACTGCCATGTACATTAATGCCCTTGCAATATCTCCTCTAACCTGAGGTTAGTATAACTTCAAGACATAAATACAAAAGAGGTATATCCCATATGAAGTTTGAATCAACAATATATTAATTGTTCAGGAGAAGAGACATCAAAGCTACTTGAAAATAGAAGTAACAGAATACTGGAGCTTTCACCATCCTTTCAGTTTCCTTTTAACCGCTGTTATTGATTTGCAAGGTGCAAATTAATTGTGAATATTAGTTATAGAGATTGAATAAAATCTTGATGTCATGGATTTAATCTAGAGTAAAAATGCTCCAACCCCATCCGCTATTCATCAGATTTCAAGCATGACCAGCAATCAACTAAAGAATTTGAAAATGAAATGGCAGTCAAAAACAAAAACAACTAACAGAAATGTGACCTGCTTAGGTGGTGCCCACCTCCTCTTGTCTGCTTCAGTGTCCAAAGCAGCTTCTTTGTTGGCTGGCCTCAAACATTTGGTTGAGCTAGTTATGCATTCTCCATAGTACTTGTTTCCCCTTGATGAATTCACTAAGACAGACTTGTAATATCAACCAAAATTGTAATGTTGGTAAATTATTGTGCAGTGGTTCCCCTTACCATTAACATCAGCAGGACGAATGTTGTGTAAATCAGTCAAGGATGGAACACTGGACAACCCATATGAACGAGGCCAAAGATGCTCCCCTGGAAAATACAATTACATAAATAAGTGAATTTCTAATACATAATCACTTTACTTAATAAGTTCGTGAGTTAGTTAGATGATGTGAATGTTAGGCTATATAAATAATAGGAAAGGAAAATTGGTGAGACTTAACTTTGGTATCGGAAAGGGATTTAGATGGGAGAGAACCGGGTTTCTTTAATATCAAAGATGAAATAGAAATTGTCTATCAAAAAACCCAATTTTGTTCTATATTTGATTCAACTCATATCAATTGGTATGAAAGGTCTAATATTGGAGCTGGGAATTACATGTTAAAAACAATTCCAACATTTGATATGGAAGGGAGTATTGTTAGTGGTTGATCAATGTAAATCAGTATCTTAAGGCCACAACATACCCGGGGAGGAGAAGCTATCATGGCAGTGATGGCACTGTGAGGGGATACTCAAGTGGTGGCTTTGCTATAAAGGGAGCAACCAGACATAGTGGACCTTTGAGAAAGAAGTGCTCAAGCAAATTAAGTAAGAATAAAATTCAAATATTCTAGTCTGAGTTCAAGATGAGGACTTGGAATATTGGTAAGCAAGAACAGGAAATAGCTGTGATTGTTAGAGTTTAATACTTGACCATCATCACCAACAGGATCGCTGAACTCAAGTTCCTCTGCATAAGGAGATTGGTCATCAGTGGCAGTGATGTTCCAGCAGCCAGGCACGGCGACTAATTTCTCCTACTCGTCTGGCCAAGTTACTGGTGCAATGATTGTAGCTACTCTAGTGGATGATATGATAGCAGAGAGGTTCTTCTATCCAACAACTTGAAGACCAACACTCAACAAAAGGGACGAATGAAGAATAGGTAGTAATGGAAATAAGGAAATGGGGTCAATCTTCTGATTTAGAGCACGCCCAAATTGTTGGGGAGAAGAAATCAGCCTTCAAAAAAAATTGGAAGGGACTAATTAAGGAAGAAGGACTTTCCAGGGAAAACACGATCATCATTAATTACTAGGCTTCCTAGTCATGTGTTGGGCCACAACCTTATCTATCTACCCATTAAATTAGGACAAAGTAGGATTGAAGCTCAAGATAAGGAATCACAAGGATCTGTGTTATAGGAGAGAGATAAGGGTGACTTCTAAGCTACTACTAAAATCGTCGAGCTAAATACTATAGCGAGCATTGAAGATCAACTGGGACTAAATGGATATTATTGTCTTCCATTATCGTGGTCATCATGTTTCAAATAATGGGACCCTGCACATTTTGTTTGCAATGACTACAAACTATTCGAGGTGAATGTTTAGGGTGGTATTGATGGAATGATGAGTAACCCCCATACTTGGTTGTTAAGTTAGTTATAAAAAAGTGAAATAATAGGCTTACAAGTTACAAATAAGATGAAAGGAAGATGAGTGAGGATTATTTTTCGTTTCGGAATGGAGTTTAGGGTGGGAGAGTTGCGAGTCTCTGAAATACCTAGAATGTTCTAGGCATCTTCTATCAATAAACTTCATTTCTTATTTACTATTTTGATCAAGTTCCTATTAATTTTTATCTCTCCCTCTCTTTCTCTTTCAGTGTGTATGTGAGTGCTAGTTTGATATACTTAACATTAACACTGCTATAATAGACCCTAGGCAAGATAAAAGAATCTTTTTTCTCATCCTTAATTATGTGATTAACCTCCTTTATGATAACAAATATTCATTTAAATTCAGAAACTGTGAAAGATCGACGACTTAAAACAAGCTCCATATGCAGTATACACTAGTTCAACACAAATCTTTCTTCTTTGGCAATGACCCAAAAAGGAACTTGATCAAATAAATATTCATTTTCTCATCAGACAGACTTGCATTTTTACCCTTTTGCTACCAAAAAATAACCCAAGAAAAACAGCTAAAAAACCATAAGATAATTAAAAGTAGTTAAAGACAAACATTGAAACAATGATAAGTCTAGCAAATTGACCAGATGACTCACTATTCCATCCCTGTTGTTTTCCTGATAACCATTTCGGAACAACTCTCAGAGAGTATATTTCGACTCTGCGTATAACAAATCACCAGCACATGAAAATCAGCTAATATTATTTGATACACAAAAGGCATCACTCAATGGAAAGTATACAGCAAATTAAAAAAAAAAAAAAGAAGCGATGACAAGAGCATTGCATACATTCTGGATGAAGCTTCTGGATTATCAATATCAGCAGCATCAAGAACCTTGAGAGCATTCCACACCTGTTACACATAAAATCCTTAGCAAAGCAAACAAGTGGCAGTACAACATTTTTAAATGAAAACACACACATATTTAAAACAAGGAATGACCTCTTGGTAGGACAAGGAATTGTGTGGAGCAATGATGGTATTCAATTTTCTCTTGAGTGCTTCACCTTTTAAACTCAAATGATTCACAGGGGAATAGTAATTGGTAATGTCCTCACAGGCATAAGTAGAGGAAATTGGATAGTCCGAAGCCACAGCAACCAGATTAAGAGATACTAACATGTAAAACGAAACAAGTCTTGAAAACCATTTCCACGAGAAACAATAACATGTTAGCCATATTTGTCCCAATGAGTCCCTAAACAAAATAGAAAGGTAATAGTTGTTGTTAGCTTTACAATCAAGGGACAATTTGTATTAGTTTATTTGAACTTATCTATGGATATTAGCTTTACAATAAAGGGACAATTTGTATTAGTTTATTTGAACTTATCTATGGATATAAGCACATGTGAGGCCGTTAGTTATGACATGTTTATAAGCTATTTTCAGCTTATTTCTACAAACTCTCTACCATAATTTACAAAAATAACTTATAGATATATAAAAACAGTTTGATTTTATTTTATATTTTGTTATAGAAATAGTTATATATAAACACTTATATAATATAAGATAAACGTTTATAGAAAAAAAAAAAAATCATTTTGCCATTCTATAATTTAGAGATTTAAAAAAAAAATGAAGTTGTTTCGTGTTTGTTAACCAAAGCAAGAATTAATTTTTTTTTAAATAATCAATTATAAAAAATGAATTTTATTAGAAGCTACTCAAACCAGCTTGTCATTGGAAACTGTTTTTAGATGCTGATTATTTTGAAAAGCTGTAATATAACGATTAGTGATATACTTTTATTAAAAAATGATTATTTGGAAGCTATTTATAGAAAAAGGACCAATACACGACTTTTAATTCTCAATAACTAAGGAAGAAGATAATAAAACAAGGTATTGGCAAGCTAGAAATAGAAATCCCTAACAAAAATGGAGACTAGGCTGGCACAAATTGGGAGCATTGATCACTTAAATATATCAATAATACTAAAAATAGGATTATAAATAACAACAATTGCGATTGATATATTAGCATTTGTTGGATAAGGTGAAATTGAAATGAATGGAAAAGGCAGTGACCTGCTGTCAAAGTTGTTAGAAATTGGAATCGGAGGTTTTGGACGACTTGCACCGGTAGTCAAACCGCCGCGCCGGAGTGTTGGAGTTGCGTGAATGTAGTTGTGAAGTTTAATTGCTCCATTTCCCGGCAAGTGGTGGCGGTTTGAAAAAACTGCGGCAAGTCTCGGCTCACTTGTGACTGTCCTCATGTTTTCAGAATATAATAATTGCTAGGATTAGGAATGTGCAACACACCACATTATCTGCTTCCGAATAATTATCAGCAAATTTATTTTGAAACTGATGGAGTATGTGAAGACTAAAATAGTCTTATATATTATTTATTATTTGTTCACTGTATATTTGCAACGACTTTAATAAATAAGAGTATTATTGAAAAAATATATATTATATTTATATTGTTAAATGACAAATAATCAAACACAAAAAATTGTATTTTAAATGAAACAAATAATATATAAAGTGAAGTTGTACGCACAATAATAAAATCTACCATTCTTAAATATATAAGACTATTTTGGTTTTTCAAAAAAAAAACTATTTTAAGATATTTCCTTGTGACATTATGTAAGAATGCTTCTTTTTAAATTTTGAATTTCATTAGTAATTTCTTTACTATCATACTCTTAAATATTAATCATGTTACATGACTCCTTTAAAAGAAAATCTATATAAGAGTATTGCCTTATTTTAAGCTATTAAAAAAAGTGATTAATAAAGGGGGAAATTAAAATAAAAAAATAAAAAAAGGAGAGTTAAACGTGGTGGATGAATAATAATAGTATCTGAGTAGACATGTAAAAGTGGAGACATTGTTTGAATGTGACAAGAGCAGCCGAAGCCGAATGAATAGTGGAAGCTGATGCTTACATTGGCATTTGAATTATTGGTAGCGATATAAAGGGGGCCTTGTGTAATGTACCAACACAAGACGCTTGGCACTTCAATCCAACCAACGTGTTATAGGTTTCGGTGCCTTTCTCTTTTCTAATTTAATGCTTCATCCTCGTATAAATCAAATCAAATTCAATTCAATTATTCTTTATACACACCATATCCTATGTCTCTCTTTCTCTTTGCTCCACTTCATGGATTGGTTGCATAAATTAAGAAGAACTTGGACTACTCTCTCCACCCGAATCAAGCTTCGCAAATCTGGTACACTCTTCTCCTTTAAATTCTTTTTAATCATTTTCATTCTTTTAATTGTTAATTTCAACCGAAATATTCTGAATAACCAAAGGATGAGTAAGATTTGACTAAAATTGTTAAAGTCAAATGAAAAATATAATAGCGGCAGGGGTTATTGCCGGATGCCGAAGCGGCGGTGAATTGAGCGGGGATTGCGGCGGAGCTGTTAGTGGGTTGTTGAATCTTCGAGATGATGTAAAAATGTGCGGTTACAGGGATGTGGAAGTGATGTGGAACATGTTAAGCTCAAGCCTCACGACTGAGTCAACGGAAACAGCAAGAAGCACTAAACGAAAAAAACTTTCTCAGCGTAACTGCAAGCAAAGATCAAATTCGAGACTTCTCTTTTGGAGTAATCATAACTCATAAGCAAAGTTTTATTTGCTCGTCCGTTAAATGTTATTCAAAGTTTTGTAGTGTCACATATGTGAATATGTTTTGTACATGATCGAGAACAGAATTAATATCATAAACTTAGTTCTTTGCACACCGCCTAGTAATCTTCATTTTGGTACTATACAATTTATACAAGTAACCGTTAATTTGTCTCTCTATACATTTATTATACAGTAATGGAAATAAACGTCTTCATGTTTCATGTCAACTTGGTGATGCGATGCGATGCGATGCTCACTATTTGCCCCAACATTTTCCTATTTCACATTTTGTATACTAACAAAGTTCCAATATATACTCCTCATTTATTTTTAGGAGGGACTTCAATTTAATCAATAAAAATTGACAATTATAAACTATATTTTAATTTAAATATCTTTTGTGCTAGTTATTTGGCTTTTATTAGTACCATTCTTTCCTTTTTCCCACTTTTCTCTTCAACGTTTCAATTATTTGACACGAAAGTTCAGCATAATTGGACGAAAATGTAGCATTGCATTGCATGAAATATAACTTAACCGCTAATAACACCAACTTATAAATTGTTATGTAATTGAAGATCAAATTTTTGTCCTGAGTTTTTACTCGAAGTCTTGTAGTTGTGTGAGTTAATTATGATAAAATTTATCATATTATACAAAAATTAAATTTTAAAAAATTAAAAATATAGTTTTCAATAATTTTTAATTAAAAATTTATATATTTAGATTCTTACAAAAAAAAAATCCTATTTAAAAAATTATACAATAACAAAACTAATTCCTCTAAAATATCAATCTTTTTTTATGTAATAGTCATTGAAATTAATTTATATACATTGATGGTTTAATTTTTTTTTACACATACATTAGAGAAAACTATACTATAATATCATTTTTTTTAGATTACTTCCTAAAATATCTTCAACAAAATTTACATACAATATACAAATTAAACCTATAGTCTTTTCTGTTATTACACCTTACATATACAGAGGAACATAAGTAATGTACAACTATGTGACATTAGAAAATTAAAAACAAGAAAAATATTTGCTGTACATAGTGTATATATTTTGAGATAATGGAAGATAAAAATAAATAATTATGTGATAAATATCGTGGATGATGTAATAAAAAGAGAATCACAAAAATAAAATGAGACATTAAATAAATATAAAAAACATGAAATATTAAAAAAAATATATAAAATATTTGAAGTATACATTTGTCATTACGAAAAAATGAAACGTGCTCAAAATGTCTCTCTTTGTCAAATCACTTTCCAGTTCTCTTGTATTGTGTATGAGCGAATATATCCCCATTCTCAAATAGCAAACAGAATGAAAAAATAAAAGAATGAATCCAATTAATTATATACTCTGACGTTGTCCTTGTCTTGTCACCCATCAGAATATACAAAGTATAAAGAATTATTTAGAGGCTTTTGATTTGGACCAAGACTTAAATGCATTGCGGAAGCAGCTATAAGTAATCGGTTTATTTGTCCCTTTGTACATTTTATAATAAATATTCTACCGCAAAGCAAATTGAGAATACTGTTTCTTGTCAAGTTCTACCGATTAATAATCGATATGTTAACTAAAATGAGATGGGATTTTTTTCAGACAAACAAATAAGAAAGGATTTGGTTCACTTCGTGACGTGGTTTCTTCTGCATCTAACAAATGGACAAATGTTTGCATGAACACACTTTGGAATGCGTAGAATAATTTTTTATAATGATTTTTTTCTTCCATTTTTTCTATGTGAAAATGATACGATTCAGCTGCATTTTTTATATATTTACATTGAGGCTGAGATTGTGCATGTGAAATCTAAATCCTACACACACACACACACACACAAATATATATATATATATATATATATAAATAATAAATAATAACAAATCATATGTTAAGAATTATGGTAGAGTCAAAAGAGAAAAATAATTTAAAAAAAAAAAATTTGAAATGATTATATAAATAATTGTTTTTTATAATTAAAGTATGATACACTTTTATATAGTGCTATTAATGTAACTAACATAACAACTTTCATCTAACCATAATTAATTTTAACTACCTTTAATAGTCCCCTGCATGTTGGAAGTATTTAACAACATTTTCAACTTGGAAAGAAAAATACAATAAATGAAAATTATAAGAAAAAAATAGAAGTCGTAATCACTTCAGCTAAACAACAAAATTCATGTAGAAAGTGGTAGCGACCGATGTGTATAACTCTTGTCGAAGTTTTCGACCTCTTTGGGCTAACTTGAAAAATTTTCGGTGTCTCCACGACACTCACTCCAATAGAGAATTCAGAATTCCAATCTTAGATATTCAAATGTCAAATATGACTAACAAAACTTAACCATAATATGATGGAAGTACAAAGAGAATGAGAAATGTTTAATATCATATGGTAAAAGAACAAATAAAATGGTAATTGTTTTACTACCATATGGTTGAAGTACAAAGAGAAAGCCAACAATGGCTAAAAATAATAAAATTATAGTGAAATATATCACTAAAGCATCTTCAATCTTGAATCTACAATTATTATACAATCAAATTGAAAAATAAGAAAGAATCACAAATTTAGATTTAAAATGAGGAAGAAAAGATAATGATACATGTCATATTCATATTTAAAGCTCCCATTTCAATTCTCAACCCTCATGTGATAGAACATTTTCTATGGTTTTTTTAACAAAAACATAATACTTATTGATGTTGCCAAATGGAACTTTAGTTTAATATCCATTTTTTCAATATCTTTTTCATAAGAAAAAAGTGAAGGGTCAGAAGTCATATTGGGCCTAAAGTGCGAGAGGAAGCCCGTGTTAGAGTAATGAATCCAACTGGGATCTGCGCTCTAGAAGTTTTGTACTTCTATAGGACCTTTTCCCACCTTTGTAATTTAGGTCATTAACCATACTATTAAATTTTATTATAAAAAGATATAGCTTCAGTTAAACGAATCCAATCGTTCATGACAACCAATTTCAAAATAATTGATTATACTTTGCTTCCTGACTAAACTTATCAACTCGTGATTTAACACGACATATCAGCAGAAACAAATTCAAAATCAAGCATTAGAAGAAATGTATAAAATTTAAAAAATTGAGGACTGTATTTCTAGATTAAGAGAAAAATCAAAAGTACATTTAAACATTTTCTAAAAATAAAAATTAGCATAATAGTTTTCCTTAAAACGAGAAGGAGGTTGCAACCTGCACACGATAATATCTTGTGGACCAGTCTACATTTAAGATTTCAATTTAATTAACTCGGTTTTTATATTAATATTTAATGTTGTAGGACTAGTTTTTTTTAACTCTATGTAATAAAATTAAGATATAATTAATTTTATTTTTACTTAATGAAGGGTTAAAAAATTAAATTTATATAAATTTATTATTTTTTAATATTTGTGTCTAATATTAAAAGTAACTAAAATTAAAATTTAAAAACAAATGAAGTAATTTCTAACAAAAATTCACACACACTTAGTGTAGAAAAAAAGTGAGTATTAAATGTTTGAATTTGCATCTCACCATATCAAATATTCATACAATATTTAATTATTTGAATTGTATTTATTGAACAATGTTTTATCTAGTTAATACTAAAACAATTACATATTTCCTCTGATCACTATTATAAACAAAAAAATTGTCTTAAAATTTAGTCATTTTTATAAATAAAAATGAATTATTTTTTACTCATTTAATATGTATATTATTAATAATATCTTTACTTTAATAAAAAAAATTTTAATGTTAGCAGTTAAGTGTTTGACATTCAAAGAATAATTTAATAAATTTAAATTATATTTTACATAAAATCTAAAAAATTAATTATTCTTAACTAATCTTTTTAATAACTGTAAAAATAATTATTTTCACTTATAATAGTAACTGGTCGGAGAATATTTTTTCTATAAATATTAACTTCATTAATTTCACTCCCTTCTTTAACATGATATCAAGCTATTGTCACGGACCAAGATAATGGAAGATTCATTATTTATATAGAGCTGATAACTGAACCAACATTTACAGAAATACCATGTGGTTACTGACTAGGTTTGCCTTTGCTACTTGAATTACTGGGATGGTCCCAAGCTAGCGTGGCAAAGACAAGAGGTTCAATAAGACAACAACAGTATTAATTAGGTGGCCAAAAAAGAGAGGGAAATGTACATGTTAGACCCTCGACTCTGGACTTCAATCTATGAAGATTTCTCAAACAAAACAAAACTAGCATATTTAGAAGTCCTGTTTACTGTTGCATCAATAACACTGATAAATTTTCCGCTGTTGATAATCATATTATGGCGGGTGTGGAATGGAAAACAAATTCTTTTGAAACATGCATACGTTTAGTTTTTGATTGATATATTATTTGGTAAATTTTATGTAATTGTACTTTTACTCTCCAAACTAAAATGTTCAAATAGATGTATTAATCAGCGGATTTGACGATAAAAATTTTGATTTGTTTTTCTGTCTAATTTTACAGTGCACAAGTAATATTAGTCTTGTACTATATACAAGTTTGTTTCTTTTATTGGATTAATAAATTTCACCATTGAATCAAATGTTATACGATGAAATTTATTGATTCAATAGTAAAAAATTACATAATGCAAGACTATCTTATTTGTCACCCTTGAACTTATCGGAATTTTTCATTCAAAAAAAGAAAATATTACATTTGTAATCTTTCGTATAGATTTAGATAAGTTGTTTACAATTGTCAGGTGGGGGACCTAGACAAAATTGGATGTTTTTTTCCCTATAATAATGAGAGAGAAATCGAACAACAATCTTTTGGCTCTATAGGACAACGTCTGCAGGATGTGCAGGAAGTTTGGCGCCATCTCGAATGACGTTTGAGATTCATATTCACAGCAGTTAGACAATCTGAGCCATTGGATGTCTTAGATTGTTACTACAATAGATTAAAAAATCAATTCCAACCATGCATTCTTCATCAATAGCTGATGTACTATGGTGACTACACCTCAAATCCAGTTCTGTAACATAAACAACCCTTTGGTTGTGCAGCTTGATCCACTTGAAATAGTAGTATATCAGCGTTACCTAGTTTCACATGACAAGTTCGCCACAAACAATATCAAGTGTAGTACATAACCATGTGTCTGAGAGACATTTCACTGTTAATGTCGCTATCATTTCTTTTATCTTTTTTTGCCAATACGTAGGTGCCCCCACAATTGTTTTCAACGCAAAATTTAGTGTTTGGATTTAGCAAAAATGGATGTGTGGCCATAAATTGAGCTGAGATAATAATTCACAGTGAGTATGCTTTGAAAAGCGAGAATAATAAACCCGCTGTGGATCATACATAAGTTTAATCATTAGAACAGCAACTGGCATTACCTCATTCTATCAATCATCCAAGCACACAACCAACAAAGATACAAAGATATCATACATTAAGAGCAAAAAGAAAAGAATAATATAATTGATAAGTAGATACCTACCAGTGGGCAATGGGGTTCTTATTTTTAATGAAGTTGTTGATATAACACTAATGTTCCTGCATAATATCTATGCTCCAATCCATAAATTAAGAAGAAGGCTACAGACTACAGTTCTCTCCTAACGCACAACTGAATGAATACAAGAATGTAGTCAGGTTAAGTTGATGCTTGCTTCCCTAAAACTCTTGGAAATGCAATGCCATTAACTCATTACTGTCCTGTTCAGCAAAAAATGAACTTTCGGAATAGATGAGCTAGTCAAAGTCAAGACTATTTATCAGACTGAAACTTCAATGTATCAGTTATTAATATGAAATAGTGCAGTTGAAGTTAAAACTTGGGTATAGACTTTGCACGCAAGAACTGCTTAAGAATGTCCTTTTCTTCATCAATTAGTTTTTTCTCCATAGCATCCTTTGGTTTCACTTTTCTTTTCTCTTCCAGCATCCATTTGAAAACTTCACGTTGCTGTTCTTCAGTAATCGGAGCTCGCACTTCCAGGGGCATTACAACAGGGACAAAGAAATCTTCATAATTTAGGTCCATTGATCTTGTGATGGGTTCAGGAGGAACTTCAACGGTAGCTTTGCCCTTATGCAATCTGTGCGCTGCTCTTTTCCTATGAACTTCCATTGAGTCTCTCCGTTGTGCCCTTGCAAAAAGAAAAGCTGTGAATTATCAAATAAGAATCATGGAGCAACAAAAGCAAATTAGGTAAATAAACCCTCTCATGCCATGTGGGTAATTTTCATTATAGATAGCAGTGGAAATTGGTCAGACAAACCGATAGGAGCCTATGGCCTAGCCTGCGTCAACCAAGACTTGACCAAACTTTTTAAAAATAGACAAAGTCAACTTTTTAGAAGCCTATAAGGTACGAAGGTCAGACTACAAACAGCTGAAAAAACCTTTTATTTTTGACAAGACGGCTCAGCCTAATTAAGTAAATATAAATAAATTACTATTGCTATATACAATTTGATAGTGTTAAATCATGACTTTTTTTACTTTTTGCAATTTTAGCATACCAGCCTACATCCATTTCTGAAATATTTAAAGGTATTATAAAAAAGAGTTTAAATAGAATGTCATGTAAAGTTAGATTCTCTAAAATGTAATGTTAGATATCTAAAAAGAACTTAACTTCATTGGTCTATAAGCTCGTTAGTTTATCTAAAAATAGACTAAATTACTTATTTGAAGTCGTGAATATCAAATAGGTTTTTTAAGTAGAATAACAGGTTATATCAAATTTACAATAAATCGGGTCAGACCTAAAAAATAAGCCTATGACAAATACCAAACAAGAATTAGGCATTGACTACTTTTATCATACCAGACTTGAGACTTGCAAAGCCTAGCTCAGCCTAGGCTATTTCTACTCCAACTTATATATATTAAATAGGTTTGGCCCAATCAAAATTTGTAAATATTTAAAAAGAGTACCTTCCCTCTAGACCAAAGGCCAATGTAACAAGGTCATATAAAATTTTACCAAAAGGGTACCTTCCCTCTAGACCAAAGGCCAATGTAATTTATATATACTAGAGTTTCCATTTCCACTTTTTTCTTGACATCAAAGTGCCTAGAAGGGATTTGAAGTTGAGGCCTATGAATCTATGATGCATAAATGTTTTGACCTATGATGCAACATTATATGATTATCAACAAAATATACTATCTGTGAAACATATCGTTTTCCTATCACCCCTTTTAAACTGATCACAAATTAACAAAACAAAGTCCAAAAGACATTAGTTTTAATGAGGGACAAAATCATCAGTAATTGGTAGTAACATATAAGTGGAAATAATTCAAGTGGTCAGTGACTTCACATGGTAGACGACCGTGTTCTCACAAGACTGCAAGTACACAAGGTATTATCAATAAAAACTAAAAAGCTACCAATCACTAGACGACCGTGTTCTCACAATTTCATCAATGTAAATGTAACAAAGAACCAGAAAAAAGAAAGAGAAAAAGGACAGACCCACATATTTTCAGACTGGTAAGTTTAAATGCAAACACATCTTTCAACTGGCTGAACCATCAGGGTGTTCTAATCATAAGTTTCTTTTCAAACATAATAGGTGTACAAGTTGTAGACAAACAATATTAGACAAGTCCAAAAACTACCAATCCTCCATCACAACATGCAGTTACATACTCCCTCTAGAATTAAATATAACCAAAAATGGTACTTGAAAGGTTGATGTATAGGGTTAAAAATTTAGTCTATATATATCAACTTTTCAACTACTAATTTTGCTTATATTTCATTTTAGAGAAAGTAATGATTAGGCATTCATTTATTGAGAAAAGGGACCAATACACGTATTATTGCAGTGATAATCCTTGAGATTCTCCCTTGCATGCCACCAAATACCCAAACAAGGATGACTCATCTATAATTTCAACACCATCAAATTTGGATTAAAAAAACTCCTATCTTGAATGCCCATAGCCCCATACGAATGCAACAAAAATACTCTCTCTATTTCACTAAAATCATAACGACTATATTTAATAAAGGCAATGAGTCAGTTGATATAGTGTTTCCCAGCACAACCATGAACTATAACAAATAGTTATGAAATCATGAAAATGCAAAAATATATTTGAACACATAGTTATGTAATATATCTTGAATGTCAATCATCTCTACATGAACAATGCAATCAAATAGCTCTCAATAGTAAACCATTCAAAGAAAAATCTAAATCAAGGACATGTTTTGAAAACTTGAAAATTGTTTGAAATTTTGAATGGATTCTTCCAATGTCAAAGAAACCAACTAGCTTAATGAGACACAGAATCTAACGAAACGTGTGCAGGTGCCATATGGGCATCTTGTGGAAAGGAAAAGTAACAAAAAAAATGTGTTAGGCAATTTATCAAACACATGATAGGCAAAAGCATGGCAATGCAAAAACACATTGTGATCATTGGTTACAGTAATAGGCAACGACCCATTAATAAGAAGTTCACGATAAAGTAAAGTGGAGGTAGAAAGAGACAAAACTGACCTCCAAGTGCAAGATTGGAGAGCAAGAGAAAGCGCCATACGAACTTGAAGCGCTTCATGAGTAACCCAGTTGGAGATACAGGTGGAGGAGCATCATTCTTTGTCATTTCATGAAAACCAAACAACGATGATCACTGCTTATTTTGATACCAAAACAATCGTGAAAGTCTTTGATACACAATATGGGTGTGGTTTCGGTGTGAGTTTGTCTTTTTCCTTTTGTAATCTTTGTTTTTGGTCAACTTTGTAGTTTTGTTTTGAAGGACCTCAACTTACATTAATTTCTCTATCGTAATAAGTGGAGTTCTCTGATACTTTAAATACATTAATCTACTATATATATATATATATAGATTTATATTACATGTTTTGCTTTTTTAATAAGAAAAATTGATAATTTAGTTCATGTATTTTTATTTTATGTGTGGATGTCAATGAAATAAATTATTAGTATTAATAAAAAATATCTTTAGAAAAATAATAAAATGCATCTAGTAAATTGGAATAAACTCATATTTAGTGACATTTTGTTTTCAAAAGACGCTCATAATTAAGGACAAAGGTGTTATATAAATTGTATCTCTTAAATTTTCGTTCATTGCATTTATGTTTTTTGTTGTTGAAAATTTTAATTGATATTCCCTACACAATAGAGATATTATTCGGGATATGTAACTTTTCTTATGGTTTTAGTCTTTTTTAAAAAAAAATAAAAAAAAAACAAGGATTTATTGATAAAATACAAAATTTAATGTACATATAAATGATCACATATATAAAAAAAGACCAAAATCAAGTGGTAGAAATTATTAAAAAAAAAAAAATTAAAATTGAGGATTATATTTTCATATTTAAATATGACAACTTAAATTACAAACTATTAAAAAATAAGAGAACTAAATTTATTTTTAAAGCAAATTTTTTTTTAAATAATATAATATAAAAACGGAAGAAAAAAATTTAAAAACAAATGTCACTCAAGGAAACAAATAAAGAAGTTATTGAGTCCATGAAAATTACTATTCAAGCAATAATCATTTATCGGTTAAAATTTTCAAATGAACGAACACATAACCAAAATAGAAAGTCAAGGGACCATTTACTAAATTTAAAAAAAAAATTATGTTACTTGTTAACAAAAATATAAGAAATTTTTGAAGTAAATAATTATCTATATTTTAAGAAACAATAAAAATGTCATAAATTATTTTTATTATTTTTTTAAAATGCATCTTCATTATAATATGTTATCTTCTATTAATAATAATTATTCATTTTAAGAATTATTTTTTAGACGAGATGATAAGTAACGATGATAAACTCTCATACACATTTGTAAGATATCGAATTCAAATTGAAATATAATGTTCAACTTAACAATTTCGACATTTATCAATTGAATTAAGATTCAAAAATCATTAGAAATTCAAGTCACATAATATCAAATATGTTGGCGCGAAAATAAAAACAAAATATTTTTTAAACAATTGCCTATGAGCCAATTTACCTTGGATTGTTATATTTTGACCCTCATGAATATCTTACATTTTTCAACAATTTATTTTTTCTTTATCTATTACATCACTATTTTTCCATTTACCTTGCTCGTCATTGTTCTATTGTTTTTGACAATTTTTTTACTATCCCATCTTTAATAAAACATCTCATTTTAATTACATTTTTTTCACATACAATACTCAAATATTGCTTAAGAATCACAATCTCAATGTCCGACAAAAAAATAATTTTATACATTCATTTATTATATAGTATTAGTACTCACTTCGTTTTACATAAAAAAAATATCTTAAAATAATTATTATTTATAACTTTTTATGTAATTTTAATTATATTTTTCTATACTACACTTTAATTATTATTATATAAATAAATATTAAAAATTCCAACAATAATAAATAATCTGATAAAATAAAATTTTATATAATTAGTTTATTTCTTAATATTTATAAAAAACTTTGAATGAAATTTACTGTTGGACGGAAGCAGTGTTTTTGAATAGACAAATATGGAAAAACTTTAGACCATTGTGATTTTGAATGAGAGATAGGATAGCAGTGTCAAGAGTTGTCTCATTTGAACCATATTCATTTATAAGTTGTTGTCTTGTTGAGTCACGCCGCTCTTGTTTTGTGTCTACCAATTCACCATCTCAAGAGCCAAGCCATTAGCCATTAGCTATTAGCTATTAGCCATTAGCCAGCTACCTATTTGCGTTATTACTGTCAAGCAGACAAAATGTAAAATCAAGAATGGCATCCCACAAAAGGATCTCTTCTCTCTATACGCACACAAAAAGCTGCATCTCAAACATGAATCATCACTGTCATGATTGATAATCTCGCGGGATAGGTCAATCTTATATTATAAAACATTTCAAAATACTAAACCGTTTCAATGATACGGAACACGAAACAACGTGGGAACATAAAAGGAAAAAGTAGTCACGTTGCTTTCTCACCTGAAATAAAGAGTAGCCATTTCGTTCCCCTTATAAAATAACGACTAATTTTTTCTTTTACACGGTTGTGCTTAAAATTACAATAGTTTAAACTTTAAAGAGTACTATTAATTACTACACAATAATAATAGATAGTTAATTTATTAGAGGTGGGTTAAAGAATTATTCTTATATTTGAAGGAAAGTATGGGAGTGACAACATTAAAAAAAAATAATAAAAAAAAATTAAAGTGAAAAATGAGAATGACACTCATTTTAATCAATTTTTTTACTAATGACACCAGTTATAAAATGAAAGCAGTATAGTTCCATGTATTCAATCATTTTTCGGCAATTCTTAATGTATTAGTATATATGTTTGGTTTCATACATAAAATTGGTTTTCGTTTACGTTATATCAATTAAAATTGATTTACGACCCTCTAAAATTAATTCTAATGCAAATGTGGTTTTTATCAAAAATTTATTATTCAATTTATATTATCTAATTATACTCAAACATTAATTTTACATTAAGTAACTTTTATCTAAAATTAATTTTGTAAAAACAAAATTAAATTTTGCCACCACATAATCAATTTAACTTATCTAAATTAAGAGTACGTGCATTGAAAATGAATTACGAAAGTCCACTTCAAAATTAGGCAATGAATAGTGAGAATTTCAACACAAAATCTCTTACTTTAAAAAAAAATATTTAAAAAAAATATTTGGTGTATATAATTTGAGTTTTAAATAAATAAAAAAGAGTATTGTGATATGTTGATGAAAAGAATATTGTGATAATGTGATATGCAGATAAATATATAGAAAAAAAATAATATTAAACGAGTATATAAAAATTGTAGATGTGTCTGTATGAATGTTATTGTACTTCTTCATATAATAATAGTAGTAACAAATTCATAAACAAGAGACTCTCATAGTATTTTTATTGTCTACTTGTTAAAATCAAACATATATCATTAAATTCAATTCCTCACACACAACAATGTAACTTTATTTGTCCAATTCTTCCTTCCCCTTTCCTAATATGATTTCCTAACTTCATAGCACCTCTTGTAGCACAAAATAAAACTAGTCCTAAGATCGATATAGTAGCATATTAAAGATAAAAAAGCTAGTTAAATAAACACGAATTAAAATCTTAACCGTGGACTAATCCATAAGATAATGCCATGAGCAAGATAGCAGCCTCCTTCTCATCCTGAGGGAAAACTTGTTGAACAGCCAAATTGTTACTCAACATTAATGTAAAATCCTCGAAACTAAAATTGTTTGTAGTTTGAGATGGTTTAGTTTCAACCTTGCGCTTCTTTTTCATATGTGGTACTTTTGAAGAGTGATGAATTTTGGACTTATTCTCTTTTTTCTGCAACTTATTTTGCTTCACAGATGATGTCTTATCAACTGTCATCACACCATTTGCCGCTGCTGCTGCCGCCGCCGCCATAGCACGTCGAGCCTTCCTTTGTCTAATCCCACAAGCGTTGCAAAGTGTCTGTTAAATTTTCAACACCATAACTAACTAATTAGCAAAGTAATATAATATAATGCTGTTCTTCTCAAATCCTACTTATTGATAAAGCACTTGTCAAAAGTTTAAGCCTAAAAAGTACATAAATAACAGTTTTTTCTCTTAATCACTTTGATAAAGAGAAAAAACTGTCCGTGTTAGTAATTAGTTGTTAATTGACAAATAAAAAATAAAATAAAAATGATTAAAATCTTTAACGATGTTGTAACTAACTCTTAAGAAAAAGAAAAGTGATTAGTCAATCAATAGTTCTATTAGGTAATACTGTGATTACGTAAAAAATGTAGTATTAATGAAAATTGCAATAGTTGGTGATGTTACTAAATTAACGGTTAATTATGAAATTTGAATTGAAAATGAATGAAAAGAAAGTAAGTAGGAAATACCTTGGGGCCTTTTGGTCCACTTCTCCAAAGAGGGGTCTTAGTGGTGTTGCAATCAGAACAAACCCTAACAGTTGGAGTAGTTGAATAATTGTTGTTGCTGCTGCTGCTGCTATTATCTCTTCCTACCGGTGACACTTCTAATTGCTTTTTATTTGGTACGTCATCAGAATCTATCATCTTTGTATCCGCACTCTCAACTGATTCAATATTATTATTCATTTCATCACTTTCTTCTTTTTTCCATCGAATTGTCAGTTTCTGTTTCATGCTTCTGCTGTCATGCTTTTCTGCAGTTGAAGGAATCATCTTCTCAACCTAAACATCGCATGATCAAAACAAATTCAGACATATAGTAGTGATCATCATAACTATATATTATGAATATGATCACGGATTAACTATATTTAATAAATATAATATTTTACCTCTTCAATATAATTTGGGGGATATGAAGAAAATGATGAAGTGTGATGGTGTGGAGTAGAAAATTGATGGTAATGATGATCTTGATTAAGATCCAGAGATAGTGAATGGTGATAAGGTGGTGATGGAATCATGGATGCATACACAGAAAATAATGAGAGAAAAGAGAATATGAATGAGTGCAAAGTATTGTTTAAATAAGCAAATGAAACGGACTTGTTCCATTTTGTGATCCACTACAAATATATAGAATACAATCAGAGATCATATATGTGGCAACATGTGATCTACTCCCTCTTCATCATATAAGAATCAATTTTTTTTATTTTTTGAAAGAAAATAAAATTTAATATACTTATTTTTGGTAAATTAAGTTATATGAATATGGTCAAAATTATACTTATTGATGTTTGATCAAAACTTTGATGAAAATTAGACTATTTAATTACATTAAATGTTGTTTTATATACTTATTGACTGAAGTAAATATGCATAGTAGGAATTAAAGCGAGGGGACATTTTCTCCTCTACTCTTTAATTTTATTACTACATTAACGGTGACTGTGATCACCAGTGAGCGATAGCAAATGAAAGTAAAAATAATAATTTCTTCTAAAATAATTATCGCAATTGATATTTTTTATATGTTAAAAAAAACTATTCATATTAATCTACGTCGGAGTATTTATTTATTCATTTACAGTGAGAGAATAGTAAATTAAGAATGATTTATATTATATTAATTAAATAATATAATTAAAAAAATTTAAAATTGTATTTGATTTCAGACAAATTATTTTTACAAATGTGATGATTATTATATAGAGAATATAAAAGTAAGGAAGTGTAAAAAACTATATTTGATTTTAATTATAAATAAAAATATTATTTTCGTGTTTATTAAATAATATAATAGTTGAGTGTATAATTTTTCACAGAAAATACTCTTAATTTAATTTTTTATTGAATTTTGTTTTATTTTATTAATTTCATGTCAAATAATAAGTACATTTTCTAAATTACCCTTAATTATAACAAACATCTCCTTATAATATTATAAAATTAATATAAGAATTATTAATTATTTAGAAACAATTATATTAAATGTGGATAGATTAGTTTACGGTAATTTATTTATATATGAGTTGAACAAATATATACGTACATTGTTCTACTTATATATTGAGCTGGCAGGAGGGGTTACGATTTTTGTAAATTTTCGTTTTTTTTTTTTTTGACAAAAGAACTTTTGTAAGTTAAGATAACAAAATTTGAATTTGCACCGTGAGGGTCTCTTATACGATTCCGAAGTTAGAAAAGAACTGTTTTTGTCTTTATATATATATATTAGATTGTTTATTGGATGAATTTGAATGATTTGATATATTGGTAAAACAATAGATATTATTATTATTATTATCAATCTTTATAAGAAAGTTTTTCAATATGTTCTTAGTATTAATGCAAAAGAATATTCAAAAGTTATAAAGATGTATAGTAATTGGTTTGAAATAGAGATATTGGTTTCAAATAGAGATGAGAATAGATTAGTCAACTAAGGGTCTACGGCTTAGCCTTAAATAGATAAAGTCAAGGTTTTTAAATTTAATCTTTTTTATTATATATTTAACTTTTAATAATTTACATATATTAACCTCATTTACTTTTATGATATATTTAAAGCTATTATTATAAAATATATTTAAGTATAAAGTCATATTCTATAAAATGTGAAGCTAAATATCAAAATAAAATTTAATTTAATTGACATATTAACTTGTTAATCTATTTAAAGATATTTTTGATTATTTATTCAAAAATATTAAAATAAAATAAGTTTTTAAGTAGACTAACAGACCATATCAAACTTCTATCAATGTCAAGCTCATACCTAAAAAGTAAGCATACGACATGTTAGACTTAAGTCTTGAATTGTTTACCAGATCAGACTCGAGCCTAGCAAAGCATACTTCGGTTCAGCCTATTCCCACCCATAGTTTGAAGTCAGGGACAAAAAAAATAAAAATAAAAATAAAAACTATAGAAAGGTGATTAATTTTTTTATAGAGACTGAAAAAAATACTAAAATTTTATTGGGTCAAAAAATTTATTTAACCTTATATTTTTATACTTAAAAACGAATTCATTCAAGTAAATAGAGTACATCGATCGAGAACACAAATACAAATTCGCTAAACCTGAAAAAGATGAATCAACAAACAAACTCATATCACTAAAATTAATTGCATAAAACGACAATATGCCAATAAATTTGATAAAATTGAAATAATTAGAATATCCATGGCTCCATATCTATAACATTGATGACGCTGAAATCATTGATTGAATTTGTATATACTAGATTAACGTAAATCCGTAATTTTAGATTAAATGAACACTGCAACGAGATGAAAAAACAAAACATCATCACACTTAATCGATGAGATAACAGAAAAATACGATTAAAAAATTAATTAATTTATGTGAAAATGACTTAGATAGGTAAAATTATTGAGGAAAAACAATGTGAATGATTGATTTCATACCAAAAAAATATCTTAAATCACCCATCTTATGCAACGAAAAAGATGAATATAAAAGAAATATAGAGAGAGAATGACAACTAGACTGAAATGTACAAGAATTTTATATGCCGACGATTTTTTTAAGAACAAAAACTCAATTATATGTAAACCTCTTATTTTAACTATATAATAATTTTAATATAAATATAACTTGTATATATATAATAATAATAATACTATTGATTACTAAAATACAAATACTAACATTTCTAAAATAAGAAAATTTTAGAGCTTCTTAAAATTATGCATCTTTTGTGTATGTGTGTATATATGAACTTTTAGACTGACCTACGTATTACGTGAATTTTTTTTTATAGTAAGGGGTGAAAAACTTATGCTTTGCTTATTTCTACGGTTTCAAACATAAAATGTGAAAACCAAAGACATAACGACGGTGAGTCTCCTAATGAAAAAAATACCGAAACAATTTAAGAAAATAAAAGTAATGGGTATAAATGATAAGACATTCACGTGAGTTGATGAGAGGCAAAGAAGACAAATAAAAAAGACAAAAATATAATATGAAGTGTGTGGAATGCTATTACGCTGACCCCATACGTATGACAAAACCTTATCCGCATAAATTGTTTTTACTGTTGCGACTTCTCACTGCATTCATTATTATCAAACCCACACTTTCTCCTTTTCATCATTTTATTTTCATGTTTTAATCCTTTCTTTCTAATACTATATTTTTGTGGTTTTTATTTCACTATTGCAAAATCAACTTGTCATTTCAGTCAGTGTAAAGTTTGGATCGCAATTATCTATTGTATCGAATACACATACTTTCACATTAATTAATTAATTAATTTCATTTCGAACAATTTAGATCACACATTCAACTTTCTAAAATTTATCGGTCACAGTGATTTTCCTATAAGTATAACACACAACGATCATGTCTTGCGTCCTTTTCAGAGTTATTTTTTTAAGAAAGTATTTTCTAAGAGTTAGTACATGGATCACCAACCTTATAAATAATACACAGGTGTCAGTGGCTAAGATGTAAGTAGTACAAATTAATGTATTCATATATAAATTAAAAAATAGTACTAATTGTGTTCACATTAATGTTGCCCTGCGTACATAAATATTTTTTTTCGGATAAAGTGCGTAGAATAATTTTAAGTACTGAGATCATATTGCCCCATATAATTTTAAGTACTGAGATCATATTGCCCCATATAGTTTTGATAGTCATTTATAGTTAACTTAAAGAATTATTTTAAAGTATAGATTAATAAATTTTTATTGATTATGATCAAAACAATTAAATAATTGATATAAATATGATAAAAAAAAATATTTTTAAAATTAAATTTATCTAACCGACGTTAAATAAATCATTGTCTAAACCATTATAAGATGTAGATATTCATTACGTGAGATGAATTTCATGGACTGTAATTAAAATTACAAATAACTAAAATACTATTCTATGGTGGATGATGTAAAAACATTGAAATTAATTATAACCCAAACAAACAATAAAACAGCAAAATATCCGAGAGAGTAAACATCAAAATTCAGACGTACTAGACGTTGTGTACTATTACTACCACACATTTATCCAAAACATGACAAGACCATAAACAATATGGAACATAGAAGAGCTTTATTCTTGGAAATTAATTAAACCAAAAAAAAAAATGATGTCTATTATGTATATGACTATATAAAACGATAAATATATAATCATGAAATTTTTTACGATCAGGAAGTAGGCTACGTATGCGGTTTGTAAATCACGTTTGGTACTTGTGGCAATGGTGCGATTGAGAGTGACTTGATGAGAAATTATAATGTAATTTCTGTCTGTAATATAGAGTAAGTCCAAAATTATAGTACTTTTCAAAATTGGCAAAGGGGCCATTGCTTTTAAGCTACATGACATTTTATTTTTTCTCAATTACAGAATGCCCATGGCCCCTTCATCTGATCAATTTTTTATGGTGGGTGCATAATTTTCATGGCCAAGGAGGCTAAAATTTATATTTAGGATAAGTTCATATTTCGCAATATAATTTAACCAGCTATATATATAAAATAAGATGATGATCAAATATATGGACACCAATGTAATTGATTGTTTATTGACACTTTAATGGTTTTTTCTTTAATAATCCATTTTTAAAAAAAATTACCTATATACCACTTTTGAAAACTCAAAACTAATAATTATTATAAAAAAAAAAAAAAAAAAAAAAAAACTTTAATGAGGGCATTCTAGCTAATAGCTATATCATCATCAGAATTGAAATCACAGTAAAAGATTATGTTAATTTCTACAGCCAACTGAAATTCAATTCCCTTTTCATCAAAGGCTAAATAGTTTAGACTAGTTTGCTATATGCTTTATCTGTTATAAGTATTAGGAATATGTTTTCTTTTAAGATAATCTTATTTATTTAGATACCTCATACAATCATCTAGAGAAATAAATAAAAATAGTGACACGATAAGAGTAAAAATTCCCTTTCTTTTATATTAAATCTTTTACAAAATTTAAAAAATATTAATTGATATTTCAAGGAGCTTATTCACTTTTTTAGAAGGGAGATTTTATCATGTTATGTCTTACCTTTTTTCTAAATAATAGAATTTTTCATCTAAAACAAACACACTTTAAACCTTAGATTTAAGACTCAAAATTATAAAGACCACCGATTAAAAACATTGTAATCTAAAACATAATGTCTCATATCCCATATCTTTATACTCATAACAAGTATATAATTACACGAAAATTTTAACTCACACTTCTCACATTGTCCCCCTAATCTAAAAAAAATACATAATTCTAAGAGATTTTACGATTCAAAAATATGAAAATTTGAATGTCTTTTTTTTTTTTTTAGAACCTAGAGCTTAAATCAATTTTTTTACTTATTTTCTTTTAAAATATAAATTTGAGTTGACCTCAATTGAAACTGAATCAAGAAATACTTACAACCATATGTCACTGCAAGCAAAAAATTAAGTTCAAGAAATTTTATGTTGGCTGCAACATCGGCCTTGACTAAAGTTATTATTTTTTACTTGTAAAAATTACCCGTGCTCTAGATTTTTTGAATAGTTAAAAATAGGAGATATATTTATATTTCAAATATAAGATTTTTGATACATAAATGTGTCTCAAATTTACAAAATGTAGAAAAATTTAGAACTAATTTTTTCAACGGAACGTCCACTTGTGTACTGATTTTTTCTAAAAATTGTATAAATGAAATTGATGTTTTTTTTAAATAGTTGACGAATTTTGTAAATTTAACGAGGTTGTTGGGGGTGAGGGAACAAATTGTTGGGGTGTCTAATATATTTTTTTAATTAGAAAGATCAATTTCGACTCTCAGCCTATTGGCCCAAGGTTTCACGTCAATCTTTAAGTGACAGAATTTTTTTTTTAAAAAAACGACAGATCTTAATTTCTTTGGTGTGGGAGTTAAAGATTGTCCCGTTCTTAGATTTTAACACAACTGAGATGTAAACTCAAGATTTCGCATGTAAATTTTTAATATTAATTATATCATCTATAAATTAAAAAAAAATTACCCATAATAATTTATTTTTATTATTCCAAGAAAGTATACTCCGCCAATACCAATACCATATTTGTATTTATGTATCATAAAAATACTCTTATTGGTTATATTTAACGGAAAAATCATGAGATATAATATATAAATATAATTACGGCACAGGATTAGCATATGGAATCATAAAACATTCATAAAAAGAGCAGAAGTTTTGAATCTCATACATTTAAGGTTTGTTTGATTGTGTTTTATTTTTTAATTTTTAAAAATTGTTTTTTAGAAAATAAAATAAAAAAAATTTGTTTGACAACTTCAATTTTTAAAATAGTTTTTAACTAAGAGTTAAAAAAACTGAAAAATGAAAAATAAAATACAATTTATCTGTTTCGCTTTTTTAGTTTTAAAAAGTATATTATTAAAAATAGTTTTACAAAACAGTTTTTAAAAATAAATAATCAAAACAAATTTTTAAATTTTAAAAAACTAAAATAAATTTTTTAAGATGTTAATGAAACAAATCTTTAATTGCTTCTGACTTTATTTTATTTTGACTGATAGGTAGAACCCAAAAAAACAAAGCAAGTAGTTTGGTTTCGGGCGCAAAACGGGCCATAAGAATATAATAGGATCGGATTCAAAGCAGCTGAATTGGATTGGTTATTTTGGTGGAATCTTGCTTGATTGAGTATAGGGAGCAACATGTGGCAATTAAAAGTACCAATAAACTCTCAATTTACTTCATTTATTTATGATTTATGAAGTTATACTCTT
>NC_021166.2:2896845-2916217 GCF_000331145.2 Cicer arietinum
TTCCGATTTAGTCACTAAAATATATAAAAGAAAGGCTTAAATAAAGTTTACCTCCCCTTATTTTTGTTTCATTTTTAAATTTATCATTTTTATTTTTACTTTTAAATATGTGACTTTTCCCAACTATGCATTTAATTTTAAATTTAGTTGACGAATCAACTGAGATGTTATGGCGACAATTGAACTGACAATATATAAATGAGTTGTTAAGTTATAATTCACCTTAATTGTCTTTCATCAAATTTGATTGGTTTTAATTATGATAATAAGGATTAATGTATATTTTGATAACACATAGATGATTTGTTAAATTTTAAGTAATAATCTACCTTCAATAAAAAAAGTGATAATCCAACTAAGTTAGTGTCACGTCATCAATTCATCTATCATATAAACATTTTTCTTGTCACATTATGAAAGTTTCAAATACATAGGTAAAAAAAAGTCTAATATTTTAAAAATTATTATCAAAATAGTGGATTTAGAAATGAGAGAACCAAAATCATAAATAAATTGAAATAGAATGATATAAATTATATTTAAACATAGTAATAGACAATTTTTAAAGTATATGAAATACATATTGAGTCTTTATTATTGTTAAGATGGTAGGGATTAACGAAACATATTTTTTTTTTGTATATTTACCAAAATAATAAATTTTATTGATTTCTTTATTTTAGCAACTAAGTTGGAGATTTAGTGATGAATTAAAAAAATAAATTGAGAGTTTATTTTTAAATGTATTGTACAAAGAAATGATGTAATTATCAATTATAGTTGATATAGATGGTTGAACTATTCACTTATACTTGTTGTGAGTTAAATGTAAGTCTTAAATTATACGATTGATAAATTATACGTAAATTATACGTGAATTCTATTTAAAATTTCAATGAAATTCATGATTTTTTATGATCTCATAGTATAAATTTATTTAATTTAAAAAAAAAGAATCAAAGATGATAAAAATCAAAAGAAAAACATGTGTCTTAAATGTTTAATAATGGTAAGAAAGGAAGTGAAGATACATTTAGCAAAGGTGACGGCAAAGGCTGTACACTAATAATTGTTATGTGGGTTCAAATGTCATGGAAGAAAAGAAAAATTGGATCCCAAGTTCTATAGCTTATACTACTAAACTATGTTCTTTGGTTTTCGAAATGTATATAAATAAAGCAGTTGTAAGATTCTAATATAGTTCTCACCATCTAGCCATCAGCACCATACCCCTCAATTACCTTTGTTAAATCTCTTTACATTTCTCAAAAGAATAAAAAAGGTATTGTGAAATGTCTGAAGAAAAAAAAAAAAGCCTATTTCTCTAATGGAGAATTTACTTAGGAGAAAGTTATTTATCTTGCTATTATTATTTTTTTGTTTGTGCAGTCACTTCCTCTGTGACTTATAATCACAAGGCCATTTTTGTTAATGGACATAGAAGAATTTTGATTTCTGGGTCCATTCACTATCCAACATGTACACGAGAGGTGAAATATTTTATGGCTCATCGACTTTGTCAATACATGTTTAAATTGTCAGTGAATTTGACATAGTCACTATAAAGTATCATGATTTTTTGACAAAAACTAATACATTTTAAATTTTTGATAAAATCACATTGTTATGGTAATTTTATCAAATTCACCCCATTTCAAATATGTCCAAATATATTATATATGTCAATTGTCTTGAGATAATTGTAGATATGGCTAGACCTTATTCAAAAGGTCAAAGATGGAGGCTTAGATGTTATACAGACCTATGTGTTTTAGAATATACATGAACCTTCTCCTGGTCAGGTAAATCATATATATTTTTGTATTAGTTTTAAATTTAGTTTCATTTGTCAAAAGGTTAACTACAAAAATCGTCCATTTTTTCATGTACAAAAAAATTTAGTATTATTTTGAGGATACGATTTGGTTAAATTCATCAAGTTGAGTTGGTTTTATGTATAAAATCCCTTCGATTTTTTTTATCAAGTTGAGTTAGTTTGTGCCACTAGCTAGATTGACAAGTCTACCGACACTCATGAATGCCTCTAATTTTGTTTGGTATTTTGGTGGGTTAAAATTGTTGCTTCTAACTCTTTGATACTTTTTTATGAAATTTTTTGTTTGATATTTCATTATTGATTTTTTTAAAACCTTAATTTTTCTCATAGAAAATAGCAAGATTTAAGATTTATTAACTCTATTATTATCGTATAGGTATAGCTCATATGATAAAATATTTTGAGAATATTTAATATGCTAAGATGCAAATTTAAATTTACAACATTTCAATTCTCTATATTTATTTAGTGTGTGAATTCCGTTACTATACTCTTAAAAAAAAAACATAAATGTAATGTTTTGTATTTTTCCGCCTCAAATCCATATTTAAATTAGGCAATAGATTTATACATGCAATGGTTTCTATTGCGAAAACTTTTCACTCCCAACAAGAACTACAAACCCAAAATGTGGACAGCTTGGTAGGTCGATGAAAACAAACAAATGCCTAAAATTTATTATCAAGATTATGTATCTAATTAGTTTTGTTATATTTGTTGTTATGTAAGTACACAGAGGTGTAAACATGTGACATGATTGATGATTAATTCGAAAATCCAATCAAATTTGCTCAGTCTTTTCTTACATGTATTTTGTTATTACTGTTATTTACATTATCTATTTTTTTCAATAATTAAAGTTATTAATATTTTACTGAAGATAGAAAAAAAAAATAGGGATATCTTTAATATTCTACTATATAACTAATTCACTTTAACCACTAAATCAATTTTTATTTTTTTACAATAAATTAATAATGTCATTTAAAATATGTTGTATTGATGTGTTTTTTTAGTAAATATATATTTTTAAGGAATATTCTTTCAAAAACATAACGAAGTTTTTCTAAACAACAAATAATCGCTTAGAGGTAAACACCATCAAGTAGTTTTTATGAGAATACTCAACAATGTTGTTGAGTCAACATACATGCTTCTATATTGTAAATTTATTTTCTTATTTATGTTAATATTATTTTACGGTCAGGTATTCAAGACAAAAAATGATGCTTGTGTTGTGCCGCATTTCCTTGCAAATTATGACACCAAATCTTCAGCAACAATTAAATTTGGAGATGAAGAATATGACATATCACCGTGGTCTATTAGCATTCTTCCTCATTGCAATGCACCGACACATCTTGACTTAGAAATATTAATTATATTTGATTAATTAATTTTTTTTAAATTATTATTGGTATTGATATGTTTTTCTCATGTTCCATGTTAATATTCATGCTTCATATACTTATAGAGAAAACTTTTGTATTTTCTAAAATTATATTTTAGTATGAAAATTAATCTTTAATTTAACAATTGAATTTAAAGTTATAGATAAATTATTAAATTAATGCTATTTTAAAATTTTATCAATGATATATCATTAAACGAAAGTCATTTAAAATATGCTACGTGAACTTTTGTAAAATTGCAAGAACTAAAATTGATAAAAGAAAATTTAGAAAAATCAAAATTCCAAAAAAAAATTTAGGAGGAACTAAAAATAATAATTAATATATTTAAAGACTAAAAACATATTTAATCTTAAAATAATATTACATATATATGTGTGACATGCCACCTTATAACCTTCAAATTTTATTTTGACTAAAATAATAGACGAAAGCATAAAAATTATATACTTAATTCGTTTTAAATAATTGAGTTATCTGAGTTCATTTCATACATATTAAAAGAATATATAAATAAAAAAGACAATATCGTTTTTATTATCAAATTGTCGTTGATAGATATTAATATGTTTTCAATATTATAAATGTGTAGAATAACATATTCTATTAAAAATTATGTAAATAATTATTATTAGTATACAATACAATTATAAATAAAAGTGTATTGAAATTAAAAGGATAGTTGATCTTTTAGACAGATTTATTTTTGTAAATGAGTATGAGACAAATAAAATAATAGAGTAGCAGAAATATAGGAAAAAAGTTAGCAAAGATAGAGAAGGGAAAGTAGAGAATCACAATCTCAACATTATGGCAGGTCCCATTCAGTCACGATCGAACTATTATGATTTTACAATTAGAATATTTGTTTTCTAAAAATCAACATCTTCCATATAGTTCTTAATGGGAGGACTAGATTTATATGATTGTTGGTGAGAGCAAAAGGAGGAGTAGGACTCATCATGTCAGCCTAAAGAGGACTATACCAAATGAAAAGACCCAACGCCAAAGGGAACCGTTTCAAAATGGTACTACTACATTCGAATTCCATTTTTAATCGGTCATTAAACTAATTTTGGATTTTCAAATTAATATAAACAAAGTAAATAACCAACGGAATAAGAAAGTAAACTTAATCAACAACCGTTTAAACAAATAACAAACCACGCACCCTTTATATACTACCAATACTTGTTTTCTACTTCTTGTGTTGTATTGTATTGACAAATTCTAACTATACACTATACTGTTGAGAGTTGTTGCTGACCTGCGGAGTGAACATTGTTGGAAGCGGTACCACTTGATCATATTTGGGGCTGAAGCTGACATCGACGCTTGCCATCAGAGAAGTACCGAAATCAGAAAAGGAAGAGCCGCAAGTCTCTTCATTGCCGTTGATAGTGACGTAGGAAGAAGAAGATTGAAAAACCAGGAGGGAGGAGTAAGGATCATTAATGAACTTAACCGCCGCTTCCCAATCTTCTTCTAAGATACTGAAAAGGTCTTCGTCTTCAATGTTGGACGCTGAATGTGCTGTTTTGGATTCGGCTTTAGGTTGGACGGAGGAGGAGGAGCAGTCCATTGGATTTGGAGGGAGAGTGTTGAGAGAGAATGTGTGGAAGTTGAAATTTCAAAACGCAGAAGGAAATGGGAATTGCGATGAAAAAGAATAATCTAGAAGGTTTTGGATATTTGCTTAATAAGAGGTGGGTCCCACACTAAATATTTATTTTTCATTGACGCCGTTATTTAAGTGCCACGTGGTGGGTAATGGAAATGGAAATCCACGCCGTTAATTTGCGTTTTTTAATTGATTAAATCAACGAATTAAAAAACTGAAACAAAAAGGTCACTGCAGGGTCTCCGTCTACGAGAACGTGCACAAAACAAAACGCTCCAATTTTGGTAAACAAAAATGTTGAGATGTGATAGAATTGATAGGAAGAGAGAAAAAAGATGTCCAAATTATTGGTTGGTAAAACCATTAAATGAGTTGCTGTAAGAAAAATTTATCGTCCGTTCCCTTTATTTTAGGCATATTGATTATTACACTGTTTATCTTATTCCGTCAAAACTCACATCTTAGTTTATTGCATTATAAGAATGTAATCGGCAAAACTTAATTTCTTTAGTAATTGCTATAGAATTTTACACTGTATCATTTTTAACCTTGAGTTTTTCAAGAATCCTATCATAGCTGGTCTCTGTTAAAGAGAATGGATTTCCTCGTTCTAGGAGTCATATTTCAATCACTTCCATCCAATTTTATATTTTTATTTTTAACTATTTTCTTTTTCATTTAAAACATAAGATGAATGGTGGACATTAAAACATGACCGTCATAGTCTCTTTTACTACATTCGATCTCCATAGTCATGCATTTGAATTATTTATTTGAATATATAGATAACATGATTTAAACTACATCTATAGAATTAGAGTAAGGTTACAAATTTGTAATTAATTTGTTTTAAGTTAAAAAATTAAATTAATTTTTTTGTGAAAAACCATTTCATGATATTCTAAATTTATTTATAAAAAAAATTAATTGATTGTTTTTGAAATATTTATCACGTACCCAATACTCGTACTGTATCTCTACAAATTAGAAATAAAATAACGGCTTATAGGTTAATAATAAGGTTATTTTTGGAGGAGAGGGATGTAAAGGAAGGAGAGTAGAAAAAAATATTATTTTTTATTTTTAAAATTTTTGTAGAGAACGAAAATAAATTATTATAATAATATATTTTTAATATTAAAAGTATTATAACGTTAATTAGATTTGAAATATTAATCAACGCTTTTCAAAATCTTTCAATATGATTTTTTAGTTTTCAAATTGTATTTCAAAAAAATAAACTCTAAAATCCTCTTCTTCCAAAATATTCAATTCTTTCCACTTTATAGTTCTTTTCAATCCTCCTAAACACGCTCTAAGTGTTTTTGTTTTTATTAATCCACCGTGAAATCAATCATAATCGGATAAAAACTAAAAAAGAGAAACGCATACAAAATTACCCAAGTATAGAGTACATTAGATCAATGAAAGGACATTTTCTTTCTTTCTTTCTTTCTTTTTCTTTTGTGGAAAAAGGAGAAATGGTAGAAGAAACAGGCTGTTTTGGTTATCTTTAGCTTTCAATACAGCAGAAAGGACAGAAAACACATGAATGTAGACAATTCATCATGTGTTTTCTGAATCAGAGACAGAAATCAAAACTATAACGAAGCTCATATCGCTTGAAATGAGCCGAAAATACGAATGATGATTGTCAGAAAACCACAAGTAGCAAGTTGCCTTTTCATAGGGACCAGGACCACACACCAATATACCATCCTCAGAAACTGACTTGTCCACGTTGAATTAATTACTCCTATAATATATGGTGACACTTTTGATACTCTCCTTAGTGAAGAAAGTTATGTCTTCGTTGTCACTTTCACATTATCAAAATTTGAAATTAGTTCCAATTCACTTCATTTGGCAAATGCACAAAATGCAAACTGTATGTCGTATTTTAAGCGTATAAAACTCAGTATCCTTTGTTTGTTCAAAGAATTTTTTTCCCAAACGAGTATTTGAAAGATAAGATATATGATCGTATTTCTCGTCGTTTTGGCAATTTGTTATGGCAGCAAGTTCACATGGCAAATCATGTCCAAAGGTCTAATTATCTGATTAGCTGGTTTTGTTGTGTCGAATTCATTAGTTAATGATCTATACGCCAGGTGACTGGTGAGTGATCACATGGGACAGAAAGCCATCACACATGCTCATTAAAGTTATGTAAATGAAGAACAAAGAGTGAGAATATCATAATCTATTACCGCTGGGAATTGTATGTGTTATTGACAATATATCTCGTTCTTGTTAAATCGCAATTTTCGTTGTGACTCTTCTCGTTCTTCATTGTCAGAAACCCCAAGCAGAATTGCTATCGTGGTCTTCATGATATTCACCGGGAAGATATCTCGTGTTGAATTGAAATAGTAAAAAATCCCAGAATGCGTGAATTTCTAGTCATCCAAATTCGAATGGAACTTTTGACATCATTTTAATGTATAATCCCCATGTAACATTCTTTAAATCTTGTTATTGTTCTTGTATATTTCACCATTGGTGTTGAAAGCATTTTTTACCTTCATTTTTTAATGAAAAGAACAAAGATGCTCTATTACTTCAATCCTTCATAAATATACAGAAACAGAACAAATCTATTTGAGGGAAGTACTCTGTTGTTGGAGTTGAAAATGCAAACATGAAATCCAATCCACAGCCAACCCATCTATTCAGGGAGGACCCAAATAATGCTATGTATTATATCAACCCTAATCTTCGTAGAAATATCAAAATGCATTGTTCCCCCAATAGATAATCAAGCATAAAAACTCAGCAATTCATAAACATCTTGATCATTAAACACAACCAGCTATGTCACTGACAGTTTAAGAACATAATTTTAGAGCAAGATGTAAAACAAAAATGTTGCATGTAAATTTTCATTTAAACTTAAAGCTATCTGCATAGCAAAAATTTCATACAGTTTGATGATCAACTATTAGACATAAACGCCGGAGGCAAGTAAGAGGAACAAGGACCCAAAACCCTGTCAAGAAGATAAAGACAGAAGCATAAGTTTACAACATTTACCAGTATCATGTCAACCATTGACAGATTGAAGGAAGTGTAAAGTATAAACAATACATACCAAGAAGACTGATGCAACTGCTCCCGTTGTCAGCTCCTGAGCAAGGGAACGGGTTTTCCTAGAAGAGGTTGCTTCATAACTACAAAAGATGCAGATGTCATTTGAATGAATAGAAGATATAACAAAAGATGTCAGCTGAAACTCAGCTAACAGGAAATCAGGAAACCTCTAATCTCTTAAAAGCTTCAAGATCTCACTTCATCGGTAATACATCACAAAAACACAAGACTAAGCTAATTTGAATAAACTTCTCAAGAAGCACTTGAAGAAAATGAAATATTAACAAAATCTTGCAATAACTCTTGGCTCTTGAGTTTTTCAAACAATAGCTTTTCTCAGAAGCTCAAATCATGATTCTGCATCTCAACTTTTTAAGCGCTCACATATAACTTCTTTTCAAACAATCACACCTATAAGCTTGTAAGGACTATTTCTTAAATGAACTAATGAAGAACCATAAACATACCCAACCTATCTTAATTGAGAAACTCTGATAAACTATAAGCTAATCCAAACTATGCCAAGTCCATGTTAAACACACCCATCACTAATACATCATAAAACCAATTGTATCAATCAGTTCTAGGGTCACATTTCACGTACATACCCAACCTTACAATAATACACCCATTCTTGGCAATCACCTTTGCTTCATGAAATTACAAAAAACCAATCAACATATAATGATTCACTCAGCAATTTTATGTAATTATGGATGTTTGAAGTGCAATTCAAATTTTAGAGTGAAAACTGAAAACTGCACATCCATATTAGGTCCAATGGAAGTTTTAAAAATTGCAAGAACCGATCAGCATATGACAAATGGTCAAGTAATAATGCATGTTATGGCCTAGTTCCAATACCCAAAATCTCTAGTGTACGAGATAATGAAGAAAGGAGCGATGCACCAGATCAAACTTCCAAAAGTGGGATAGAGGTGGCACTGAAGAGGGGATGTAGATGTGTGTGCAAGTTCGTTAGCCAGATAGTGGTTATACTTATATGAGCATGTGCGAGTGTGAATTGAGGGGTAAACTCAAACTTAGTTGGAATTGGAACTTAGGAGAGCATAGGCACTATTAAATCGCCAATAGTTATTTTTTTCCCTTCTTTATTGTAAACACTGCTATACAAGGATCTGGGTTGCCGTCCAGGATCCTTTGGTAAATAATACAGTAAAATTTCACTTCTATTTGTGTTACAATTGGTTTGGTAATAAACAATATGCTCCTCACCTTTGCTTTAAGTGGTTAACCACAAGTGGATAAAAGTGAGGGATTCAGTTGAATGGACATATAAGCAAATGCCCCAAGGTTGAAGAGATTTTCCTTAGGATAAATGGAATGGATCAGAATGGAGTGGGATCGAATCAGATGAAATTATTAAAGATTCTATTGATTAAAATTGTTAATAATAGGATGAGATTGTGTTTTTAATTAGTTTAAAATAGGATGAAATGCAACGAAACATGTCCATTCCTTCCATCCATACAATACCCCACTTTTACTTTGCATCTAATTTGAAGAGAAGGAGATTTTCCTCCTTTCTATCATTGAAACATTCAAACAATGGAAAAACAAGTACACGAAGAAGGTTCTTCAGCAAGCACTCTCTTATCAGAATCAAAATTGATGAATTACACATCCTAGATTAAAACCATTCTCACATTTGCAAAATCACTAGTTATAACTCCAACAAGTAAAATCTGCATCCCACTACTGACACACAGTCCTCATAAAACAGGTATCTGAATTTACACAAACCTCATGAAGCAGTAATTAGAGCTCGAAATCAAATCCAGTGTTGTTGATATAGAGTGAAATTGCGAAATAAACTAAAATCGTGTTTAAATGCGGAATTGAAGAAATAGAAAAAGGAAGGATATGGGATCGGAACTTACATGAAGAAAGAAGCGGTTAAGATGAGACCGATGGCGAGGTTGATGATGGAGAGTGTGGGGTACAGTGAATCAGGGATAGGACTCGCGATCGCTTTTGGAGCCTTCCACAAAATTAAAATGGAAAATTAGAATAGAAAAATGAAATTGAAAACGAAATTGAAAGGATTATGAAGATTACCATGATACAATGTGGAGAATACAAAGGTAGATCTTGCACCTTCACAACCTCAAACTTCAAACTGCAAAGTGTAAACCCCCTCCTTCTCAGTTCTTAATCACTTCACCTCTATTATGTGTCTATAGTCTTCTTTTCCAGTCAACTTTTTTTTTTTTAGTAAATAAAGCCCAACTTGAAATGTCCAAATTTTGTTCAACACCCCCACTTTTTGCTAAAACACCGTTTTATACAGTTGTTATTGTTTTGATTAAATGACTAATTCTAACCGTCTCAGTTACATGGACATCCGATATGACATGCTACTGAGATATCTCTTTCTTTTTTATTTATTTAGTAGGTAAATTTTACTGCTAAACTCTTCTGAACCAATAACAAAACACTTTTTTTTAAACAAAATAAATATCTAATTCTATCCATGATGTTTTAAGAATAAATAAATTTATTTATTATATTATCAGTATTTAAAATTATATATGGAATTATCGATTAAAATTGAATTTGGTGAAAAGGTTAGACTCCCACATTTATGATAAATTCGAATTGGAATCTTCGTTGTTGAGAGAGGTAGTTACATTTGAGTGTATTCTCAGTTAATTACGATCATTAAATTATCATAGATATTTGATTTTTTGATAATTACTTTTAAAATTATATTATATTTTTAAATAATTACAATCAATTAATGATGTAAATTGTTTTTAAATATATACAATTAAACTCTTATGATCTTACCATTTTATAAAATTGAGTATGTAGGACTTGTTTGATTCATATCTCAAAAACTTTATTTTAGTATTTTAAAATTTAAATATTAAAAAATTTGTTTAGATTATTTGTTTTTAAAAACTGTTTTGTAAAATTATTTTTAATATTATATTTTTTTAAACTAAAAAAGCAAAATAGATAAATTGTATTTTATTTTTAATTTTTCAATTTTTTTAACTTTAGTCAAAAACTGTTTTAAAAATTAGAGTTGTCAAACAGACTTTTTAAAATAAAAAGAAAATAATAATTTTCTAAAATTTATTTATAAAATAATTTTCAAAAACTAAAATATAAAACACAATAAAAAAAACACTTAGAGCTTGTTTGATTGTGTTTTACTTTTCAATTTTTTGAAAACTATTTTATAAATAAATTTTAGAAAATTATTTTTAAAAATATTTATTTGACAATTCCAAATTTTAAAATAGTTTTTGACCGGAGATTTAAAATAATTAGAAAAAAAAGAGTAAAATATCATTTATTTATTTTACTTTTTTAATTTTAAAAAATATAATATTAAAAATAATTTTATAAAACAATTTTTATAAACAAATAATTTAAATAAATTTTAAAATTTTTAAATATGAAAATAAAATTTTTGAAATGTAAATTAAATAAGCTTTTATTTTTTTATTTTCCCAAGAATGCTGATATTCTAAATTTTAGGTCTAACTCTTATTGATCTTGATCAGATTAATTTGTCGGGTATAACATTTTGATGCGCACCTTCCGTCTACAAAGTTTATATTGAGAAAGCATTAAAGGGCGAACTCACATGCGGTCAAGGCATCGTTGACTATTTGTCGAGCACGGATATTCTAAATTAAAGTTAGACTAGATATTTTTAATTATAAAATTAAAACTTATATTTATATTTTTAGAACCGTCAAAATTGGATCATATCATCCACTAAGTCCCGACTATGTGACTTTGCAAATTGCAATTCCCAGAAAATTTGAATTCGCCAAATAACATCCAAAACAAAAATAACCAATAATAACTAATCGAAAATAAACCTAATTAATTTATGGACCAAATTACAAATTATTTAAAAATTCAACAACTTTACTGAATAAAATTATCGTTCAGACTAAAATATTTTAGACTAAAATGTTTGGTATAAAAATGACAGGGAAACATGGCAATATATATTATAAATATACAATATGTTTAAAGTAAAAAAGATAAATTATCTCTATGTGTTTTGTTTATTTTAATATACATCTGTGCGTCTCAGGTTAAGAGGTGAGTTAAGCAAAGAACTAAGGCCTCTTGTAATGTTGAACTATAAACCGTGGATTAACAAAACCATAGAGATAATATATCCACCAAGAAAATTCAAAAAATGCAATTTCTCTATGGTAACAATAACATGGTCATTTACTTGAGAACATATTTCCATGTTCACTGACACTACCACCAGAAAGCCTTCTCATTATATTCCACAACTGTTTGCTTCTTCCAGTTCCTAGAGGACCTGAATATGAGTTTCTTCTAAATAATTCATTCTCCATTCTTCCAATTCTAGCTGATGAACTGAATACTTCTGCCACTGACAACCCTCTTTCAATATCAACAACTTCAGAGTCAAAGTTAGTAGCTGAGAATGTGGTTTGCAAATTTCCACAAACATTGCCGTCTCTTACATCTAAAACAACAGATAAATCATCATGTTCTTCGCTAGAATTTCTTGAACTAGCATCTTCTTTTTCTTCTTCACATTCATTGCATACAAGTTTTAAAGCCTGAACAACTTCACTCATGAATGGACGGTTTGATACTTCTTGTTGCACACACATTGAAGCAATGGCTGCTACTTTGGCCACACTGTCAAAAGTTGTGTTATCAACTCCTACAGATGGATCTATTATTGCTTCCAATCCTTCTTTAGTTGTGAGAAATAGACGAGCCCAAGCGACAAGATTCTCTTGACCGCGAGCTTGTGACATGTCTACAGGTTTTCGTCCAGTTAAAAGCTCGAGAAGAACAACGCCGTAGCTGTAAACATCACTCTTAACAAGAAGGTGTCCATTCATTGCATACTCCGGAGCCACGTAACTGAATAATTCATTTTTCAATCATCAAAATCATATGAATCAGGAAATGTATTATGCATGATTGTGAAAATTAACAAGAAAATAAAATGTTTCAACCAAATGCAGATATTGCCCCATGCATTTAAATTCAATAGTTGTTTCTATTGAATTTAGCTTGATAAGAAAAGGAAAGGAAATTGATTGTAACGAATCAGGATTAAATGTTTTAAGGCCATGATTATTTTGGAGCACAACCAAATAACATGACGTGAAGAGATAAGGACTTGTTTGGAATGTTCTATGTTTTTATTTCCAATTTCACTTCCATTACAAAACTGACACATTGTTTTCACAATGTTCTTGTTTTCAAATATTTGTAAAGGAAGCAGACAGATAGAAAATCTATTCACACACCAAACATGCTATAAATCTTCAAAATAGAAAAAATAAGGTAAGAATTAACTTTGTACCCAAAAGTTCCCACCACACGTTTTGATATGTGTCTATTTTTCCCATTTGTAGCAGTCCAGGCCAATCCAAAATCAGATACTTTTGGAGTGAAGTCATCTTCCAACAAAATATTGCTAGACTTGAAGTCCCTATGAATAACACAAGGACTTGAATCTTCATGCAAATAAGCTAGACCACGAGCTGCACCAAGAGCTATCTTCATCCTTGCACCCCAATCAAGTGTGCACTTTTCCCTGTCAATCCCTGTCACAAAGACCAAATAAGATAAGAACATTATATTTGTTAGGAACTAAGAATTTGTATTGAAAAGAAAGAACACTTAAATAAGAGAGAAAGCAAACAAGAAGCTTGATTTGAATACCATGTAAATGTGATTCCAAGCTTCCATTTGGAATGAGTTCATAAACCAAGCAGCGGAAGCCGTCCTCCTCAGCACATATACCAATCAACTTGACCAGATTTCTATGGTGAAGACGACTAAGCATCTCAATTTCAGCTAAGAATTCACGATCACCTTGATGATCCTCCTTCTTTAGAACCTTGACTGCCACTTTTGTTCCATCTTCAAGGACACCACTGTAGACAAGCCCAAAACCACCTTCTCCAAGTACTCTTGAAGCATGAAAATTATCAGTAGCTTTCTCAATGTCATTCATACTGAATGTCTTAGCAGACCCTGTATAAGCAGCAATGCCAGATTCAAATGACGAGGAAACGAAACCAACCCCTCTGTCTCCAATTAATGACTCGGTAGCAGTAACTGCAAAATTCATAAGATTTGTAAGATTCGTCACAATAATTATGTGGTAAATATTAAAAAACATGAAAAAAGTATAGGTCTCGAATAAAGGACAATGCTAGTAACTAATTTGAAACTGATTTTTCAATCACTAATACATATTTCATTCACCAAAAATGATACATTCTTTTCTCTATATCTCATACTATTATTCGATTTTGATCCAACCTCTATTAGATTGGATAATTTGTTATTTGTTACTACAGTGTTGTTTTAATGATCAAACATTAATATTTAGATAAAGGAATAAACTGGGAGTAAAATGCTCTAGCTAATTCACCTGGTTGAATTACCTGGTGCTTTGGTAAGAGAAGGAGGTGAAAGCCTTGGAGTTGATGCTGTTTGACTAACATGAACTCTGAATTTGAACATAATCCATGCAGCAGCAGTACATAAAACAACTGCTACAAAAACTGAAACAGTAATAATGGCAATAAAGCCTTTACTAAGATCACCTCTATTCTGCCTCTTCTGTATGTCAACTCCAAGAGGCTTTATTGTCCTTCCATTATTTCCATCAGTGGTATATGGAACACCATCTATCATGGTAATGCTTGAAGGTGGTAAAGGAGGAGAAGGAGGTAAACCTGTAATAAAAATTTAAATAATAGGATCCCATAATAAAAATTTATCACCAATGAAATCCGAATCAGAGAAAAGGGATTAGTAAATCAATAAAGAAATTGACATTTATATATACCTGGATAGTTAATATATAACACATCATAATTTCCAAAGTAGGAGGCTTTAATAACAACGTTTTTATGCCAAAATCTTTCAGAAGTCAACAAGGTTGTAGTATTATGAAACTTTTTTCCAAGTGGCACCAAATGAATAAGGACAATAGTTTTATCAGGTTGCTGGTTTGCTGCATTGGCTCCCACAATTCTAACTTGACTTTGCTTCATGAAAACCCCACTGGCAATTTCAGAAGCCAGCTCCGAGACCAAAGGGAAGAAATTATAAAGAGAAACACTAAGGCGAAGACCGACTCGCATGGGCCAGACACATCTGCAGGGAGCTCCAAGAGGAGAAGTTACATAAGGATCTGTGCAGACAGCTGATAAACAATCTGAAAAGATAATAAAATAAAAAATAAAATAAAGTAAATTTAAGTATGATGAATAAGCTAAGAACAATCCAAAAAGTACAGATATTGGAAACTTTGGCCCCAGCATAAAACATTTTCCTTCTGGTCTTTAATATAAGCAAAAGGTCAAATGTATTTGGTCCACATTTTGAAAAAACAAGTAATCAGAAATGCATTTTGTTTACTTGTCATTCTCATAGAATCAATATCTAAGAAATTCATAATATTAATATAGGTACCTGAGTTCATTGGTAATAGAACATGATGTCCTTGTCTACTAGTTGGTGATAATGAGGGAGGAATTTCTCTATCTATATCAAAGTGTGACATAAAAATTGATTATGTTTTCAATTGCAGCAAAACTTCATTTTGGGACAAAATTTAATAAATCAGTTAGGCAGTGCAGCAAACCTCGGGGTCTTGAAATAGGAGGAGAAACCATATATGATGATGCAGGAGCCGGGATGGTAATTATGTTCCTTGTATGATGATGCTTATAATTTGAGACTGAAGGCGTCAATGCAGGAGAATGATTTTCTCTATTAGATGGAGGTGAAGTTAATGACTGAGGAGCAAGATGTAATTGTCTTCCTTTTTGTGCAGCAGGAGCTACAGCAGATAAATGAACAGTTGTGTATAAACTATAAACTATATAGTACCATTTAAGTTATTGCCTTGCATATTTCACAAAAGATTCCAGTATGATGTTAATTTCATACTATTTGGCTAATTTTAAGATTAAACTCCAATTCTATGATAATTTTCAAATGCTTATGATAATGGCACAATGGGAATAGGAAAAATCTCTAGCTACAATCATTCAACTTTTAGTGTTAGCTTACCATGAGCCGGGGAATGAATAACAGCTGGAAATGGCTTTGGTGTTTTGTAGAAAGGTGCGGCAATAGGCGCTCCACCCTTTACTGGATTGATGATGCTTGAAGGAGTGGATATGGGAGAAGGAACAGATGCTGCACCACATATATAATTTTTGTTAAATAGGTATCCATGAATTGAAGTAAATTGCACAATACCATTTGAACATAATCAACATACTAGAGGTTAAATCTGATACAAAGGTTGAACACTTTAAAATGATAGCCAGAAGAGAAAATTTGAATATTGTTAACAAAATTCATTTAAAAATTAGTTATAGTAGAGTATCAATAGTTAGCTACAACAATTAGTAATTAAAAGCAAAATGTAACAGTCACAATATTTTACAACAAATGACAAAAGAGGGGTGTATTTTTCATAAAATATGCACCTGGTAATTTTGATGGAGATACTGCTGGAATCAATGGTGGAATTACTGGAAATGCACTTGTTGGTGATATAACAGATGCTGTGGGAAATCAAAAAGAAATTATAAGAGAAGTTTTATGAAAGAGGTCAAGGGTTCAATCTCTGCTGCCAACAAATTCCTCCTCCCCATAATGTTATTTTGACACAAAGATTGTGGTTAATGACGGTCAAAATTGTGAATAATTGTGTTCAATGGATGATTAGTGAGTTGTGGCACTTATTATATCCATTAACCATCTATTAAACGTAATTTAATCATATAATTGAATTGTGTAAGTGCTTCCTAGCAAATTAACGCCCAATTAATCAAGGAAACACATAGGTTCACTTCAGCATTAATTTGATATTTGGATCGTTGGTAATTATTTCATTATTTTTCTTCTGGTTGGTTTTGAAGTGTGTCTTGATCTGGAAAATCAAATTTGAAATTTGCAAAGCAGTAGTTTTCAGCCACCTCAACAGCTTAAAATATTATGAACCTTAAGAATCCCTAGTTAAAAAAACTAAAATCAGCAGCATTGTGCAAAGCAAAAAAAGTCCTTGTTTCTGAACTTTTAATAGCATGTCATCTCATTTAAACAAGAATACAAGAAGAGATCATACTATCTAAATTCTAAACCCATCAGCAGCATGCATTATCTTAAATATATATATCAATCAAAATTAGACTTTGTTAGCAGGAAAAAAAAAAGTGCTCAGTTTGATTAAAAAATTATAACTTGGATCTTTTACAGCCAGCTTTATAATGCAGCGGCTGTAGACGATCCATTTTGATATATTGTAAACTTAAGAGGAAGTATGTTAATAAAGTGCTTATAGCTTAAGCAAAAGTGTTTCTTCTTTGGAAACAAAATTTGAGAAGTTAACAAAGGATTAACCTCAAGAAAGAAATGTGAGCATTAAGCAAACTCTTACCTTTGGATCCTTGAATTGCCAGTGCAAAGCTGATGATGATGAAGACCTTTAGCAGCTGCAACATCAGTGCCAAAACCACCCTCATCCCATTCCAATCTCAGAGGACAATCTCCTCAGCAATGACTCAAAACAAATGATTTTGAAGTTGGTAACTAACCAGAAGCTAAGAACAAAAGGTGGTTGAATTGAAGAAGGCCCATATATAGTGACACAGACACCAAAACAATGAAAAGACAGTTTGTGGAGAACAACCCAGAACTGTTTTTGGTGTCAGTAAAGGACAAGACCCAAAACAATGTGTCTCTTGAGGCATTGCACTGGCAGAGTTTAGAAATTTCCATGTGAAAGGGTAAAAGTTGAAGTCTTTTTCACTTAGCTTAGTTAATTAAATGAAGTTAAAATTGATCTACAGTATAACACGTGAATTCACAGTGCAAACACACTATAATAAAGAAAGTTATAAATTATTAATATTAATAAATAAAAAAAGTAGGGAATGTTATATTTAAATGGTCTATGAGTAGCATTAATTAACAAACTTTTATTTGCTTCAGTTTAGTGAGGGAGTTGCTTTACTCCATTATTGGTAGCTTCTGTTGGTCATCTTGAGACATGATTCATTGATTTACAAGGTGTTTCCACTCATGTTTCATGTACCACCCAAAAAAAGTGCGGTGTCAAAAAATTATTCTTGAAATTTTCTACTTCTTATAAATATTAATTAATTTTGACATGAGAGAGAAACACACACAAAGGGGATCCAACCATATCTGTCTATGTAAAAATATGAAGATTTAAATAAAAACAGGTTAGCATTAAGAAAACTACTTGCCGCTCTTGAATGAAATATAAACAATATTTTAAAAAAAAGTTGATGTATTTGGTGGTCCTATATTAGTAATTTTGTATCTTCTCCCATATTGGCAGTAGTTTGAAAGAGAATTAAAAAATGTATAAAATGGTAGTTGGTGAGAAGTGAGAAGAGTCCAAGGCTCTTTTTGGCATACAAATGGAAAATGTGGCACCCGTGACTTTTCTTTACAACAATGGGCAAAGCAAAACTCACGGTTTTTCTTATCATCATTTAATTAATAAAAGGAAATATCAAAAGCAGTAAATAAACAGGAGGGATTTCCATATGAGTCTATTGCAGTATCCGATGATTTTTTCATGTAGATTAAATAATTGCCCAACAACTGGTCACTGGTTTTTAAACATGCCAAAAAAATCTAAGGGGAATCAATTTGAATTCAAGGTATTAATAGGTTATGATTGAAGAGATGAAAGAAAGGAAGTAGTAGTACGTGAATTGAGGAGACAGAGAAAGACAAGAGAGAAAAACAGACAGGGCCATATGACTGACTATGAGTAATGAGGGTAAATCAAAGGCATTGTCACGGTGCATATTTGACGGCTACTAGTTCCCCCAACAACAGCAAATCTCCGTAATTAATGTCTACATGGATTTTAGTGAAAGGGCACTGGTCTCAAAATTACGGTCTTACTGTTCTGAGGCCACAAGGTTTCATTGTCGTTAGACTTTCATGCAGTCTCATTCTTCTTTTTCACAACAAATGCAAGCAACGGAGCAATGTCATTTTTGAAAACCACAGTAGTTAGGTTGTAATTTTATCAATCTCACTATAATACTAAACACACTATTGCTATGTTTAATGACGTGACCATTGTCAAAAGTGTGATGATTGCGAATCTACCAATTGGAGCTTTAGTATGGATGAAAAAGACACTTGTTAAAAATATAAATGTAAAGAGGAAAAAAAATTAAAAATTGTATAGTCCATACTTTTAAAATGTAAAAAATAAAAAATTAGAGTTGTTAGTATGATTCAATAATTTTTAGCTAGCTAGGTTTGCTAAAAAGAGGGAGACTTATACATATTAGGTAGTAACTTTTTTTTTGGGGTGAACATAGTAGAGTCATCTTTAGTTGA
>NC_021166.2:2916653-2921068 GCF_000331145.2 Cicer arietinum
TAATAATGGTAGAAAAAAAAATTGTGACCATTCTTTGTTGTGTTGTTCCATAAGCATCCAAGGCTCTGCTTTCAACAGGAAGATAGATTTTATCCTAAAAAAACAAAATAAAAGGTGCCGAGCCGCATTATTAAATAATGGAGGAATCCATTAGTCGTGACAAAACGATCAAATCGATCACAGCAAAAAGTTGTAACTTTTCTATTAACTATTCAATGGAACGTGTTGACGGGTAAACAGACGCGGTTAATGGCATAACACAGCAAACAGTGTTGAATTTTTAGACACATAAAAGGCTTAAAAAGACTAAAGATAGGGATATGGGAAGTTCTTTATGATCCATTGATACCAAAATAACAAATGAAAAGGACCAACCAAATCATAAGAAAATAAATACCAAAACAACTAGCTTCTACAGTGTTGAAATTCAACAAAAAGGTTGAAACTGGCCTTCGAGAAATACACATTTGTAAGCAAATCATACGAACTTTTACCCTAGGCAAATGAAGTTCAGATATCTTAATTTACCTGCATAAAGCAGGTGCACATCCAACTGTTTCAAAACATGAACACCGCACTGCTTGTTCACCAACGCATATAGCCTAAGTGATTGGATAGCCACTTCAGTTTGGCCATTGACCGCCTGGAATATGTGGAATACCAAGGTTGAGGTGTATATACAATGGGCATATATTTTGTCCCACAAAAATTGCCATCCAAGCTTCAAGAAGTCAATAAGAGGAAAGGAAAGTGAAGCTCACCACAGGAACCGCCGATATAAGTGACCGATTGAAATCGTGCAGGACTATCAAGTTGCTCTTAAGCACCAACTCATGGATTAAATGATGTAAAATCAGTTCGTTCCAATAACCAAGCAACAGAAGGTTGACGATTGCAAAATTGAACATACACCTTTTAGTTTGAAATCCAGCGGGCCAAGCAATTGGGCATATGTAGCCAATAGATGCACTAGGAATCAACTTAATCATCATGGTGTCGCTGTAAATTGAGAACTTAATGTATGAACAATCAATGGCTTGGATCATATTCTTGAAATCGGTTCTTGAAATCTTCAACAATTTTCATCTCTTCCTCTTTGTTATGTTTGCAATTTCTCCAATCTGCATTATCTGCCATATTAAGCAACCCCGCCAGAACCTGATACATTTTTCAAGTCTTACTCTTGCTGATAAATACAATAATGTTATTAAAAAAATAAAAACTAATCACTGATGACCTCTTTTAGGAGAAAATATGGTTAAGAAATAATATTGATATGTTTCTATGTTTACTGAGTATTTTGCTTTTAGACGGCTACCTCACGTCCAAATTGGGCAGGAAATATCTCTTTCTCCTCAACATGATGCAGCAGAATTGTGCCTCCTGGGACTTCAACATAGAACAAGCTTGAATTCCCATCAATTTGTGTCTTCAAAAACTTTCTTCCATCGGAAATGCTATCGACTGAGTTGCAATGAAAAACAAATAACTAGTAAGTTAAGATTGGTAACAAGGAAATTAAGGGGGAATGAGGGTTATGGAGAACTTAAAGTATCCAAGTCTGACAAGGACCACAAAAGCAGTGAAATACAAAGCATGGCCAGAAGATTAATGCTTACATTTCTTCACCACAAATTTAAATCCCAACTTTTGTGCAGCTAAATTGAACGCTTTTTCAACCAAAAATGCTTTGGGAGATGGAATGGGAATGACCTACATAAAAGGGTAAACTGTCAATCACATAAAAGTTGAAATCATGTAGCTATCAAGCAAGGGAAAAAAGAAACTCAATTAAGAAGCTACTACAGTTAGAACTGAAAATAACTAACCAAAAAATGATGAATAGATCTGTTATCTAATGTGGAATCAAGCAAATTATATAAGGGGCAAGTGTACAGCCATGAAAGGTAGGGAGGAGAGGGAAGAAAGACAGCTCATTAAACAAACAAAGTGCAAAGAGCATTTTCTAGTCCGGATTTCAACTACTTTGCAACTAGTAACACAAACTTCTTTCACCTGAAGATTGGCATGAGTGCCACGTATGGAAGCCAGCTCAAAAAAGATTACTTCCTTTTCTTGGTTCTTGTAATATCTATTGAGACTGTTCTGAAACCCTAAGAGCTCAACTTCAGATTCAGAAGACAGAGATAAGGTACTTGGCATATGCTCAACTGGTAGTATCAGCACATGGTCTTCAACAAGCGGACCTTTAGCTAGTGCTAAATAGTAATTTTCCCCAATACTTATGATTAAATGGGACTCCACATTGGAACTTGACAAGCAGAACCAACATTCTCTTGATCTGCAGTTGTATTGTAGAATATGTCAAGGGAAAAAAGCTTTTATGTTCAAGTAGACAAGGAAAAATCAAATAAACAAAGATAAGGAATAATAAAACCAAAATCTTACCAGTTACCGAGTGAGTACTAATTTAAATCAATAATTCACAGATGAATATATCACTAAATAACATAAGTACATTAACTTGGAAATTAATTAATCGAAAGACAGACCTGCTAGGCCTAGTGTTTTCGGATCCACGCTTCCTGGAAGGATCCCTATCACCTTCATCCTGCAAGCTGTGCCTAAAGCTGCAATCTGGACCCCTTTCACATTTTCCCTTGTTCAAAAAATCAAAACAAACACCTCTCATGCAGTGCTCCCTTGCATCTGTGTCGTGTCGATAATTGCATTGCTCTCCTCGCGGACAAGAGCCAGAAGATACAAATTTGAAACACATTTTATCGCCAGCTTCATGTTTCTGTCGCTTTTGTGAAACGTCATATCTCCAATGTTGAGAATCAGAGATACCATCACTGGATCTCTTTACAGTATCATTTGGAGAGGCTTTTTTCTCCGCAGATGTGTATGGTGATAAGGTGGTATTTGTGGTTTTCATGGCAATCTCAGTGGAAGACATGGTGGATGCAGGTGTTGGAGAAATTGCATGAATAAATTTCTGAAATATAAAAGTGATCAAAATTTTACAGCAATGAAAGTGCCTTATAGAGAGAGATACATAAGGGCATGTTTATTTTCTCTATAAGAAAATACGTACTATTTGAACTGACAGTTCTGTATTTAAGTATTTACCAGAATAGGTCCTGTCCTCCACCCCCTCTACAGAAAGTCCATATATATAAATATACAATAGTGACACACACAAACATATGGATAAGACAGCTCATAGGAATTCCTCTAAAGAATAAATATATAAAATTTGCAGGTATGATCATAATAAGAATCATCACGCTGAAGAACAAATAATCAAAGCCCACTACCATATGAAAGTGATCGAGAAATTTTAAATTCTGGTCAAATAAAATCAATAACAGTGGTATGCTACAGAAGAAAAGCCAAACCTGCTTATCTCTATTTCCAACAGACGCAAGCCCTATGAAGCGGGTAACGTGCACGGCATCAACATTGGAATATGGTTCGCGGGCATAGTAAATACCTTTAGAACCTGCAATATGATAGCTACAAAAAAAGGATAAACTATTATGACCAAAGGCCCGGCTTTGACAAAGACTATGTGAGATTCAACAAAATGCACAATTGCCATACCAAATTCCTCCAGAAAAATAAAATACCAATTCCAATCTAATGAATATGAGCTAACCTCCTATAAGCAAGATCTTCATGATATCCCCACCAAGTTTAATAATTATAATTAATTTTATAATAATGAGTCCAACCAAATCCCATTTTCTCTTTACCACTTGGAAATTGTCATTCCCACTTATAAGGATTTCAAATTGTGCCTACAATAGATATAACTAGTACTACTTTTGTTCCTAAATATAAGTCTTTTTTATCAATTCACAGGAATAAAAAAAATTAAATAATCTTCTTGCTGTTAACATTAAATTGTTCAACAATGTGTATTGATTTCCAAAATTGCATTTCAATTATTGTGAATCATATTTTTTCACTTAATTAATGATTGTCCCGGGTTTTTAAATAATTAGGGGTATTTTGTTAAAAAAAAACAATTAATACACCTAGCAATTTGGAAACAGGCTTATAAAAAGGACAAATTTTTTAAAGGAACTTACATTTAGGGGCTGAGGTAGTATATGGCAATATTCTTTCAATTGAGCAATGAACCAGAGGGCTTATATTTTAGAAGCTCAAGGTGCACAATACACTAGATACTATGAAATCAGGATTATGCATACAATTTATTTTTTTTAAATAGAAAATGCGTAATTAGTTTATCACTATTGTGATTGCATGTGGAACTTTCAGCAAGAATATGTAGCTGCTCCATTTTTATTTGTGTTGGAGAGGAGGGCCATGGATAATCAGATATATTGTGAGCCATCTATTCAACAATTACCGTGGTTTAATCTCTTGTACTAAATCTGATATGGTTGAATCGCTGCCTGTAGAATCTGATAATCCAGCAGGAA
>NC_021166.2:2921173-3002262 GCF_000331145.2 Cicer arietinum
GCAGGAATATCTGAAGCAGCTGCTCTATTTGTGACCCCACTTGGCCATTCGTTAGTAATCATGAATCAAGGAAATTAACAAATACATTGCATCCTAGAAAACAAGCAAGTGGCATTAAGCCCAGAAATCCAGGATACAGTATGAATGAGAAAGTAAAGAATTAATTCACATCAATACAAGGATATGTCAAGAACAAATCAACAACTCCAGGTTCTTCGGCTATTGCACGCAAAGCATCGACATCGTCTTGACTGTAAGTTCCAAACTGCTGAACAGTCGACGATTTCCTACCAGATAAATAGGTGACAGATAACCCTGCACATACGTACTACAGATAAGAAACCAAATTCAATTCCCAATAAACATTTCATGGCAGAAAGACATGTCAGGAAGCAAACCATTACCAATTACCTATCTAGCACTGACACAAACACGGATATCGTACACAACATCGACATTGATACTAACACGAAAACACCAATAATATAATTTGAAAAAATGAAAGTGACTGAATGTAACATGTGTTGGTGTCGCACACCAAACATGCATTCAATCTGTAGTGTCGGTGTTGTGCTACATAAAGCGAGTTACAAATCTTTTACAATAGTGATCACCAAAACTAATCTCTTAGCGTGTGTTTGAAACCGAATTTGCAAACCAATTATCACGTCTCGAGGCATTCTCACCATGAAAACTCAGAAGCTATAAAACTAAGCTTCCACTTGAACGTGACTTTTGGCCGTGACTTCTGTAAACATGACGTTGTTCCGAACACATGCTTAATCATGTAACTGCTAAGTAAGCACTACCTAAACTAATGTCTACTACAGATTACTGAATCATAATCAACGACTAAAGCAAAACACATTTCTCATACCACACTTGGACACCCACTCAATGGACATATATATTCCATCCAGACACAAAAAATGAACAAAATGCCATTCTACACCTTTGGCAATTTCTAATTAGCGGTTATATTTTCTGCAAAGCATTTTGGAGATTAACATAGAAAATAAAATTGAATTAAAAAAAAAAATGCATAGAGGAAGCAAAAGCATACCGAAGAGGTTGAATTTGCCACTGCCTTTCAACCAATACAAATTATCGCAAACCTTCAAGCCATCCATCTTGAAACCGCGGTTAGCAGAATCCTTAGAAGCCGCCAACAAAACTTTAGGGGCAGCGACGCCATAATCGCCAATGAAGTAAGTTGGGAGGGGAATGTGGGAGCCACCTTCGATGTATGCCATAAAGTCGTCAAGTTGCTCCGGTGAGTCGGGGAAGAATTGGCCCACGCACAAAAGCGCGTCGAATGGACCCGCCGATTTGTTAACCTAAATTAACATTAATTCAAAGGAATCAGTATAAAGTCATGAACAAAAACAAAACCCTAGAAAAATAAAGAGAGTGATAGAGATTCACCGATGAGACGCGCTTGAAGAGCTGGTTGAAGCGACCAAACACGTCGCCGCAGAGTAGGATTCTAGGGGCCATGACGAGCTTTGATGGAAATGGAGACCAAACTACACTCACTTAATCTTTCACTGTAGCCTAATTAGTCCCTCACGACCTCATCAATGTCCGTCCTTATTCACTGTGGTGATTTTTTTTTTTCTCAAAATTCCTTACGCTGAGTTTGGATTGAGAATTATTAAGAAAGGAAGTGAAAGTTAATCTTTATCACATTTGCTAGTAGGTATGAGTTACTTTAATTATAATTTTTGTAAATTTGTATTTTTTGTGTTATACGTTTACCATTTCAACAAAGTTTTTAAAAAACATGTCTTTATATTGTGATTTTTTTTGTTTATAAAATGGTGACATGGTCATATTACAGTGACATGGCATTTGCTGATTATGATTTTTTATAATTAAAAATAAAATTACAAATTATTTCATCACTTAAAAAAAAAAAATTAAACAAACTCATAAGGCCATGACTTTCAAACTTACAACTCAAATCCTTAAAAATTCATCAAATTAAAATATTTCTAATTCATAAAAGAAAACAAAAAAAAATTGTATTATAAGTGAACTTGACGAAGTATTCAAAACAGAAAAAACCAACATGGGTCCAGAGCTAAACGACTACAAGAGTTTGTTCTATTGTCCAAAACTAGTTGGAAATTTAAGATTTTGTGAATTCTGATTTTATCACCATATCATTGACTTTAATTTTACATAAATTAAAATTAATTTTTCTATCAAATTTATCTATGTCAAATTTGACATGCTGCAACTGTTCATCAAATAAGTTATCAAGAAAGATAAATGACTCACAAATGACCACTTAAAATTAAATATTTCTTAACCATAATATTTTCAAACATCATTTTTTCATTATCACATTTTTTTATTAAAGTAAAATATCAAACAATGTTGCGACTATAGAGTATACTAAGATTTAAAATTTTCTTTGCCCAAATTAAAAAATCTTATATCAAATGTTGGGAAAACAAACATAAGTGACCAAACACAATCAAAATATAATAATATAACGTGAAAACTTCAAAATCAAAAAAATAAACTACAACAATTATCAAATATCAACTAGAGAATAGATTTATGTAATCTTTTTTCACAAACACATAAACTTTTAAGAATTACATTTTAGTGAAATAACAACAACAAAAATTTGAGACTAAAAGGTCGAATAAACTTTTTAAAGAGACTAAAAAAGTTAAAAATTTGTAGGGGCACAATTATTTTTTAAATTTTATTATTATTTCAATTATTTCATTTGAGATTTAACTTTTTTAAAATATATATGACATCATAAAAGTTGTTAAGTAATATATTATTAAATTTATTATAATTAGATTAAAGGTAGTCCCGTCTTTTTATGTTTTATTATATAATATCTTTCTATTTCTAGTATTCTCAACTTTTGTCATTTGAAATGAAACCTTAACCTCACTTTTATTCTTATGTTCTTGATTGATTTATATTATTAACAAAAGTATCTTTTATACCGATATATATAATTCTTTTGAAAAAGTTGGATCATTCACATGTATCATATGACTCTCCATCTTTTGATCGGGTGTCATCCATCAACCTTATTTTTTAAAGTGTCTAAATCTATTTAAAAAAATATAGACATTATAGAGAAGTGATAATTATTAGCACTTTACGGATAAGCATTGAGGAGTGTTTCGACGGAAATTGGACAATGAAAAAAAAAAAAAAGCAAGGAGGAGTGTCACTAGAAACTTCCGATTTTCCCACGTTACTTAACCGTGTGTTATTATCGTTTCCAGTTTTCACACAAGCTGTTTTTTTCCTACCCCGTTTTTGTCCTTCTTCGTAACGTAACAATTAATAGTTAATATGCAATGATAAGTTTCACCTTACATTAGACTGGTCGACGCCGACGGTGGATAAATGTGAAAACATAAACTCTGCGGGCGGAGTGATTTCGTGTTTCATGCAGACATCTGCATCGAAATGCCATGTGCATAGCTCAAGTGTTAACATGAAAACGTCAATTTCCTATATTAAAACGTCATTAAAAATAAAATAAACACAAACCCATACTGATAAAGATCTTTACAATTGTCCCCCAAACATTCCAAAAATTGTTAACAAATACTCTAATAATACATAATAAAAATAAATTAAATATAAAAATTTTAATTTGAAATTTTTAAATTTAATTTTTAGAAATTTTAAAAATATTTTCTCAATATAAAATATCACTTTTAATTTAATTGATAAATGTCATAAGGATACATGTTATCAAAACTCTTTTATGAAATTCCTTAGTACTGAATAGTGTATCTTTCACTATTGACATATTTTTTTCTTTTAAAATGACATTATATATATATATATATTAGAGAATGAGTATATTAAAATTTAATTTTGAAATTCTTAATTAAATACCACTTTCGTCTAACAATATATAAATTATTTGTTCATTTTATTTATATTAAAAATTTTATATAAATAAAATAATAAAATACTACTTTTATTATATTACACTTATTTATATTTTTGCTTAAATATATTACACTTATTAAATATTAAATATTGGTGTATTTAATATTAATATAATATATAAAAAAGAATGAAGTATAAGTGATATATACATATATAATATTACATATTACAGAATACAACTAAGAAATATAACAAGTTGGGAAAAATATTGAGAGAAAATAAATATTTAGTAAATATAGAAAAATGAAATATGTACATGATGAATTGAAATACACCTCAAAACACTGTTGCAGTCTAATCTAGCTGGTCTGTCACACGAAGGAAAAAAAACGATGTAAGAAAGTACGGCGGCAATAAATATGTCGCATGCAATGTGGGGTAACTAATATGATACCACTTGATTAAAAAAAACCAATATAATATGACTTCGATGGAGGAGACTTTAACATACGGTCGACATATGGTCAACAATAAATTAAGTACTACAATAAACCACGACAATACATTCTCTCCTCTTATACATATTTTTTAATATATTTTTATCGTTAATTAAAATTTATATAAATTTAATCGATTTAAGTAATATTTTATAACAAATGTATGTTAAGTGTATTGTCGATGTTATTTTATTTTTCAAGATAATTTTTTTCATATTTTTTCTTTTCTATAAGATATTATTTATTTTTAATTATATTAATTACTTTTTAATTAATTTACTTCTAACTATTACATATTTTTATACAAAATATAATCAAATTATATTAACAAATTCTCTATTTTCAAGATTAAATTAGCAAAACAATTTAAATTACTTACAGATTTAGTATTAGAGTCAATTTTATTAACTCTCACCATATAGTCAATGCAATTTTATATATAAGAACAAATATACTTTAAATAAAAAGAAGTGTTCATATGAGATTTTTTATATTAGACACAAGCGCACACATTTTTTATATAAGAAGATGACACATAACTATTATTATAACGAGTTTTATTGTGATATTTTTATAAGTGATTTAAGGTATTATGATTTAGTATTTAAAAAATAAAAAATTTGACGATTTTTGATAATACGATTTAGAATTTATAATTTATAATCATGATTGTTTTAATGAATAAGATGGTGACTTAATTAATATCAATTTAATATAAAATATAAATTTATTTTTGTTTATTTTTATTGAACGATTATTATTTAAATTATTATATCAGTCATAAAAAATAAAAATGATAATTAGTATATAATTATAACATACGACATCTATAATCAAAAAATTTAAATAGTTTTTAAGACTAATCTACAGTGAACCACAGTCTATATTATAACACTAATTATAAGAGATCGCATCTATAATTAAAAAAATTAAATATTTTTTAAAATTGATCTATAATAAACTATAATTCATATTATAATTTGCTAAAAGCTATAGGTAAGTAACTTTTCAAAATAAAAAGTTATAGGTATGTATCGTGGACATCATTACCTGTGATTTATCACATACTCCTACTTACACAAGTATTAAACAGATAAAGTGGTATAGTTCAATAATATCAGAGGACGTGGAGTTGGGCAGATAAGAACAAAATCAAAATTTATATAAAAAAATAACAAAATCAAAGTACAATAATAAAATAAAACAATCTCATTATTATTTTTGTTATACAGATAACAATAAATTTTAATAACACATTTACATTATATTTTAAAAGGACCAAATAGTCCAGTAAACATAACACATATAATTTATGACTCACAAGATTCTCTAAACCTTTACATATTTATTCTCTTAAGCACGTCATTTATTAATCTTTCATTCAAGTGTCATTATATCGTTAATAAAGAGATTGATCCAAAAAAGAACATAATTAATTAATCGGATAAAAAGAGAAGAAAACGACAATCTGCCAAAAGAAGTAAACGTCAACTAAACTACAGTTGCTCCCTGATATTTTATGAATTTTTGTTTTTGGTATTTTGTGTCGATGAGAGACGTGAAATTTCTCTATATACACCCCCACTTTCACCCACATTACTCTCCAGTGTCATTGTTTGTCACCCCTGAAACGTAAAAGAAACCCTCCAAATTAAGGAATCAATTTCATTCACCACCATGGCAGACCCAACAAGTATCATAGCAACATGGTTAACACCTTCTTCCCTTTTCATCTTTGTAAACCTCGTCATAGGTACCATAGCTATCACTTCTCGTTTCTCTTCTTCTTCTCAACCCAAAAACAAAAACCAACCTCAACTCACTTCCTCACCCTCACTTCTCCACCGTGTTAGGTCCTTTAATCTCCGTCACCATTACAACAACGACGACGAACCCGAGTCAGACTCCGAGTTCACTCACCCCCAACTCGTTCCAAAACCGTCTCTGTTAAAGCGTGTCGTGTCCTTCAACCTCTCGTTCAACAAACACCACCCACCACCCACACAGACAATAACACAAACACATTGCGTGCAACCCGAAGCCGAAAACATGGGTCCGGATCCAGTTAAGACGGAACTGGATTCGGGTCCAGACCCGGTTAAAGGTGAACTGGGTTCGGGTCTGGATCTGAATCCGGGTTGTGATTCGGAGAAGAGTAAGGTGAAGATATTGAAGAAATCTATGAGCGAGAAGGAGTGTTTGATGAAGTCGGAGTGGGATGAAGAGGAGGATGAAGAAACGGTGGAGCAAAGGAGGCCTGCGACGACGGGAAGGAGTGAAGAGTCGGAAGATAAAGAGGTGGATGCAAAAGCTGATGATTTTATTAACAGGTTTAAGAAGCAGTTGAGGTTGCAGAGGCTTGATTCATTTCTCCGACGGGCAGACACCATGTGATGATGTCAGGAATTTTATTTTTCTTTGTTCATCGATGCTGAAGAATTAACTATTATTTGAGGGACTTTTACGTTTCATGGGAAATACAAAACTTTTGTGCTAGTGGTTTTGTTTCTTTTGGTAGATTTCAGAGTTGTTGGTGTTGTTGTGGTGCCAAATTAAGAAGGAAAATTGGAAAAATTACTATATGTGTTTATGTTTAAATTATCATATTTAGATGCATTAAGTCTTTCCAGTTTATCCACAGATTTTGGGTTGAGCATTTCATGAGATTTTACTGCATTTTATTTAGGAATATTATTTGGGATACCCAAATACTCAATTTACACATTTATGAGAAAAATAAATAGAGGTCATATGTCGTAGAAAGAGACAAAGAAAAAATAAAGTATTTATTAAATTCAAGTGTGAATGAGTGTAGAAAATTAAAGAATATCTAAATATAACTATTGTTTTAGTTTTTGGGTCAAAGATTGAACTGCATTATTAAATTTTCTTTTTGCAGATGACACTATTCAAACTTACATCATATGTAATGGAATGTCATGGTGGTTTGGTTCTTATCCTATTGGAAAATGACTGTTGTCATGATAAATGACATCACAAAAGCTTCACGAAGCATAGGTGATAACGTGACAAAATATTACTTAAAAATAATTTAGATTTAAATGATTTTTAGTTAAAAAATTAAACCAAAATGTATTATAAATAGTAATTGGGTATACTATTCTGAATTAAAAAAATTTATTTTAGTTTAATTTTTTTTATAAGTTAAATTTTACATAGTTATTTTTAATTATTTTAAAAAATCAAATTAAATTTTAATTTTTGTGAACTAAAAATCAATTCAGATTAATTTTTTTAAATTAAAAATTGGTTTTGTTTAAATTCTAATTTTAAAAAGTTAATTAGATTTTAATTTTAAAAAATTATTTCAAACACAGTTTAATTCTTAAAAATGAACTCAGTTCAAAAATAATTTAATTCAGTTCTAGATTCAATTTTTTGTTTTTTTTAACACTTCTAATTAGATCGTAGTACAGTACAAGCTGATATGTCTATATCTCATTATCTTTTTTTCTCTGTTTTTGAGGAATCTCTAATTCGTATGCCAACAAATCTTACACGAGTACACACGTAAATTAAAAAAGAAATAAATTAGTCACATCAACAACATTTTATTTTTTTATTTGTTTGTTTGCTAAAAAAAATTATTTGGAGTTCTACCCAAGTATGCATTTCTTTTCATCTGTATAGCCTATGTCTAAATCTTAATCTAAATACTAAAACGATGAAAAGAGATCTTCAATTGGTTTTGTTAATACATGATTGGACCACCGGATTTAAATTAACAATTAAAATTGTTTATTGAATGTAACTACGTAACTTTTATTAAAATTGTATTATATATATATATATATTTGAGAATTGAGTTTTAGAAGGTTTTACATAAGAGAACTTTAAAGAATTAATTATATATTTAAAATTTAAAAAATATGAAAATAGTAACATTATAATATGCATACTTCATAACATTTCAATTATACTTATTTATTTTAATTTTTTATATAATTTATTTAATTTAAGAAAGAAAAATAAACTCTCCCGTCTCTTCTCTAAAACCCTTCATCCAAACATTTTTTTAGAGGCTATATTGCCAAAGTTATTGGGCTATATTGGATGAATATATCTGCTTGAATAATTTGAATTAACTTTTACAAGTGAAATTAAGTCTATTTAATGTAATCAAAATCAAGTTAAGGATCATCTCATAATTTGAATTAACTTTTAGAAGTGAAATTAAGTTTATTTAATATAATCAAAATCAAGTTAAGGATCAAAATATAAAATTTCGACTGAGGATTCATGATAGATGTGAGGGTAATATTGAAGTTATATTATAATATCATATTGTCAAAATTATCGAGGTATTAGGATGTATATATACATACTTGAAAATCAATAAAATTTTATTTTGTAGATAAAATGATAGTTAAATTTATATATCTAAAACATGATATTTAGTCTAATAATATCATTATTTATTAGTTCAGATAAATTTAATTGATGAACAATAAAAATTATAGAATTATATCTGTATCTCTAATTTATCTTTGTCTCATATATACATTTGTGTGTCTTGTTAGCATTGATGTGCTAGGCACTTTACTAAGTTCTTCTTTTACAATCTACCCAACAATGAAAAATTTATCATGTACTCTTATTTTTATACTTATACCTCACAAATTTATGATAATGCAAAAAATATCCTTATTTTTTACAATTGCATCCTTTTCGAAACTAGTAAAAAGATAGGTAAAATTTTAATGGTACACATAGTGTTTTTGAATTTTTTTTATAAGTATTTATTAAAAAAACTATAAAAAAAAACCGATAAAAAATGGAATAGATGTCGTAGAGTCATATGTCGTGCACATATTGTTTTAACAAACTAATGGTCTTTTTTTCCCTTCACTATTTGTAATGTTTAGTGTGCCTTTAAATTAAGAATATTTAAATAATATCCTCTAATATCTCCTCGACAAATTTTCCTATTAAAAAATGGATTAAAGTAGAAAGTTTGTAGTCAAACAATAGTTGATATGTACACGTATCATCAAATGAGTGATGGTATTAAAAACTATTTATATTAATATATAAGTTAAATCTTAAAAAAAGAATATTATAATTAAGATATTTACTGATAATATTCTTTCATATAAAATACTTAATATTTTTATCAAATACTTTACTCTCTACACTCTTTTTAGAAAAAATTTACCCTGCACTTAAAGAATTAACAATTCTTCATGCAGATATTTTAATATACTTGAATGTAAAATATTTATTGTTCATTCAATAAAAACATTTTATTTAAAATTTAAAATCAAATTTAAAGTCAAAATTAGGGTTTAAAAAAATTAAACGATAGTAAACCTTTTTCTGGAGCTACAGTGAAATCTAGTCCTACTCATAGGAATGTGGGTATCTCAGATTTAGATAGATAAAAAATATAAATATTAGATTGATGAGAAATAATTGAATGATGATATTAAGGATAAAACTGAAGACTATATTGTTTTAAAAGTGCGTCGTTGTTATTTAAATGTTTAATTTCATTCACTCGGTGAATGAATGCGTTTTTTAAAAGATCTATTTTAGTAAAATATTAAATTATTTTTATTGTATATATTTTTGAGTAATATTATTAAAATATAAAATTTAATACAAAATAAAATATAAATATAATATTTTAATATTTAGTAAAAAATATAATATAATTTTATTGTATTTTATATAATATTATACTTATATCTCATTTTATATTAAATTTTGTATTCTAATTATATGAATATATTTCTATGAAATATACATCATAAATAAAAGTATGAATTTTTGGGACACATTTTAAAAAGTATGTATAGTATATTATATGTTTGCGGTATATACTTTCATAAAAAGATGTGTACGTAAATTGGGGGTGTGAAGAGTATTTATTATAAAAAAAAAGTGGGTGATGCGTATTAGTAGAAATTAATATTGAGATATAGTTAAAAAAAGTTTGGAGGTATATTTGGGCCGTAATAGTTTGCAATATGTGAGGCGTACGAGTCTTGTCCAGCTTTGGCCATGCAATAGGTGTGTAGTTTTGGGCCCTGCCCTGGTTTCAAAAATGAAAAAGCTTCTTTTTTCATCTAAGTCTTTTTTAAAGTTTCTAAATTTTGTTTAGATCGATTAATTTAGAGGTGTATTTTATTCGTTTAAATCATATTTGATAGTTGTTTATTGACTTCCAATATTAATTTAAAATATATAAAAAATACTATTATATTAAAGCATTTGATAATATATTAATTTTATTTTTCATTATCGAATTGAGTTTTTTACTACTGAATCTTAGAATCTGCGAAAATACAATTTAAAAAAAACACGGACCATGATATATTCCTATCTTTTGACGAGTAAAAGCAATGGTATTCAATACTTCTTCTTTTGACCATTTTTTTCTCCAAATCTTAATTATTTGATTTATATAGAAAATAAATGATATTAATTTGAAGTTTCTAATAAAAAATTTGAGATAGAGTTTGAATTGTAATTACTTTAAACGATTTACTATTTTTTAAAACTCATAATGATTAGAGGTCAATAACAGTTCTTCTCCATTAAAAATGAATATCAAACATAAAAGTAACTTCTACACCATCAAAATTAAAGATCAAACATAAATAAAAAAATTGAATAAATAATGTATCATGCCTCGATGATTTTTCTTATAAAATTACATTTTCTTATTTAACTTAACACTCTACTTTTTAAAAATTCTTAAATTCCACAATTTTAACTTGAGTTGGAAAGGTCAACTTCTCCACTAACTAATTCCTCATCTGTAATTTTGAACTATTACACACTTTTCCATCTTAGAAGATACTTATCTAAAAATATGATTGATTAAGAATTTATCTTATATCCTTCTAAAGGAACCTTGTTATTTTCATTTATAATTTTTTTAGCCTAATACTTTTAATTATTGTTCATCGTTTTGTTTTTAACTAGCAATAATTAATATATACATAATGAGAAGATAAATGAAATATATTCTTCCTATATTCCTATATTATATAAAAGTTATGTAGTTTGGAAATCAATAGAAAACGGGTCAACACAGGACATTGTAGATCATGTGTGGATTTGTCTATTGTGGCAAAATTGTCATTTGAGCCACGATCATGAAATTAATTCACTATCCAATTGCCCTGTAATATTGTATTTCTTCCCAAAATCGAAATACAATCTACGGTTGCCAAGGAACTAGTGGCGTGCGGTTAAGTACAATTAAGTACTTTTATCCTATCTCGTTTTTTTGTTCATTTTGATTCACCACGTGCAAAATCTTTATTAAATCTTCAAACAAACTAATCAACTATATACAATAATGTACAACTTTTACCAAATATATACGTGATGAATTGTAAAGCCTAGCCTTAGACTGGACTCAGGTGTATATAAAATTTATTTGAATGTTACTTCACGCTGCAGGTCAAAGAAAAATAAGCAAAATACAAAAAGATGACTTCAACTTCAAAATAAATAAATAAAATTTTAGTGTAAGTATGATATAAAACTTGATTATTTAGTCAATGAATCACACATATATAGTACAAAGCGTTCATGGAAGGACACTAAAAAATCGGTAGGTATCTAATAAATTTGACACAAATGTTAATATAATTGAGCATGTGTTAATTTACACACTAATGTAACATTGTTCTATACACGAATTTTTCTTTTTCTGACCAAATATTAATATATTCACTATATTATAAAATTTTAATTTCCGGTACATGGAATTTTGTTGGGAGAGAAACTGATTTGCAAGCGCATCATATCATACACAGTATGTCAACCATATAACAAATTATCTGTTGACTTTCACAAAAATCATCACACGTAGTACTACAGTTTAATCTTCAAACGACTAATCAATATGAAGCCATTCTTAAAAAAATAAATTTTATTTGTCAAAATAAATAAATAAATAAATTAAAGAAATCAAATAATGTTCATATATTCAACTTTGACTATAATATTTTATCTCCGTCCAAGTACTAATTAATCGGCGAGAAAGACAACGTAACTGAAAAGATTGAATTTAAGAAAATCCAAGTTTTGTGCTTAGCCTAAAACGTGCAAAGGAAAAAGGTAATTTAATTTACAGATCCAAGGTTATATATATTTATTACACCTTCAAGACGTATAAATCAAAGCATTACACTCAATGTTATACCACCACCTCGTTACATGCTCCATAAAATTATCAGTTTCTTAATCAAGTAATTACACTCAAACGAGAATTTGAATTTGAATTTTGAAAGAATAATAATTGGTCTAAACTTTATTTAGTTTAGCCAATTGAACTATTTCAAAGTATAATAATTTTTTTAAAATCGAATGATTAAGTCTTGTTTAGATAGCTCGAGTGATGAATTAAAAAATATAAAAGAAGTTAATATTTAAATATGAAAAGCTAAGATAGTTTGACTAATATGTTAATATTTTCTTGTAAAAAAACGGAAGGGTTAAAAAAAAAAAAAGAGCTTCCTCCTTATCCTATAAATACATGACTACACATTTAGAGGTGAGAAAGAGAAACAAGAAAACTCTCATAAACACATTAAAGGCAATATAGTCAATTAACTATGGCAAGTTATAATTCAAAAGCTTTGATTCTACTATGTGTAATTAATAGTGTAGTGCACACAACCCAAATATCAGAACCATGGTCAGCACTAAATGCACCAAAAGATATACTCCAAATGCTTATTCGTGACCCCGTGACCCTTTCATTAGCCTCAACCGATTTTGGCCACATAGTTCACCAAAACCCATTTGCAATATTTGCTCCATCATCAATTAATGCCATATCGAAATTGATAAAATTTTCAAATTCACTTCCTTTCCCTTTTACTATAGCTCCAAGAGGACAAGGACATTCGGTTAATGGACAATCGATGACAAATGATGGGGTTGTGGTGAACATGACTCAATTGATCAATTATAGGTTTAGATCAAATGAGAGTGGAATTGTTGTGTTTGATGAATATGTTGATATTGGTGGTGAACAAATTTGGATTGATGTGTTGCATGCAAGTCTTGAACGTGGACTAACACCACTCTCTTGGACTGATTATTTGTTTTTATCCGTTGGTGGAACTCTATCTAATGCTGGAATTAGTGGCCAAACCTTTCGATTTGGTCCTCAAATTTCTAATGTTCATGAATTGGATGTTGTTACGGGTATGTATCAATCATTCTTTTCCATAATTGCTTTTTCCCCAATTAATTTTGTTTTATACTAATTTCGTAATAATTTTATTATTCTATGATTTTTTATGAAGTTTATTATTCTATCATGAGATAAGGGTGAGATTTTTCACAAAAACACGTTATAACAAAAATAAGTTTTTTGAAATTACATCAAACAGCACCATCACATACATCAACATTAACATTAACGGAACTAGCATATAAATTTATTTTGCAAGTAAATAAAAAAATTTGGAAGAGAAGAACAAAGATATAATAAGAAGCATTACAATAAAAATATATAACAAGAAGTTATTATTATTTGTTTCGAAGAAATGCTTTAGAGGAGTAATGCTTATTAGAGATATAAAATGGTTATAAATTATTTATTTTAGTCAGAAATTAATTCTTCTAGTGTAGGTATATAAACTTAGTTATATCTAGTATTGTAATTATCTTTCTCATTGGATCAATATAAAATTTATCTCTAGTTTACTTTTTTCATGCTTAATATTAATATTTTGTAAATTTTATTATGGGATAATTATTCTGCTATTCTTTCTCAAATTTTCTTAAGAAATTTTTTTTAGAAGCTTAATTGGTATCATTTCATCATGATATCAATTCCATGTTAAAATCATCTTATTATTATAATGATTAAAAAAAAAACTCCATGAGACAATGGATAATCATGTTTGCAAACTAAATTTTACTAAGACCTAAAACTTTTTTAATACTTTCATAATAATCTTGTGTCAACATCAACAACTTTCATCAAATAAAAAAAAGATGCAATAAAGTGCATTTATTGAAGATTTTTTAAGAACACAAACAATATTAAGTGTCAAAATTATTTTTTTTAGTCAAATTGACATTGAAAAATGCAAGCAAACATATTGCATAGAAGTATAGACTCTAGATTCAACACTTACCAACAACAACAAAAAAAAAAGATTGTTCTTCCTTCTAAAAAATATTCATAATTGATTTATCATTTAGGAAGTCTTAGCTAATGACTAAAGAGTTGTGCATAAAATTTTGTTAAAAAAAATAAAAAGATTTTGAATGAAAGTGTAGACTCAGTTCAATACATATTCTAAATAAAAAAAAAAGAAGAAGATTACATTAAAATTTTTCTTGTTCTTATATGAAGCTAATAATATTTTTTTTTTTTAAATAGTTGATTTATTTTCGGCCATCGACCGTTAAATCTCATTTATCCATTTATATAATTTTTCCCGCATTTTAATTAGATGATGGAGATTTTAATAAACTCTCATATTACATGAGATAATCAATTATCATATTGAAATTTTTATACTGGTTTTGGTTTCACTTTGAGCGGATAAGAAGTTAAATTCTTAAATATAATATTGTTTTAAGTTCAAAATCTTAATAGATAAAAGAATGATTGGCATACGAAACTCCACGAAAAATAAGTAATAAATTAGCTGTTGTAGATTAATCCTAAACGAAAAATAAGTAATATATATATATATATATATATATATATATATATATATATGGTGACAACAAAAATGTTCTAGAATATCTTGATAATAAATTGAAAAACAAGGAAAATAAGACAAGTTGGTTTTATTCAACAAAATCAGTTAATTCAGTGTAACAGCATTGATTAAAGCTATCTTGGTAAGTCACATCATATCTTTATAGAAGATTTTAAATCTTTTTTTTGAGGAAATAAAGATTTTAAATTTGTCTCTATATGAAGTGAAAATTGACCATGTTATTAAAAATTGATGTAGGGGTAGTTAGTATTTCTTTGGAATTAATTAACATGCTAGGTTCAAAGTCTAGTTATGTCTATTGAATTATCAAAAGAAAACGTTTAATTAAATACGTCACTTGCTAGTTGAGTTTTATCACTTGCTATTCATTGGCATATGTAATGGAAAATTTGGCATTTTCATGGTAAAATCTAATAAAACTGTGGGTAGTTATACGAATCAGCTCATATCCCATATATAAGAACTTGAATTCAATTTCGTAATTTCTTTACGAGGACTTTGTAGTGAATAATATGTAAATATATTATATGTATTTATCCTAATGCATGTATTCATAGGATCCATCAAACGTAAACCTTTTCTTTCTATAAAAAAATCAAAATAATAGGCATTGGCCTAAAGAAAAAAAGAAGTAAAATTAGCACTAATTTGTACTTAGAAAGGAGGTGAGGGATTTTTTATTAATATTGGACGAACAACCGAATCATTAATTAATAACTTTTTGGTTGTGACATACTATTAAAATGGAGTAGAGTAGTTGATATTTAGCAAAAATATATAATTTTTTTTAATCAAATAGCACAATAATTAAATTAACACACCTTAAATTTGGAGAAGATAGAATTCAAACCCGTGTATTTGTCTATATAAGTTGAGTTGGACAGAAATAACTATTTTTGTTTTTTATATATGCATATTTTCTTTTCAAATTATTATTAATTTAGGTGCATATCTCCTTTACATAGTATTGGTCGAATTTTTGATAATCTTATAAAATTTGAATCTATCAAATACCAATAGATTTGTAAAAAAAATTAACAATTAAAATAAGAATGTTATTGTCACGTGACTTCACCGTATATATTCACCAAGATTCCATATCAATGATGATTAAATCAAATTAAGACATGAAATATTACATTGTTCATCATCTTATTTGACTAGTTGTATACGCTTCGAATATGTTCTTTAATAAGTCAGCCAACAAATTGTATGCACACATTCACGCTGCTCTCATTTTATTGACGCAAGAAAATCACATCACATCATTACGAAATAAAAAAAAATAAAAAGAAAAAAAAAATCACATGATTTCACTAAAATGCAAAGATACATTATTTAATGTAATTGCTGCAAAAAAAAGTATACGGTGTAATAATATAATAAGTGTTCAATGCAGTTTGCAAAGAGAAGAATGATAAAATAAAAAGTTTTATATTTTTTTGGGTTCACAACGGTGTGAAGTGTGTATTTGGAACGTAACAATGTTCTTTTTAATTGAAAAGTGGCGATTGGTTAATTTGATTTGTTTTTTTTAATTCTCACTCTTATATTTTTTATCAAATATGAAGATGACTTTTTGATCCACTTCTAATAAATTGACATTTTATTATTTTTGTGTTTCTTCAAAGATTTATTTTATATTAAATATCATCACTCATATATTTATACATGTTGAAATTATAAAATACTTGACTTTCACAGGAAATGGAGACTTAGTGACTTGTTCAGCTGAGAAAAATTCAGAATTATTTTACGGTGTTCTTGGAGGATTAGGACAATTTGGGATTATTACCCGAGCAAGAATAGCTCTAGGACCTGCACCCAAGAGGGTAACTAACATATTCTTTAATTCATTTTCTTAATTATTCATTTTGTAGTATGAATTTTGAGTACCTATCTAGAATTTAAGTAGTTGAAAAAGGAAAATCAATTCCATGAATACATTTGCTTTCTTGTTAGTTAGTCCCGACCAAGATCTATAATTTATATTCCAACTAAACAAATTTTCCCATAAAAGAAACAAAAGCTCAAAATTGAGCACTCGTCTTTTCTTTTATTATATTACATATCATTCTCCAACTTTTGCAAGTATATAGTTTGACTACAAATTTCTCTTAGAATCATCCCATAGACAATACGAAAACAAGCCCGATCCAAAAGTCAAACCACTAAAATTAGGACTAAAAGAATGTTTATTTAAATAGTTTATATAATATTATTAATTATGTTGCTGCTTTAATTGTAATTATAATATGTTCTATGATTCAAATTTAGATTGTGCCATTTTTATTTATTTACAATTTAAAATCTCACTTTTAAAGGTTGTTTTAGGCCTATAAATTTGTTGAACTATGTTTTTTACAATATAAAACCTTATTTTTTTAAGGTTGCTTCAGCCTCTAAATTATAATAAATACGGTAGTAATTTAAAAAGACATTTATATTTAAGGATACATTTTTTCCTCAATCGAGGCATATTAATAAATACAGAGGTAGTAAACAAATGTTTGATTAATTTCTTGCAGGTGAAGTGGCTTCGTTTACTTTACAATGATTTCTCTACATTTTCTGGAGACCAAGAACATCTAATCTCATTCAATGGAAGAAATGAAACTAATGCAGCCAATTATGTTGAAGGCATGTTGCTGCTAAATCAGCAGCCACTAGACCTATCATTTTATCCAGAAATTGATCAACCTCGCATAACTTCATTGGTAACACAATATGGCATCATCTACATCATTGAGCTTGTTAAATATTATGATGATAATTCTCAAGATCAAATTGATCAGGTAATTAACTTAATTAGTCATACTATTTTTCTTTCTTCTTGATTTGCATAATTAATATTGCTACTAACTTAGATATTTTCTTGGTTCTTGAATAGGAAATTGAAATTTTGGTTAAGGAATTAAGGTTTGTCCCTACTTTTATGTTCGAAAAGGATGTGTCATATGAAGAGTTTTTGAATAGAGTACATTTTGATGAGCTTGCACTAAGAGCACAAGGACTTTGGGATATTCCACATCCTTGGTTAAACATCTTTGTTCCAAGATCAAGAATATCAGATTTTAATGAAGGTGTCTTTAAGGGAATTATCCTTAGACAAAATATTTCTGCAGGACTCGTAATAGTTTATCCAATGAACCGAACAAAGTAAGTTTTGTGAGATTCATGAATTGAAATAATTAAATAATTAAAATTAAATAAGTTTTTTAATTTCTATAAAATTTTCAAACTTAGTTTTTAGACCTTATAAAAAAAATTATTTAATCCTAATTCTCATTTTTTTTAATTTTTTTTTTTGTCTTTGTAAGTCAATTAATTTATATTTTTTTAAATTTTAATAATTTTTTTGCAGTTGTATTTCAGACGTTATAAATATATCTTTTGCAGAAAAAAATCGAACTTTTTAATCAATGGTCAATGAAACATGAATTTTTAAGATTTTGACTCTTAAAAATTCATGTTATTCATTTTTCAAAAAAAAATTTAAAAAATGCTCTTTTAATATTTTAAATATATCTAAAAAATAATTCAAAAATTTAAATAATAAATAAGAGTTGACTTAAAAATAAAGATTAAAAAAATGAAACAAATTTTCGTATAGCAACTACAATCAAAATTTTAAAATTATATAAAGACTAAAATTTTATTTAACTCAATTAATGAATTAAAATCATAAGGTTATATGTTTTTGGATTAATTTACAGGTGGGATGATAAGATGTCTGCAGTTACCCCTAATGAAGAAATTTTCTACATTGTGAGTCTTTTGCGTACAAGTGGATTTGAAAAGTTAGAGGAATTTCAAGCACAAAACCAACAAATATTACAATTCTGTAATGATGTTGGTATAGGGATCAAACAATATCTTCCCCTAAACAAAACACACGAAGATTGGGTGAAACATTTTGGCATCAAATGGGAAGATTTTGAGAAAAGAAAAGCTCAATTTGATCCCAACAAAATATTGTCACCTGGACAAAGGATTTTCAATTAAATTAAAAATAAACTATATGTGTCTAGTTTTTTTCTTATCAACTTGTTGTACAGAATAATTAAACAGTTAAATAGTATGTTTTATTGTCATAATTAAATATTTGCACATATGTATAGTATGGGAAACAAGTTATTTTACTAAATTCAGTAAAAAAACAAAATTATTTAACAAGATCGAATAAATCTATATATAACACATTGCACATACGTCACTACATATTTCTGTTCTCATTTTAAAATTAAGTTGTACTATGTAGTATGTACCCCAAAAAAAAAATACATATGTTATATACATATATTTATAAAGTTGCAGGGAATATTTTTTTATTAATACATTTTTGCTTCTTAAAAAATTTATGCCCCATGTACATATGATTAACAATCTATAACATATCTAAAGTAGATCTTGTATAAACCTATATCGTAGTAAAAATGTAAATGGATCATATCTCTATAAAGATTTTTTTCAATTTTTCTCTAGTGGAATCTCAACCATCTAACATGAGAGAGAAAATGAAATGAAAAGTACAATGGAGAGGATCCTAATCCAGGAACTATATAAAAAAATTCATCTATTCATATGGACTATAACAGATTTTATTGGTATTGTCGTTGAAGATTTTTTGTCCAGGTGATAGAATCATTCTCGGATCAAACAAAAGTTTTGTTTCCAAGAAAGTCCTCCATTTAGTGCCAAAATGGTTTTTCCAATGTTCCTCTGTGCTGTGGTTGGGAAGATATTGCTTAACCTTAATGCCAACATCATTACAAAACTTCAATATTTCTTTGTTTTGAGCATCATATGCTTTCCAATTATTAAACGCACTTGAGTGTAAAAATCCAACCGCATAGAAAACATCCTCGTCTGGTGTAATTGTTGACATCCTATCATCCCACCTATAGTTAAATTTCATGTAGTTAACAACTATTATTTTCTAACTTTATATCCTTCTTATAAATTATAATTATAATAATTGAAAACAACAAATTAAACGACTGAGTAATTAGTAAATTAAATAAAAAAGATTTACATTTATGTTTTTACTTTTTACTCTGTTCTGTAAAAATATAATTTTTTGCTTTTAATTCCAATAAAAAATTTAAAATATTTTTTGGTTTTAGTCATTACAAATATATTCATTTTCATTTTAACCATTTTTTTAGAGGCTAATATTAAATATTTTACATATATATAAAAGCAAAAACTTATTTATTTGCATGAATAAAAAACACATTTAAAGCTAAAAAGAAGGATACATTGCATACAAAAAATGTAATGACTTACTTGCTTTTATTCATGGGGTAAATCAGGACAATTCCACTAGTGATGTTTCTTTTAAGAATTATATCATTGAATACACCTGAATTAAAATCCAAGATTTGAGATTTTGGTACAAACAAATTAAGCCATGGATGAGGAACATGCCAGAGTCCTTGTGACTGAAGTTTCAACTCTCCACTTCGGACTCTATTCAAGAACTCAACATATGACACATTTTTCTCATAATGTAGTCCAGGGATATAAGCTAATCCTTGAAGTAAAACTTGAATTTCCTACATAAACAAAGAAAAAAAATAAATATTATTGATATTTATCAACAATGTGCAATTACAATCTTTTGGTATATAAAGCTATTAAAGATTCAACATCTAGGATTAGTGAGCCGGCCAACCCAATGGTAAAGGCCCAAATTTTAGGCCCATCTGGAAAAAAAATTAATATATTAATCTGAGTAAAATTGAACTCGAAACTTTTAATTACAGTATCCGGTTTAAGTTATATAAATGAAAAAAATTAATTGAGAAGAGAGACTCCACTAAAATATTGTCAATTATATAGATTTTAGAGATTAATTATTTACTTAAAAAACATGTCATTATGTTATAGAAGGTATGTACCTTGTCGACCATTTTCTCGGATTGATGATCATAATATTTAGCCAATTCAAGACAGTAGAGGATGTTATGCTTAGTTATTAAAGAGGATATTCTAGAATGGTGAGATAGAGGGAAGAAAGAGGATCTCCAATTATTTATGGATCCTTGTTGCATTAGCAGCATTCCTTCCAAAAAATCCAATTCAATATTTTTTGTACTTCCATCGATCGATATTAATCGTTCCTGATCTTTTGTAAAATCAGAAAAGTCACTATAAAGCACTCTCACCCACTTAACCTGCATAATAATGCCAACATAAATGTATCATTACTAATAATCAATTAATTAATGGTAATTTTCGATACATTATAGTTTTTTTGGTTATATACTTGAAGATAAAATTAATTTAAAATTTAAATTAAATTAAATTTAAAACAACTAAATTTAAAAAAATGGGATGATATCAAATGATTGGATGTTGGATATAATATCCAACAAAATTAGAGTGTGCACCTTAATTAATTAATATATATAGTTACACCAGAATAGTTATTGATTGCACTCATTCAGTATTATTTAAAAGATAATTAATTATTTTTTTAAAATAAACTGTTGAATTAATTAAAATTTACTATTATATTGATTATATTTATAAATTTTAATATTATCGATATTATATTTACAAATTTTAATATTTTCTGATATAATCATTTCTTATGTATATATTAATATTAATGTTATTTATAATTATGCTATCCACGTTAATATTGACTAATTTTATTCACATAAAAAAATTAATTATAAATTAATGTCAAAATATAAGATAGTTTCTAGAAATGAATTAGTTTTATATTAACACATATTCCACATGAAATAAAATATAAACAAAAATAATAGTTAAAAAATTTATATAATTAATTAAAAATTAAAATCAAGTGTAAATTTTTTAATTGCTGATATTTCACAACCACTATTATTTTTGATATGCTTTTATGGACACTCTTGTGTCAGCTTCCAATAAATTATTTGAACCACTCTTTAGACAGAGTATGATATGTGTGGCCAAAAAGTTGTAATAAGTTATGTTCTTAAAAAATCGTATTATTTATGGCGACATGAAAAAAAAAAAGTCATTTTTCTAGTAATAATGATTGATGTTGTTGAAAAAAATAAATAAATCTTATTTGCTCCTATATGCACATTGTCAATAAAGTGATTGTTGTTAAGAAAAAATTCGCTTGTACTGCAAACTCTTATGTATGTATAGCTCATTCATGATCCTATTGAGTAGGAAAAAAAAAGTTATAAGTTATTATCATATTAGTGAAAAGGTCTTTCATGGATGAACATGGAACATCATAGAGGGAAATATATGACCAAAATGATAACATAGACAAGGACACGTAGCTATGATGTGGTAAAACATATGACAACTAGATTCGGGATACGTATAATATTGTTGGAGGAAAAAAAGCAACTACAAGACAAATGAGTTGTTTTCAATTGTATAAACGTACCCATGTGGGAGCTGGTTCAAGAGAAATTCTTGCCCTTGTTATAACCCCAAATTGTCCTAAGCCTCCAAGAAGCGCGTGAAATAACTCTGAATTCTTCTTAGAAGAACACGTTACCAAATCTCCTTTTCCTAAACCAAATCCAAAACATTATTATTTTTTAAACAATTATAAAACCGGAAAGTGAAACTCAACCCAAATAAGAAAAAAAAAAATTCAGTTGTACTTTTTTTCCACCACTAAGTGAATATGAAAATATTCTCTCATTTCTTGCATCCCAAATAGCCAATATATTATTAAATGCGAAATTAAGATTAGATCCTTCCCCTTTTCCAACCAAACCTACTAGATGAAAACAACTATATATTTATTAATTTAATATTTTAATAAGAAACATGCATTCATACATCAATAACGGTATGTTTTTCCATGCATGCTGCTTCTTAGTACTTGTAATTTAGATTTTCTATGTGAGGGATTGACGAATTAATAATTAAGACTTGGACCAACATACAGTTAATTTGACAAGAATAGATGACTAGGAACGTGTGAACTGATTCTAACTTGTGGAAACATTTACCTATATTATAGACAAAGACTACTCCTTTTTAGAACCCAACAACTACGCTAAGTATATACGAAACATGTAATTTTTTAAAATATCATGTTAAGTTGATCAATGCTGAAGAAGTTCTATTAATTAATAATAACTAAATTTACTAAATCATTTGTCTATATTTTTTTTAGTTGAACAAGTATGACACGTGTCGTTTTATTAGTGAATTTACAAACTAGCTACTTCAACGCATTTTTAGGTCTACACGGATGAATGACACTAAAATATGACATAACCTTATGCATAATTTTTTCTTTCCACTATTAGTACGTACAATACCTCATGAACATTATTCTTCCACTAAAATTGATCACTCGGAGTTTGATTAAGTATGATATTTAACAATTCATTATGTGAAAACACGTTATTATTTTATATTTAATTAATTTAAATTTTGAATTGATTTTGTTTTAAAGATAACGGTAATCAATTTATAAACACATGGGTACTTAAGAATTTACTTATATTTTTTCCGTTTATATATTTTTGCAGTATATCAACTTTTTTTTAGCATTGGCCTTATAGAATAACTTATAAACGACATTGTAGGAGATCCAATATACAATCTCTTAATATAAGTAATGGATGTGGGTTGTGTGCACTTGTAATTGTAACTCTATGAGTGCATGCATTTACGTTACTCCGAATGTTTCTATCAAAATCAGATAGTTCAATTTTTAATGAGATTTAGATTTAATATTAGTCAAAATCTTTATTAAATTTTAAACTGTACGATCTTAATGTAGTCCGTCACACTGCATACAATTTAAAATTCATTAAGTGATACTTTGTATATTTTTTTATAGATGATATTATATAATTACCACAAAAAGCTTATATACAACTGTGTGGTCTAGGACTTGAATAAAGAACATGATGTTCAACATAACAATATCAATATTTTGTTTCTTGAATTAAGACTTAAAAAGATGTGATAGTAAGTATTCTATAATTAATAAAAATTGACAAATAACATTAAAAAAAAAATGAAAGAAACAAAAAACAATGTTCCTTAATTACATGCAATCATACCCGTAATGACATCCATTTCATGAACATTGGTGATTTGAGGTCCATAGCGAAATGTCTGTCCACTAATTCCAGCATTAGAAAGTGTCCCTCCAACCGTTAGATAAAGATAATCGGTCCAAGAAACAGGTGCAAGTCGATGTTCAAACGTTTCATACAAAACATCAATCCAAAGTTGTTCTCCACCAACATCAACATAGTAACCAATCAAAGGGTCTTCAGAAACACTAATTGCACCCCCATTTCTCTGTTTTCTATAGCTAGCCATGTCAACTACAACACCATCACGTGCCATGGCTTGTCCACTAGTGGAGTGACCTTGGCCTCTGGCTGCTATAGTGAAAGGAACAGAGCTATTGTATGAGATTTTGATTAAGGTTGCTATGTCTTGTATACAAGATGGATGAAACACTGCTAATGGTAATTCGTGGATGATGTTTCCATAGTCATTGGAAGCAACTTGGATTGTTTTAAGGTCGTTATGGAATTTGTTGGATATAGTAGTGTTAACAATTATGGTATGCTCTCGTGGTACTACAGTTTTCCATTTTTCGATTTTTCCTAAGGTGGATGTTAAATTGGTTATGGTTATTAGTAGTAGTATGAAATAAGTGGCATAATGGTAATTTTCAGCCATGAAACAGATATATATATATTGAAGAATTGGAGATCAACTTAAATAAGTATTTGTTAAAATGAGATGGAGAAAGCAAGGGAGGGCTATAAATAGAGTGGATGAACTTGCATGAGAAAGAGTCGTGACAATTAATAAGAGAGATCTATCATTTGATAAATTCTAGATTCTATTTGGAAAATTATAGGTATATTACTCACCAATCAAGTGTATCATATTAATTTATAGATTTAATTATAACAATTTTTATTGATCTATTTTTCCTTATAAATAGGATCGGATAGAGTATTTAGTTAAATTGATGTATACTTATTTTAATTAGTTGTTGGTAATTTTATCTGCAATTTTCTAAAAATAATTTAGATCTCATCCTTCCATTTCAATGCTTAAGTGCGTACTTTGCAAATACAATTAATTATATCTGATTTAAATTTTAGAACAAAGTATCACATTTATTTGATTAAGTTTTTTTTTTTTAATGTTAATTGTATTTTATTACTACAATAAATCGTTTTTAAAAAATTACAAGTGTCCCAGTTAGCTCTACAATATTACATTTTAACAACAAAAAAATATATTAAGTTAATTAAATTTTAGTGTAAAAAGGAGTAGGTCCAACATAAATATAGGAAAGAGAGGGTAGCTCTAGAAGCCTCTTTCTCAATTGCAACTTTGTTAACATGCTTCTCCGGTCGAGATATCAAGACTTATTGAATAAACTATTCCATTGCGAGGACAAATATTAATAAAGTCACTTTTATCTTTTTCCTTGTACCCTTTAATAAAATAAATTAAGACAAAATTTATCTTTTTTATAAAAAAAAATTTCATTCACTAAGACAAAACTTAATTATGTGAAGTAGTATAAGTGTACTTCTGGAATCACATCATGATATGTGGACATTTTAACTAAATAATCATAAATATATAGTTCACTAATAATAGTTTTAAATTAAAAAAAAAAAAAAGTAAAAAGTGATTTTGATTTTATATTTGTCACAACTAATCACAAGACAAATCGAACTATTGTAGTAATTCATCTAAGTTTTTTTATAAAATATTTAACAAGTAACACAAAAATAAATAATGTTAACTTTGAAGAAGTGAAGATTGGGAATTCTTTTCTAAAGTACTATATTACGACTAAAAAAAAATAGAAGACACAAAAAAGGTTAAACAAGTGATTTGTGAATCACAAAAAGGGCCACTTTTCTGTTGGGTAAAAGAAAAAAAAAATGACATCATATCATTGGAGTATATATTGGGCAAAAAGAAGTATGGTTAAATGTCAAATTAAAAAGTACGACGGAAAACGTGTTGAAATTTCCTGTGAGGTATTAAAAAGAGATTAAAATGAATACTTTTTTGATTCAAAATAAAAATGAATATTAAGTAGGCATATCTTTGTGATTGTGAATGAATCATAATTCTTTTTCTTTTTATGAAATTGTGCATGAATGATGAATCATAATGATCACGAAGATTCCCAGCATATGAACCCGTAGATTTTCTTCTATTGTTTGCTGGGATCAAAATGGGCTTCAACATTACCCGTTGAATATTGTCATCTCGATCACGGACAACATTTTTCAAGTTTCATAACTAGTATTAACTAATATCTTTCTTTTTGGATTCAGTTAAAAAATATAATAATCTTGTTTTGGATACTATATCTTAAACGATATGGTCAAATATATTTTTAATTTTTATTCAATTTTTATGTCTAGTTTTTATATAGTTTTTATGGGTGTATGTTTATAAAGTTCTAAACAAGTCTATATAAATATATAAAAATTGAAAAAGTACACGTCAGTTGAATTACAACAGAGATTAAAAAAATTGATAGAAAATATTATAAAAAAATAAATAAAAAATAAATAAAACTAAAAACACAAAAGTAAATTTGATAGCGACTAAAACAAAAAAAATTAAATTTTATAAATAGTAAAAATGTATTTAATTCTAAATTGTATTTGTTTATTTAAGATTAACGAGTCACAATTAGGTAATTAATTACTATATGAAAAGGATTTCTAAAGATTTTGTTTTCGGGATTCATCCATTAATAAACTTTATTTGGTCTTAAAATTTTCTGGACCATGCATGGAATTAAGAGTATATAACAAGTAATGGAAACCGAGGGAGACAAGGAACCTGATTTTCTTCAGTCTAAGATTTTGTGTGTGAGAGCATCTAAGGCAACATCTTATCAATATTGAAATTTAAAGTCAAGCAGGGAAATGGAACTATCATTATTCCCACCATTTTTTGCCTCACTGCCCTTAAATCACTTCCATAAGATTTTGTTTAAGATATATAATAACTTGTTCTAAGCCAAATAAAATAAAGATATGTTTGCCTCACGTGCCATTATTAATTGATTTATAATTTAGGAGAAGGTTGGTTATCATCAATATTAAGTGACATTGTATTTGGAATTTAATATTTTTTCTTTATGTGAATTACTAGCTAAATTTAACAAATTAGCCAAACATAAATAATTATGTTTGTCTCAGCCCCTATATATATATATATATATATAATACTGGAAGTGCATGAAACTAACATGTACATAATTACACCGCTAACATGAGTCTTGATGCATCATGATAATATAGGATTTCTTTTTACCCCAGACATAAGATGGTAGAGAAAACAATCACAAATTAAAATATTTTTATACATTTCTTCTTAAATCAAAAAATTAAGGATTATTTTTATAATTTAAATAATTATTTATCGACTTTTGTATTTTAAGAAAGACTATTTTATAAAAAAATATCATTTTATTATTTATACCCATTATATTAATTTTTTATATTTTATCATAAAAAAATTTAATATTATGAATAGTAGAAATTTCAAAAATATTAAATTTTATTTTGTTGATACTTTTAGTAAATAATATTTAGTTATTATAATTTTTTTTTAAAAAAAGAAAATAGTATTTTTAAACAAATAAAAATTCATTTAATTGTTAATTTAATTATTAAATGTATCGGCACATATCGAATATATTGTAGAAATTCTCACTAAATTTTAGATTAACTATTGCTGTCTTCTAATTCTATTTTCTTTCGGGAAAAAAATCTATTTTTTTTCTAGCTTGTTTTTTTATTGACAAATATCTTTGTAATAAGATGTTTGTAATTAAAACGTGTTTTCATGTTCACTTTGTATATAGACATATAGCTAACTTTAGGTGGTCCTTTTGTTTTCAAAAACTCGATTAAGGATGTTAAAGTTTGACGGATTACATCGCATTTTAGTTCAAAAGAAATCAGTAGTAATTATTTTGTCCTTGGATGAATAGATTGTGGTGTAGAAAAATTGGCATGAGAATCTTCATTGCAAGCACTAAATATATATTTCACAGATGATCATCATGATGCACGAGTGAATGAAGATACAAAAATTTGATATACTATCATCATTATGAAGGAACAGAACAAAAAACATCCATGGAGTGGCATTGAGAGCTAGCATTAATTGGTGTTATATATATTCCCACTTCAACAATTTTAAATTAAAAAAAATAAAAATAAAAAGAGTGAAGAATGTTATATATGTTCACACTTTACAATTACAACTTACTAGTATACTATCATAAGACAAGATTTCACAAAGAAAATAGTGGAATTTAGCAGGAGTTTGAGTCTGGACCACACTACACAGTACACACAGTCACACATGAGACGTGTTAGTTATGATTTCTCAAGAAATTCTTAGTGGATGCACAAAAGTTTAATTTTGTTGTCTAAATTAAATCATTAACCAACGATGATTAATTATGTTTAACACAATAAATTATACTTTCATAATATAGTAGAATCTGAATTTCCGTCCGTAGAACTTATAGGAAAAAAATTGAATTATAAAAAATATATAAAAAAATTATAAATTAAATGAAAGGTACTGTAGTTTATAAATATTACCATTAAATAGAAGAGTAGTTAGTGTCTCAGTGATTTTTGTTTATATTTTATTTTTTAAAAGAGTTAATTTTATTTATACTTTATTATGGAGAGACCCACGAACCTTCAATTTAATTTAATGTATTTGTGCTACATAATTTATAGGAAGGTCGAACAATGCTAAAGTGGTAATTAATTTCTTCTAAAACGAGGCTTCATATATGTCAAACTGGGTCCAATTTCCACGTGATGATTATCTTACCTATATGTACTTGGCTAATTGAAATCTACATCCTCCTCTACATTATTGAAATTATATACTCCGACATGCATATAAGTTAAAATCGTGTGACTGTGTGTAGTGGTCATCGAATATATCTAGTAGACTTTGTTTTTCCACTTTCCATACAATTTCGAAGATATATTCATTTAGACGATTATGTGAATCATCGAACCACAGTCTAACAATGATGTTAATCTACTAAGTTTATAACTTCATTTTAAACTAAAGGGTCATGTCTAACATGCAACAAAGTAAGTGGTGAATGGTACACAAATATTTTTATCATTTAAATTTATTTTGTCTCGATGGCATAGCTTTGTCTGAGAGGAAGGAAAGTAAAAACAAAAGAAAAATAATATGTCAAAGATACCTCTTAAATGTGTAGATGAATAAATCTAAATGTTCAAATTATTTATAAATTCACTACTTACTATTCCATTTAGGATATTTATCCTATCACATATTATCTCTCGTCAAGGACCGTAAGAGGGGGTAACGGTGGCCCCAACCCCCTCCCATTACACAAATATTAGTATTAGATAATTAAATGCTACTCCATTTAATTTATATTAAGTGTATTTTAAGGTTTTTATATATACATTAAAAAGTTATGGTGGTTATAAGAAAAAACTAAGTCATTTAATTAAATTATTTATCTTAATTAATATTTTGAAAATTGTGTATATCGTAATCATTGAGGATAGTATAAAAACAATTAATTAAAGTTGTATTAAAAATTATTAATGATATTCATTTTCAAATAAAAAAATTTATAAAAAAGTGACACTAATTGCGAGACAAAAGAAATACATTTCTAATATATTTTGTTATTTAATTAATTCTCTAACAATTAATTATTAGTGAGTAGAAAAAAACTAATGCGCGATCAGAGAAAAATAAGATTTTCTAACAAAATAAATATATATTTCTCCTTTTTTTATAGACAAATAAATATATACCCAATGATAATAGTTCCTTCTATATTACTATGTTATATTTTATATATACTATAATTAATATTTATATATGCAACATTTTATTATTTATTATTAAAAAAATTCTAAAAAAGTTACTACTTCAAATCATTTAGGCTGCTGGTCTTACAAATTTTTGGATTCGCACCTGCCTTTAATAAGGAGTGGCCCTACAATAAGTCGTTAAAGTTGTTAATTAAAATCCTTGAATTTCAACCTTAATAGCTTATTTTAACCCTCAAGTATTTTTTTTATTATATTTCAACTTCTAGAATATGAATGATTTTAAAAATTAATCATAACTTATGTTTATATAATATTTCAATTACAATATTGATATTTAAAATATTTTATAAATTATTTAATTTAAGAAAATTAGTATCCCTCTCTTTTCCGCCAAAATCAAACTCCCAAATATAGGTCATTTCTCATAGCTAATTTATTTTTATCCCCTCAAATGATTTTTGCATTGCCTAATTCAGGTAAGCTTTTTCCTTGTCAAATACTACAATAAAGTTCTTTTAACTTGATATGTTTATCAAAAATCACAATTTTATTCAAAATGCACATCTAGAAAACAAAGAACCATATTTTTATTCGAAAATATATATCTATAAGACAAAAAAAACTATTTATAATCGAAAATACACATCTAAAAGTAAACAAAATTGAGCTTTTTCTTCTGTACACCCGAAGTGTATGTGGGGTTGGAAAAGAATCTCCCACACTACAAACTACAAAGAATATGTAACATTCTGGCAACAACCATGGGCTACCATTTTGGATCTTAACAATAATAATGGGCCAATTTTGTTTTGTAATATAGTCTGGGCTTGGCCTTTTTTTAATAGTGTGAATCAACCATTAATTAAAAAAAAAAAAAGTGCCTGCGTTGTTCTCGCAGTAAGGTACCTCTGTGAAAGAGGTTTGGGTAGAAAGATTAGAGGTTTTTAATTTCATCATAATCATAACCATGCTATGGCACTCCAACCAATTCCACTGACATGTTATCGTTCCTCTTCTCTGCATTTTCTCTCTTCCCAAACTCAAACCAACACCACTCTCAAATTCGCACTTTCTTGTTCCAACCAAACAGCACAAGTCCAAGTTAAGGTTGTTAAGAAGAAAAAAAACAACACCACCAGACCAAGTTTCTCTGACCAAATTCGAAATAAATGGTCCCTCAAATTAGGTTCCCAAACAGAAAAGTTCCCATGGCAGCAACAACAACAACAACAACAAGAAAAGCCACCACAATTGGAGGAACAACCGCAATCCCAAGAGAACGAGTCTTCAACGAATTTGAATTTTGAGTTTCCAAAGCGTTTACCTCCTTGGCACGTGCCAGAAAATTCTAGAAAACCAAAGTTCGACGAAAATGAGAAACCGTTACAGAAAAGTTTTAGTGGTTCTGTTACGGAAGAAAGAGAAGTTCAAGAATCGGAAAGTAGAAGTGATTTGAAGAAAAGGAGAAGCAATGCGGAGTTGGCGGAGAGGTTGATTCCTGAACATGAGTTGCGGAGGCTCAGAAACATTGCGTTGAGAATGGTGGAAAGGTTTAATGTTGGTGTGGCTGGTATTACGCAGGAATTGGTGGATTCTATTCATGAAAAGTGGTTGGTTGATGAAGTTGTTAAGTTCAAGTTTGATTCTCCTCTTTCTGCTAATATGAAAAGAGCTCATCAAATTCTTGAGGTTCAATTTTTCACCCGTCTCACATTTTCACCTCTCTTTACTTTAATTAAGCCCTTATGTTGTCATATAAGTGGTAACAAAAAATAAAATAAAGGCAAACTATTTTTATTTAACCTATAAGCAATTTTCACAAGTTATCTTGAAGAGCTCATGGTGATATGCAAGGTTTTAAATAGTGGTAGGAGTGGTGTTAAGAATTTTGTGATTTCGGTTGTTATGGAAACAACTCATGATTCATAAGTTATTTCAACGAGTTCTCCCTAACAGACTTACAAGTGTGCTTATGTCGGTAAATAAGCTAATCCAAACATGTCATGTCCTATATATGCTTGAAATATATCATCAAACTTACTTCACAATTCAAAGATGCATATGCACCCTTCATTTTCAATATAGTGTAGTTGCTTGCTTATAAATTGTCTTTTATCAGAGAATATTTGAACTGCTGGAGCCTTTATATTCATAGTATTATTTTTGCTTAATAATCAGAGTAAAACTGGAGGTATTGTGGTATGGCGATCAGGCAGTTCCATAGTGTTATATCGAGGAATGACCTACAAGCTACCTTGTGTAGAATTGTACACAAAAGTAAATGATATTAAGGAGAATGCTGTGGATCATTCAGTGCATGTTGGAAGTGGAAGTAATGCTCAAGTAAGTGTGCAAGAAATGGTTGGACCTATAGAATCATTTAATCGAAACGCTGCAGAGTATTTGAAAGACATGAGTGAAGAAGAATTGATGGAATTAATCGAACTCAACCATTTGTTAGATGAGTTGGGTCCGCGCTTCAAAGATTGGACAGGCCGCGAGCCTTTACCTGTTGATGCAGACATGTTACCTGCTCTGGTTCCAGGGTATAAAACTCCATTTAGACTTCTTCCATATGGGGTGAAACCTTGTTTATCCAACAAGGAAATGACTGTCATCCGTAGGATTGCCAGAAGAACGGCTCCACATTTTGCCCTTGGTATGCAACAAGCTCTCTAGTTACATTCATGTCTGCAAAGTTTTCTTTCCAAAAGATACTATTGTTTACTTCTGCAGGAAGAAATAGAGAACTACAAGGTCTAGCTAGAGCTATAGTTAAGCTGTGGGAAACAAGTGCTATTGCGAAAATAGCCATCAAACGTGGTGTTCCCTATACTTGTAATGATAGGATGGCTGAAGAACTCAAGGTATTTCTTGTAAAGCGCTGGAAATTGACAACATTGTTATTTTATTTAATAGTATTGGAATTTTACCATGGTAAAAAAAGTATATAAATCTACCGATGTGCTTGGCGATCTCCTTGGCTGTTGAGGTTACTGAGTACTGAGACTTTCATTCTTGTAAATGAGAATATCGGGGATTAGATTAGGATTTCAAACCCATTAAACTTTTGTCTATTGGCATCAATTGAAACATGAACATATAAGTAGTAGATGAGTCAATAAGACCTTTCTGGTGTCGTAAAGTGTATCTGACTATCTGCATTTTATTATTTTCATCTGAAAATAGGAAAGGCCAAACAACTACTACATTTTCTGATAAATGTTTCGTTTGTCTTTTTATCTTTGCCGTCTGCTCTAGCAACTACTGAGTTAAAAGTTTCAGAGAATTGCCAAAGTTTGACTATTCCACTGACCTAAAAAGTTAATAGAAAATGCCATGCACAGGCGAGCTGACTACATAATTCATTACTAACCATGATATATTTTCCCAGATAAAAACTCATATTTTATATCATAAGACCAGCAAATTTGTTAACCTTCACTCATCTTGGATTATCAGTTGAAAGTATTAGGCGAAGTGCAAAAAAACAGTTCAAGTATGCATATCTGCTTTTTGTAGCTAATGCTTAAACATGCTTTTTATCTTTATCTAACTTACTAAATCAAATGACCTAAGTCAATAGATATTCTCAACAACGGAATGTGTGTGGCTCTCATGGCTTTTGCCTTTATTTTTGGATCACAGTTACATTTAAGTACGTTTTTTGATACCATTATCAAGGTTTAAGTGAAAACAGCCCCTTCCTCCTAAAATGCAGAAACTTTTCTTGGTTCAGAACTCAGCAACTTCACTCCTTGAACTTATCAGACTGTGCTTATTGATGTGAAATTGATCCACATGTAGAAAACCGTGTTATGACTTATAGGTAGTTAATAACTTAATCTAGTTGACGAAGGACTGGAGGTTCCCGCATGAAACCCGATTGCTGAGTATATTTGTTTTGATGAGTTTTAGGTCCCATAAAAAAAAATCATTTAATTAATAATACCCAAAAGATAGACTGCAGTTATACTTTTGTAATGTTCATGCATTTAGGAGGTTAACCACCACATTTGTTAGTCCTCTAAGATTGTAAGGTCTGTTGGCAGTTGACACATAAATGCTTTGACAGCTGTTCTTATTCATAATTTATCCTGTGGCATATTAAAGTGAATAAATTATTTGTTTCATGTATTTGCAGAAACTGACTGGGGGAACTCTAGTTTCCAGAAATAAGGAATATATTGTATTTTACAGGGGCAATGACTTCTTGCCTCCCACTGTCACCAATACCTTGACCGAGAGACAGAAACTAACTGTTCTCCAACAAGATGAAGAAGAGAAAGCACGACAAAATGCTTTATCTATTACTATATCAAATAGAAAATCATCTCAAATGCCGTTACTTGCTGGCACCCTTGCTGAGACTAGGGCAGCAACCACCAACTGGGGACACCAGCCAAGTAAACAAGAAGCTGAGAAAATGATGAGAGAATCCACCTTGGATAGACTTTCTTCTTTAATCAGAAATCATGAGAAGAAACTAGCTCTGGTAAGTTACAACTTACAAGAGACCAACTGAAATAACTTCTCAAAAGGCTATCTGTTGTTACCATATCTAACTTTATATGGTCATAGGCAAAAGCAAGATTCAAGAAGGCTGAGAAGGATTTAGCGAAAATACAGGGTGATCTGGACCCAGCAGACCTTCCATCTGATTTGGAGACATTAACTAATGAAGAGAGATTTTTGTTTAGGAAGATTGGTCTGAGTATGAAGCCATATTTACTTCTAGGTAAGAACAACAAATTTATTATAGCTTTATGAGCAGTTGCTTTTGTACAAATTTGTTATACAAGAAAAAGTTAAAAAGCGTGAGATTTTCAGGGAGGCGAGATGTTTATGCTGGCACCATAGAAAACATGCATCTACACTGGAAATATCGAGAGGTCGTAAAGATAATTGTGAAAGGGAAAAATTTAGCCCAAGTTAAGCACATTGCGATATCTTTGGAAGCTGAGAGTGGTGGGGTGCTAGTATCTGTTGACAAGGATACCAAAGGCTATATAATAATTCTTTATCGTGGGAAGAACTACTTCCGTCCGCAGGTTACAAGACCCAAAAGCTTGTTGACACGAAGACAAGCATTGGCTCGGTCTATTGAGCTTCAAAGACGAGAGGTAATAAAGCAATAATTTCTAATTAAATGAGACTTTTACTTGGTCTTTTATCTCACGAAGTTTCTAATTTTTATTTTCAGGCACTGAAATATCATATCTCAGATTTACAGGAGATGATTGAGTTGCTAAAATCTGAGCTGGTATGATGTTTTATCACTTCTATATTACTGCCGTAATTATTTTGGACAGGTTATAAGTTCTTTCATAAGTTTTTGTTGTATATTCCAGGAGGATAAGAAAAATGAAAAGGTGAATGATGGTGACAAAACTATGTACTCAACATTGGCTAACACCCTTGTTTCTTCTGATGATGACTTGGAAGACCTAAATACTTTCTTTCCTTAGACAAATACCAGGTGCTTTTAATTTACTAAATAGTAGCTTAATAACTGTGATAGAAACTGGTACAAACATAGAGATTTAAGGAAAATAAACAACATTTATTGATGACACGGTAGAATTACACAATGGATTCCCAAGAAATTTGAGAGTCTCGGGTCTCTTCCTTCCAAGAATTCGAGAGATTGATCTCTCCCAACCAATATCCAATTCTCAAATAATTGCCTACTGACTTTTCCATCGGCTCTCATATTTATACAATAACTGCCTAACTGTTGCCTAATAATATAATATTTGCAACATAATAATATAAGAGTTTAATTTCTGTACACCGACGGTGTAAATTTTTTTACACCGTTAGCTCATCATAGTCATTCATAGGTACGACTTTTGATGTAGTTACTATAAAAAGTTAAATATTTCAAATGATTCGATAGTTGAGATTGATTGATTTGACAGTTGAGATTGATTGACAGTGTAAAAAATCTTTAAAATGTTGGTGTGTATACAAATTAAATTAATAATAATAATAATAATAATAATAATAAAGGTTAGATAAATTATTAGTCGTTATAAAATCTCACTATTTTGTTTAGTTTTTATAAAAAAAATCATCAACTTTTAGTCTCTTAAAATTTTCTTTTTATTTTTTGTTCATGATTTTAAACCAACTGTTATGTATATTCGAATTTTTTAATGATTTTTTGCATAAACGTTTATGACATACTTAACAACTTCTGTACAAAAATTTATAAATTTTTATCGAATGATAAATTAAATAATGAATTTTTAAGCTTATTTTGCTTAAAAATTGATATTTAATTGATCGCTTGTCAAAAAATTACAAATTTTTATAGGGAAATTTCTTATAATATTTCAAATATTACTGTAAAAAATTATTCAAAAAGATACAAAATAGTTGGTATAAAATCAGGGGCAAAAAATGAAAATGAAAATTTTTAAGGGATTAAAACTCGATAAAAAAGTTTATAAAGACTAAAAACAAAATAGTAAAATTTTATAAGAACTAAAAACTTATTTAACCCTAATAATAATAATAATAATAATAATAATAATAATATAATAACAATATTAATAAGAGGTATAACTCTTTGCAAATAATATACAGTAGAAATATTGAAATGCTTACGGGAAATGAACGTTAACGGTAATGTGTTTATTCCTCTTATTTCTTTGCCTCATTGTTCTCTATGGCAAAACTAGAATGAAGAAACAAGATTCATTTTGACAAAGACATGATGATCAAGAACTTGAAACATCAAATCAATAATGTGAAGCTTAAGCTACAGAACTTACAATTGCTTGGAGAAGTTGAGCATTATGGGTGATTGAGAAGATGGACAACAATGTGAAGCTTAAGCTACAGAGCACAAAAACATGAGACATGCCTTCGATGTGTCCCACAGAACTTTTCTCAGGTGAGCAGCATTGTCGGGTGTCATTTATACAAGTAGATTTATGTCCAGCCTCCAAGTGATGTAACATGTGTAATGGTTAATTCAGTTTTATGGATGATTGATTGTATGCTCAATTCAGTTGGATAGATGGATAATGTTATCCCTTGACATTACATGTTCATATTTCTGTAAATATTTATTTCAGTAAAAAAAAGAATCACGGAGGAAAGTTCTTATCTTTGCCATCCATTTTACTATTCTCTTGTCTCTACAAATATTTCTTATCATTTTTAATACTTTCTATATACATAAATAGAAAGTAATTTAATTATACTTGCTATGATATAAGAAAATGGTGGTGATGGGTTACAAGTGAGTCTGCCGAAGATCGATCCACTTAACAAATGCAAATGTTTTCATTATTTTGAGAGCTTCTTTTTGCCTTCTATGTTTGTTAAAAAACCTCAACTGTGTTAATGTCTGAAAGTGTACTATCATATGGAGAAAAAATTGTTTTTGTTAGGAATTATACTTCCGGGCGCCATAAAAATTTTGGTGGTAGTATTAGGAGAAGAATAAATATACGGTGACTAGCTAATTGGTACATTAGTTCATCAAAAAAAGAATGATAAAATTGGTACATCAAAAGATTAGGCAGACGTAAAATATTACTGTCACAGCAAATCATGATTCTACCGTTCAATAAATTGGAAAGGACTTTCCTTCACATGAGCAGAGTTCTGAAATGTACCCCCATGCAAGATGGACAATCACCATTATATTTTAGGAAATACTAATAATTTCCAAAACTAAAGAAAAAGTTAATATGAAGGCCAAGGTAGATGCCTAACTAGCATTAAGCTTGTCCCTTTGCAGAGTTTCCTTCATAAAATTTGCCACAGTTGAAGCTAACTCAGCTAAATGATCAGTATATACATGGTCAGCCCCTTCTACAATATGTAGCTTGTGATTAGGTAGGATCTTGGCGAACTCAAATGCATTTCCAACAGGAATTGCTGTGTCCGCATCACCATGCACAGTAAGGAACCTGTCACATATTATGTAACTCATACTTCTGAAGATGAGAAAATAATGCATGAAAATAACAAGTTGTAAATGCCGTTTCATAATTTTCTTTAACTTCTTGCTAGTAAAAACCTTTGGACTAACAGAGTCATTGAAATACAAAAACCCTTTTGAAGTTCATATTCCATAATAAATAAATAAATTATTTGAAAACTTTGCATAAACATGTTCTTGAAGGAGAACACTTCAAATTTCAAAGTATGATTTAAATATTAAAAGAATAAAATAGGTTTATTTGTAGAAGTAAAATGTCATCTGCTATACACTGGCCAAAACACCCTCACCGTTAACTGATTCCACTGTGTAAATATTAATTGTAATGCAACGGAAGTCCTGATGTAATGAAGATGAAAAGGTGAAACTGAAAAGGAGAGGCGAACTATCTGACAAATTTTCCCTCACCTGCATTCTTTGTCAATTTGCAGGCATGCTTCATGCATATTTATGTTTAACCGATCCTTCAAACTTTCCTCAGTTATACGATAAGCAGCATTTCCTACAAAAGAAGATTCATGTGCTGTCCTCAAGAACTGAAAACAACTAGTAATTTTAATTGCATTTTTTTGTTGTAAAAATTAATTTCATTCTTTTGTGTATGTGTTGTTTTACTTTCAAAAAAAAGATGCGGCAATGTAAGATGCTAAGGATGATGCTGTTGGAAGTTGGCACATTGCAACAGAGATTGAAAGAAAAAAGAGCTCCAAATTTTTTAACAAAATAGTTTACCTGCCTTAGAACAAGAGTGTAGAGTAAAACAAATAAAGGCAAGATTCTGAACTTGCTCATTTTAGTAAATGCATGCATTGAATAACAAGTTCAAAGTAGAGAAACAAACAAGTTATATGGACCCTGAAATTCTTGAAATCATCTCTCAAATATACTCTAAGACACCAATTTTAGGTATTTGAACACATGGCTGATTAAATGGACAGTTACCTGACTTAGTCTTCAACTCAATGAAACCTTCCTCCCTGATTCTTTCCATAAATTTGTTTCCTAAATGTCCTTCAAGGCCTGCCTTCAGATCATAGCGACCAGAGAGGTTGACAACAGTTTTAATATCATGATACTTCGAAGCATAAAGAAGCACCGCATTAGCTCCTGCCTCAAGATACAGAAACTATTCAGAACAATTTCAAATATACTTCATTTCACAACAAGCAATAGAATTTCACATAAATCCTCCATATTACCACACTTCATCATTAAAACCAATTGCAGGACGATATGCAGAGGAAGGATAACAGTTTCATTGTAGTAATTTTGCTTAGTAGCTCATTAGATCAAGCAAATGTTTTTTTATTCATGCGTATGGACTAAAACGTATGATTGAAGAATCAGCATTGTAACAAAACAAACCTTTACTGTGCCCAATAATTGCCATAACGCTACGATTAGCTTCATGAAAGTGTTGAGCTACAGCATGTATATCATCAACCTCCCTCCAGTAGATGCCAAATTCAAATGAACCTTCACTTTCCCTAGAAGGAAAACTCAAAAGCTAAATGAAAACGGAGCAGTTAAACAATACTTGTTGAGATTAGACAGCATAAGTTTCGTAAGTCAATGAGCTAGTGGTGATCCTGTTTATTTTGAAGGTCTAAGGTTACAGGCATAACTATTAACAAAGTTCATGGTTTTGTTCTGCATATTACAAGAAATTTACCCATTTCCAGTGAAGTCGAAGCGGAAAGAACTGATTTCTGCATTGTCTAGAGCAGCAGCAAGTTGTGTCATGATAATGTCTTCCTGAAGATTGGAAAACATAATTAAATAAACATATCCAAAAAAATAATATGAATAGTGGGTTCATAATCGAGAAATAAGGGAAAGTAACCTTGGAGGCTCGAAGACCGTGGCATAGGATAACAATCTCTTTGGTTCCAGCTTCATGTAATATGCCTACTAATTTATTGCCATATTTGTTGGGTATTATGACTTTCTGCTGTTTTAAGGCTGAGAAAATCATTCAACAGTTTAAGTCAAAGTCAGTTTCTTTGAAATTGATTGAACATTCAATATGCTACTTAGGTTAATGATAAAGGGTAGTAATGTCATCGGTCTCATTGTTTGCATATCAAATAGTAAATAAAATTGAAAACAAACAACTCACAAGAGTTTTGTGCAGCTTCGGCCATCTTCAAGTAATCGATGTCAAACAACGGAGTCTGTCTGGGTAACAAATTACTGCACTAAGAATAAAGTCAAATCGCTTATAATTTTCATTTTATGAATATTTTACTCGGTCCGCTTTCAATATGAATAAAAATAAAAACAACTATCCCCTTCCATTATTGCTATCTATATTATTTTCAAAATATTAATTTTATTTTGTATTTATGATAATAAAAAATATATAAATAATTAATAAAAATAAGTTGTTAAAATGACATTTTTCTTTATATTATTTATTATATTTTTAATATGTGTACAAAAATCTTAAATGACATTCATTTTGAAACAAATGAAATAAGTTTGAAGAATAGACATTTTTGTCTCTAAATGTATAAATTACAGTCTATGTATAGTATTTCGTAGTAATTTAATAGATTAAATTAACCGACAAAAATTAATTAACTAAAAAATATATTCAAAAATTAAAATGACTGATAATAAATATATTTAAAATGTTTTTGTGATTTTAATACATTTAAAGATTATTTTAAATCGCTGCACACATTCAAAAATTTAAATAACAACTATTCACTAAATTCCTATTGAACATGTAAAAATTGGTTTCCACTTTGTCTTTTTAAACTTTACTAATTATAAAATTTGATTAATGAGTGTAACAAAGAAATTGGTTAAGAAGTCAAAACAAAAGTTTAGCTTGAAAATACAGTAAAGAAATGTAATAATAATTTATCGTTGGGAGGTATGATTGTCCTACTGCGATGAGTTCTTTCAATTTTTTTAGTGCACGATCTCACATTTTTCAAAGCACAATTAAATATTATCTCTAACTTAAATATATATTAAATCGTTTTCTTTGGGAATGGAGAAATCTAAGAGTACATTGAGTGAAATGAGATAATGTGTAGAAAGATAGTGGGGGCTTAGATATAGAAAAATAAATAGAAATTCTTCAATATGACATTAATGGCAAAATGGGTGCGCGGAAACAAGGAACGAGAAAATAATTGTATAATATTCCACAAATTAGATATAAAAAAATAACGTTGAGGAAATTTTGGAGGGAGGGAGGTTTAAATCTGTTTAGTGGAGAAGGTAGAAAAAGGGTGCTGGAGGCTTAATCAAAATTGATGTTCGGAGACAATGTCTAAGAGGTTGGGAGACGGTCGAGAAACTTTATTTTGGCATGAAAATTGGGTTAAACAAAAACAAGTTGGCCTTTGTGACAAAAGTAAATACTTCGTCCTATATCATTGTCGTAAGAAGAAGAAAAAACAGAACTCATCATTAAGCAAATACAACAAATTTTTATGAATTAGTAAGTAAATTCATTCTCAAACTTGTGAGCATAGTCAAAGTAAATAATATTCACTAATTTAATAAGTAAAAAATAGAGTTCAATTGTAGAACAACACCATATCTTTGGCGGTAGCAATTTCAATTGACTTTGAATCGCAAGACCTGTCACAAAATGATCTCGTTAGAAAAAGTGGATTTCAAGAAAAAATAAGCCCATATACTGCTAGCAAAGACACTTACCTACTAAGTATCCTTATCCTGGTGAAAGGTTTCTTTTATGAAGTTTACAACTTGCGAAGCTAGCTCATCTTGGTGATTAGTGTAGGAATGATCAGCTCCTTCTATGATATGTAATCTGTGATTTGGTATTATCTTGGCAAACTCAGATGCATCTTCAACAGATATAACTGTGTCTGAAGAACCGTGAACTGTAAGGACCCTGTCATATATTGCATGATTCTGAGATTAATAAACACTTGTATGCATAATCGAAATTATCATACTACACTGATCATCCACTTGATTAGGGAGTAAACCAAGAAATTAAATTAATATACAACTAAGTCTTTCTCACTAATGTTTTGTCATATATCACATTTCAATCAAACTCATTAATCTCTAGGTCTTTCTTAATAGTTTATATTGTAGCTTTTCTAGATCTTTCCGTGCTTCTAGCGAACTGACTATCCTTCATCTAATTTACCTTCCTTACTACAAAATTTATAGGTCTCCTCTCTACATGTCAAAATCACCTAAACCGAGTTTCTACCGTCTTTTCTACTATAAGTACTACCTCAACTCTCTCTCTCTAATGATGTCATTTATAATCTCATCTCGTCTAGTCTTTCTCCACATCTAATACAAACATCCTCATGTTGGCATTTTATTGTCCAACACTCCGTGTAGGCATTTTATAAAATGATGGATTTTCTTATGATTCTCTACCAAACCCAACCTTATTCTCTTCCTTCTCCCCCTTTTCCCCTTTCATTTCTCCTCACCCCTTCTCCTCCCAAGTACTAACATCCAAACATACCCTTAATAGAAAGTCAAACATCAATACAAATAAAAATCTATAGATAAAACGTTGTTTCATTCTTTTTATTCTTACTAGAATAAAATTGGAATTCTTAAAATAGTAGTTGAGTGTGTATCTATGAATAAATAAAATTCATTGGTCCTTTATTTATATAAATAGAGAGAGATTAAAAACAACAGAAATTATCCTAACTTTAATTGCTTCTGCTTCATAAAGCTCTTTAGAAGACCTCCAATAAGTTATGCACATATACTTTTTCAACAAATAAAGGTTGCGAAAAGAGGCAAAAGGGTGAAGCGAAAGAGATGAGACAATATTGTCCCTCACCTGCATTCTTTATCAATCTGAAGGCATGCTTCATGCATATTTGTATTTAAGCGATCCAACAAACTTTCCAAAGTCACACGGTACTCAGAAGAACTTCCTGCAATAGTAATGAATAATGATCATATAAGAACTACCTACTACAACATTCTCCCACACTATGCATATGTTTGTTTTGGCGGTGGGTGGATTCTTAACACACATTAATTGTGAAGCTACAGTTTGTAGCTTGTATGTCTTCAACTTGAAATACCTTGAAACCGTACGGTGGAGATGAACAAACATACTGCCAAACATACGCTAAGAGGATATGAGGAATGGAAACTTATGTCTGATTAAAAGATAGGTTACCTGGCCTCTTCACGTCAATGAAACCATCCTCCCTAATTCTTTCCATATAATCTTGTCCAAGGCGTTCTTCAACTCCCGCCTTCAGATCATAGCGTCCAGAGAGATTGACGACTGCTTTAACGTCATGATATTTTGAAGCATAAAGAAGCACCACTCCACCTCCTGTATCAAGATACAGATATGCTTAATAATAGTCCAATTATGCATTCAAACTTGAAAGCAAGGCAATTTGAGAATATGTATAAAAAATGAATTAATAAGTCAGGTTTCACCAAGAACAAATAAAAAGAAAATAACCACCCAGCCACCCACATAGAGTAGAAGCATAGAGATTTTTATCAATCTTACTATTCCCACTAAAATATCTAGTTAAGAAATATATATATTGTTACAAACTATAGGTCCCTCTTGATACGTTTCTCTGTCCCTTTTTATAAGACTCATTTCAAATTTCAATTATATTAATTATTTCTTTACCAACATACCCCTAATTAAGTTACATCATTTTCTGCAATTGTAATCATGAAAACATAAACTAATTATCTCTCTTGAAAGATAAACTTATAAAACAATACAAATTACCAACAAATTTAATAATACTAACAACTTTTTTAATTCCATGATTTAGTCAAAAATGTTCTATATTTATAGACGGAGGCAGTAATAGACAATTGTAGAATATCTATACGCTTGTTCAATACTAGTTCTTAACACCACTAAAATGAAAATACTCACCAAGCTCCTTGTAGCAGGTTTTTGCCAGGGAGCTCAGAAATATAACCTAAAGTTTCCTTCTATTTCAATTATATTGACTATGCTAAAACTTGTGCTAAAAGATTCAGTGTCATTAAGCACTAATTAGACAAAAGATGACACTGATTCTATATCAGAAATAACATAACTCGCTTTGTACTGCATCACTCGATGTTTCTTAACTTTACTGCCAACCCAACAGGAAATTACTTTGCAAGGACAATTCTCATAATTCTATATAATGGAGCATACATTATGAATGATTAAAAAATCAGCACCTTTATCCAAATTGCTTTAAATATTTGTCACAAACTTTCCTTGTTGGCAGGGATACTTGTAGATAAGGAGAGCAAGCCAATATACCTTTACTGTGCCCAAGAATTGCAGTCACCAAACGGTTTGATTCATGGAAATGCTGAGTTACGGCATATAAATCGTCAGCCTCTCTCCAGTAGTGCCCATACTGAAATGAACCATCACTTTCCCTAGAAGAAAAAACCAGCAGCTAAATTAAGGCAAAATAGCATGAAGCAAGACAAACTATCAAGACCATATGACAGAAAATTTAGTACAAATAAATAACTAAGTAAAAATAGAGAAACCACTACCCAATTGTTGACTCAAGGTGATAGAGCTGAAAAAAGTGACAAACAAATTGAGAGAAAGATTGATTATTTATAATTGATAGAACGAGAAAAGTTGATTACAATGAATGAAGCATACTTTATATAGTGACGGTAACTAAACTAACTAATCATAACCAACTTGTTACTAATCCTAACAAACTTGCAGCAACTACTTTTAACAAACTCCAACTAATTCTAACACGAACTTATATAAGTTACAACATCTTAATCATTCACGGTTGAAATTGAAGTTACCCATTTCCAGAAAAGTCAAAGCGGAAAGAACTGATTCCAGCTTTTTCCAATGCAGCAGCAAGGTTGACTATGGTATTGGATTCCTGAAGATAAGAAAACCAAAGCAATGAAATTGAAAACAATCGAATTGGGTACATAACAAAGGGATTAATTAATTAATGTATAAAAAATAAAGAATATGAAAGAAACAAACTTTTGAGGAGCGAAAACCGTGGCACAAGATTACAATCTCCTTGTTGCCAGAATCATGCAATATGCCAACTAGTTTCTCACCGTGCTTGTTAGGTATTATGAGTCTCTGCTGCTCAAAACCTGAAAAATGTAGTAAACAGAACAATGAACAATTATAAAGGTTTCTTTTATTCAATTAAAAGAATTTAAGGGCGTACATCACGTCACCTGGGTTTTTTGCAGAGAGAGACATGCTGAATTTGAGGGCGCTTCTGATTCTGGTTCTGGTTATTGGTTTGTGATTGGGGAGAGTAGAAAAGCGAACCTGGTGAAGAAAGAAGGAAGGAGTTAATGTTATATAAGAAAGTGATGAATTGGATGATAGCAGTGAGTGTGCATTTTGCACAACAAGGGTATCCATTGATAGAAGAGTAGCCAATTATTCACTTACTTGTTGCAAATTGCACACAACACACACTTTTGTCTTGTCTTTTTTTCTTTGCACAAATACTTGTGCTAAATTTTTTTTTTTTTATCTTTTTCTATGAAAAAAGCAGTCTAAAGTAGGGAAAAAATACTTGTGCTAAATTTGATTGATTAACTTGCTTAACCTATGAATCTTACATAAGGTAAGGTAGTCTTAAATTTTGCTAATTTCTTTATAAATAAAAATGTTAATTTTTAAGTGTCATCTATATTTGTTTGAATTGTCTGGTTTCTCTTTGTTAATTCCAATAAATAAATAATAATTAAATAATGAAAAATTCTTTAATAAAATATTATATAAAAAATGATGGTGACGAAATCTTCAAATTGACATTTTATAGTAGAAAGAGTTAGATATACAAACCATCAATTAAAATGTTGGAACATTTTATATGAATAGAACTATCACTATATCATTGTAAATTTTCTTTATCATCATTTGAATTTATAATATATCTATAGATAAAATGGTAAACTAATTACGACATTTGTCAGGTAAATTAAATATTCCGATTCTTATTATCCATACTTAGACTTCATCATTATCATTATCTCTATGTTCATGACATTGTCTTTTTAAAATAAACTGATTATACGTAGTTGGTCCTCGTAAGATAAATAGTTGGTGCAAGCCGCTGTCTTTATAAAAGGACCTTTATACAATCATATATGCATTGAGGATACACTTTTAGCAACAACAACAAAAATGTATTCTCAATGTTTATTTTATTTTATCAAGAGATAATAAATATAAAAGATATATTTATAGAAAAGTGAGCTCGGTTCAGGAACAAAATTCAATCACTTTTTTACAGTAAAATTCAATCATCATTGCCGTTAGATACACATGCATTATTACTATACAAATTGCATAGCAAAATCCTTACAAGTAAATGGTGATGACACAAACTCTGGAGTAATGACCCTGCTTCCTTACAAACTAGTCATTTACATTGTCACCTTACATGTGCTGCAGGCCTACATAAAATTACCCAAAAATTTAATTGCTGACTTGAACATCTAACCATAAGAAAGAATGATCAAGGGGTTGACTCTTCTATAATGAAGGGTGTAGTTTAAAAACTAAAATACAAATAATAACTGTTAACTGAAAATTCAGAACAGATTACAACTAAATAACTTCCATACATGTAAACATATTCTATTACAATCTGGATTGTTAATTTTTCCTCGACGGTTATAATTCCAAACTTTAAACTTTACCTTTTCTAAATACACCTTCCACTTAGAGTAATCAAACTCAGTGATGAGATTCCAACCTAGAAGTATTAGAGGCATGTATAACTCACTTCTTAGGACCTTCTTTTGACTGAACAATTTTATGGCCCATTTTATAGCCTACAACATACCTCAATCACAAGGATCCAGATTGTGGCAGGAAAAATAGAATTTGTGTGAGTCGCCGTATACTTTTAAGTTCAGTAAAAAATTCATGCCTCTACAACAGCTGCGGCATCTCTGTCAGTAGAATCGAGAGTTGCAATTTCTTCCGTAACATCTCCATCTGACTCTGTTACCTTATCTGTCTCAGGTTTAAGAATCTTCTCCCTAATCTTCATTTCCAGTTCTTCTAAAGCACTATAATTCTCAGCTAGGAAATTCCTGAGAGCATCCACACCACGGAAATTATGTTCGTTAAAGTAATACATAGAACCAGCCTTTGAAATGAGTTTGTATTTTAAGCTCAACTTTATAATCTCTGCTTCTCTACATATACCCTTGCCAAATTGAAGCTCAAACTCGGCAGTTTTAAATGGAGGGGCAAGCTTGTTCTTCACTACCTTGACAAGAACCTGGCTTCCTACAACCTGCGTTGTTAAAAAAAACAATTAGGGATTAAACAAACAATTCTTCAAACCAGTATCCGTCAAGTAACCAGTTTTGCCAATTAGTGACAAAAGCCTTCTCCCGAACCTTCTCCCAAAAATTAAAAGATTGAGATGAAATGAATAATGCTGATACATTCTCTCTTTTTATAGTATATACCTAAACACAAGTAGCTACTTGCCGTGGAATGTGGTATACATTAATTATGCATTGATCAGAACAGCTAAATTATTACGATTACTGTAAGTTTCTCTGAGGTTATAACTCTTATTCACACAAAAACTCTGAACCCTATTACATCAAAAGAGGGATATCAGCCCAGTTGAAAAACGTGACATGAACACCACTCATTTGTCTATAAACGAGATGAAGCAACTAGTTATATAGAGATTAAAGAAAGCCAAGTTCAGAACAGTACATCACCGATTCCAGCAGACTGAGTTTAGGTATTTATGTTTTTCTGAAACAATAATGTTTAAACAGGCATGCCAATAATACTAAAGCAGACGGCATGAAAGTCGAAGAACTAATAGATGACTACCTCTTCACCCTTCTTGACAAATCCTATTCTCTTAATATTAAGCCGCACAGAAGCATAGAATTTCAACGCATTACCACCACAAGTCACTTCAGTGGGCCCACTAAATCCCCCAAAAGTAGAAAGCTTTGATCTCACCTGAAGAAACATACAAAATGATTTTCATTAGTAAGAGATAAATAAGTGCATCTCTCTGGTGATTTGAACAGAAATACTTCTATCCAAAAGAAAATAGATATGTATACAAGCAACAGTTGATTATAATATCATGCAAGTCATTTACATTACTTGGCATCAAATAACAATTTAAAAAAACCCTAATCAAATATAGGGCTGGCAGAGCAAGCACAACTCAACATAAGTTTACAAAATACTGCTACATGACCGGCCAGTGCATGGCCATCACAGAAATACTATACATAATCAATTCAGAAAATCTGGAAAATAAAAGTGCATAACACACATTCTACCATATCAGTTCTAGAGTTTATGGCTCTGAAATTCAAACCAGCAAATAACCCCAACCATTTTGTTCTTTATTGTTATTTAAATCCTTCTATATAGTTTTAAATAATTTTTCATAATTTCAAAGAAGAAATACTAATGAAGAAGTTTTTGATGCTTATATCTTTGGTATCTAATCTAAAGACTTACACATAACGCAATGCCCTAAACTTTGCATTTACCTTCATACAAAAAGAAACAAGACAAATTGAAGCTAAACAACAATATTACGGGGAAGGAAATCAGCAAAACAAATTTCGAGAGGAAGTTTGACAAGAGAGTAATGAACGATTTTAGCTGATACCTGGTTTATAAAAATCAATATACTTTGAGAAAGTGACAAGGAGTGGCTCAATTTTCGAAGTGCCTGGCTCATCAACCTAGCTTGCATTGCCATGTGAGCATCACCCATCTCACCATCAAGCTCACCTTTAGGAACAAGAGCAGCTACCTATCAATGAAAATACTGCAAAAACTTAGCAGATATATCTAAAACTTATAAGATCATCACACCTATGAAACAAGATTTAACTGACAAAATACAAAGCACATGAATTAAAAACTTAAAACAATTTATTTAAGAATTTCTAAAAATTGCCCCAGAATCTACACTAAAAATGAAAACATTCTAGACAAGAAAAATATTTCAGATATCTCATTATCCCTGTACTTATACCTCCAAATTATGAGTGTCGAGTCAATACAAACAATAATTAGATATATGCATCTGCGATGCATCGATACATGTTTAAATCAAAATATTACTTAGAATTACTTAGAATACATAACTTTTATTTGATGAGTATTTTAAAAAACTAGGTATGGTTCAATGGTGATCGCCGGATCGGCTAAAATAACTTTCAAGTTGGTGAATGTGTGCCAATTCATACCCTTGTACCTTGTTTATTGAGCCCTACAACATATAAGGATATTAATACAACGACAATGTCAACATTAACAAGTTACAATGACAAGCAATTAAATTATTTCAAATCGTAGTCCATACTTACACTGTCAACAACAATTACATCAACTGAACCACTACGGATTAAGGTGTCCACAAGACTAAGTGCTTGTTCACCACAATCTGGTTGTGAGAGAAGCAAGTTCTGAGTATTCACACCAATAGACTCTGCAAGTGTCTTATCAAGGGCATGTTCAGCATCAACAAAGACACAATAGCCTGGAAAACAGAACACACAGCCTTACTTACAATAGAATATCAGCAGTAGTCTAACAGCTCAAATGCTTGGCACATCATTGAAATGGAGATGTGGAAAATAAGAAACCATGTAGAATTAAATGTCAATTTTCCAATTCTGAATAATATTTGTCACAAGTGTACTCTAAGAAACTGAGTGAGACATTCGTTAAGAAGTTCATCCACAGAAGTACCACAACTAAGCAAGAAGAGAAGTGGGATTCAATCAACCCTAAGAATGAGTCTGTGACTACCATAGGAATGATATTGATAATTACTCATGTAATGGTCATGTGCCTAACATCTATAAATGTTAGAATTCTACATCAAAACCAAAAAGCAGTAGACGACATAATATTATCCATTGCAAAAGTATTGTATAAAGATAACCTCCTTGCTTCTGTGCCTCTGCAATCACATGTAAAGCAAGAGTTGTTTTCCCAGAAGCCTCTGGACCATATATTTCCACAACACGTCCCTACATACATAAATAGTTGCATATAATAACCATCAAAAATATATATTGCACAATGAAACATCAAGTAGAATGATACAACCACTGGAATTAACAAAGAAAGGGAATTGAACAATGAATCAGTCAACCTAATCAGAATCAGAGTGATTCTGCTAGGAAGAACAAAAAGAATTTTATTGAATTGAATAGAAGAAGAATGGTTACAATAGGTCCCACGACCTTGCTGGTTCCACAACCAGAAATTCTGTTAACACCCAAAACTGCCTCAACTTCTAACAGCTATTCCTTCTTATAGTTCATTTATTCCCTAACTGCCTAACTAACTTTTAGACACGTGTTACATTAGGAAGTTTTCAACCACTAACTGCCTAACTAACTTTTAGACATGTGTTACATTAGGAAGTTTTCAACCAAACTCTCCTATTTCCCCTCTGATATACATTTCTAATAGTAGGCTTAGGGCTATTAGTCTTATCACTACCCCCCCCTAAAAGAACTAACTTGTCCTCAAGTTGGAAATCAGGAAAATTGTTTTGAATGTTTGCTGCCAATTCCCAGGTACACTCATGCTGAGGAAGATCTTTCCATTTAACTAGCACCTCTAAGTAACCCTGCTTGTCCTCTCTGCTATCCAATATGGCTTCTGGGGTCACTTCCAACTCTAATTCTTCATTTAACATAGGTGGAAGTGGTTGAGGCTGCTGGTGTGGCTTCAATGCTTTCTTCAACAAAGATACATGAAAGACCGGGTGAATTTTAGCATGACTAGGGAGGATTAACTTGTAAGCCACTGGGCCAATCTTGCTACTAATTTGATAAGGGCCATAGAAGCGGGGGGACAACTTAGCATAAGGTCTATTGGCCAACGATTTGAACTTATAGGGCTGTAATTTGAGATAGACCCAATCATCTATCTGAAATTCAACAACCCTTCTGTGCTTGTCTGCATTCTGTTTCATTTGGTTTTGGGCTTTAGTCAAGTTCAACTTCAATTCTTCAAGAATAGCATCCCTCTGAAACATTAATCTGTTGACTTCTTCTACTTTAGAAGGTATAGCTCCAGCCTTTAGTAAACTAGGAGGGTCTCTACCATATAAGGCACGAAAAGGAGTCATCCCAGCTGAACTATTGTAATTGGAATTAAACCAAAATTCTGCCCAGTGCAACCCATCTAACCACTTCTTAGGCTTAGGACCTACAAAGCATCGCAGATAAGTTTCTAGACATCTATTTGTTACCTCAGTTTGCCCATCTGACTGAGGATGATAGGAAGTACTCATTTTTAATTGAGTTCCAGCCAGCTTGAACAACTCTTTCCAGAAATGGCTCAAGAACAAGGGGTCTCTGTCAGAAACAATGGTGGTTGGAAACCCATGCAGCTTCACTATTTCTCTCACAAACACCGCAGCTACATCCTTGGCTGAGTAAGGATGTCCCAAAGCAAAAAAATGGGCATACTTAGTGAGCCTATCTACCACTACTAGAATGGTATCCCTTCCTCTAACTTTAGGTAATCCACCAATAAAGTCTAATGAAATATCCATCCAAACTTGCTGAGGAATAGGGAGCGGTTGTAATAATCCTGCAGGAGTGAGTGTCGAGTACTTATTTCTGTGGCAAACTTCACACTTATCAACAAAGCTCTTAATATCTGCCCTCATGCCTTCCCAGTACAGAAATGTAGCAACTTTTTTGTAAGTTCTGAAGTATCCAGAGTGGCCTCCCATAGGTGTTTCATGGCATTCAGCAATGATAATAGGGATTCTGTTAGACAGCCTAGAAAGAACTAGTCGTCCTTTGTAATAAAGCACTCCTTTTCTCAACTCAAAGTTCTGATGTGCCGTAGGGTTAATGATCAGATCTTGCATCATTTGCATCCACTTAGATTCTTGTTGTAATTCCTGAATCCAAGTATCTTTTTCATCCACAGATAAAACTGAAATCACTGAATACATCATCTTTCTTGAAAGAGCATCTGCCGCCGAATTTTCAGCCCCTGGCTTGTACTGAATTTCAAAATCTAACCCTATAAGCTTGACTGCCCATTTGAATTGTTCATCTGAAAATAATCTCTGCTCAGTGAGAAACTTAAGACTTTTCTGGTCTGTCTTTACAATGAAGTGTCTTCCCATCAAATAGTGTCTCCACTTCTGAATGGCTTGAACCAGCGCCATTAATTCTCTTTCATACACGGACTTTTGTTGAGATCTAGTAGACAATCCTTTACACCAAAAAGCTAGAGGTCACCCTTCTTGCATTAGTACAGCTCCCAACCCCTTGCTGGAAGCATCTGTTTCAATTATAAATTGCTTATTGAAATCAGGTACAGCCAGCATAGGTAAGTTCACCATAGCAGTCTTCAATTCCTCAAAAGCATAACTAGCTTCAGGTGACCAAACAAATGCATCTTTTTTTAGTAAATCAGTGAGCGGTTTGGCTTTTCTACCATAGTTTTGCACAAATCTTCTGTAGTAACCAGTCAGCCCTAAGAAACCCCTTAGGCTTTTGATGTTGGTAGGTGTAGGCCAAGACTTCATATCTTCAACCTTGGAATTATCAGCTGCCACTCCTTCTCCTGAGATGATATGGCCCAAGTATTCTAAACTGGACTGCCCAAAACTACATTTTTTTAGATTGGCTTTTAGATCATTCTGTTTCAATATGTCCAGAACTAGTTGCAAATGTTGTGCATGAGCCTTCATATCAGTGCTGTAGACTAGTATGTCATCAAAGAACACCAATGTGAATTTTCTCAAATAAGGTTTTAGGATGTCATTCATCAAGGCTTGAAAAGTAGATGGAGCATTAGTTAATCCAAAGGGCATTACAAGGAACTCATAGTGTCCCTCATGAGTCCTAAATGCTGTTTTTTCAACATCCTCTGTTTTCATCCTGATTTGGTGATACCCTGATTTGAGATCCAACTTAGAAAACACCTGTGCCCCCCCTAATTCATCTAATAACTCTTCAATAATAGGAATGGGGAATTTGTTAGGAATGGTAATTTTGTTAAGAGCCCTATAGTCTACACAAAATCTCCAACCTCCATCCTTCTTTTTCACTAAAAGGATAGGACTAGAATAGGGACTTATACTCGGTCTAATCACTCCAGCGTCGAGCATTTCCAATACTAACTTCTCTATTTCAGTTTTCTGGTAGTGTGGACATTTGTAAGGCCTTAAGTTTGGAATTTCAGTACCTTCTTTCAGATGGATGGCGTGATCATGCCTTCTAGAGGGAGGTAGCCCTTGAGGATTCTGAAAAACTTCCTGAAACTGCTGTAGTATTTCCTCAATCATCTCTGGAATTTGGTGTTGTTGCTGCCGCCTGCCTTGATCATTATCACACTGCAACAATAATCCTTCACCCTCCTTCAACAATACTTGCATAAGGGCACCATAAGATAGTTCAGTTTTGGTCAAAGCTGGATCCCCTGCGATAGTGATCACTGAATTCCCTTTTTTCACGGTCAACTCCATCTTACCAAAATCTGCCTTCACCTCTCCCAACCCAGCCAACCAATCTAGCCCAAGAACTAAGTCTACTCCTTTCAAACTGAAAAGATAGAAATCTTGAATTACCTCTAATTTTTGCATGCAGAATTTTAGCTTCGCACATTTCCCTTTGCCCTTTACTTTATGTCCATCTCCCACTTCAACCATATACACTGGAGTTTCTGCTACTTGTAGTTGTAACCTCTCCACTAACTGCTTGGAAATAAAGTTGTGGGAAGCTCCACAGTCAATGAGAATGACTACAGGTATCTCTTCTATGTTTCCCCTCACCTTCCAAGACTTAGTAGATGTCAACCCAGTCATGGAATACATGGATAACTGTAATGAGTTGGAAGAGTCCACCTGACTCAAGTCTTATTTTCTGGTTCTTCATCTTCCTCTTCAGCTAAAAGCAACATCCTCAGCTGTTTATTTTTGCACACATGTTCTCTACTGAAGGGTTCATCACATCTAAAGCACAACCCTTTTTCTCTTTTTTCTTTCATCTCAACACTGGACAGTTTTTTATAATCTCCTCTTGTTCTAGAACTTTCCGCATCTAAGTTTGGTCTGATGGTATTATTCACACTGCCCATGGAAGAGCCCTCTCTCTGTTTATTTACTGCAGTCTGGGGTTCCAGGGTCACCATCTTACTATAAGAATTTGGTTTATATGAGCTATAGGATCTAGATTATGTTCCACTATTCTTCTTTAATAACACCAGATTCTTCTGTTCCACTAATATAGCTTTTTGAATTAATTCTGACAGAGTAGCCAAATCATACAATTTCACTTCAGCAAGTTGGATTAGGGTTGCAACCTTCCCACCATTGATACCAACTAAGAGCTTTGCCCTCCAAGGAAATGATTGTGGCTTGCATCTTCTCCTCTGCTGTCACGCCTCTAATTGCAAAGTACCGCTCCAATTTTTGGATCCACCCGTACGCGTCGTCCCCAAAAAAAATAGGGATTTCCAATCTTCTCCAACAATTTGGATTCAGACTCCGCTGATGACTCTCTCCTTCATTCTCACTTTCGCTTCCACCCTCCCGCGAGTGTCCATTTCCGTTTATCCCCAATTTGTTGGCTATCGCCGATAACAGCTCTTCGGTTTTCTGCAACTAAGAGCTTTGCCCTCCAAGGAAATTATCGTGGCTTGCATCTTCTCCTCTGCTGTCACGCCTCTAATTGCAAAGTACCGCTCCAATTTCTGGGTCCACCCGTACGCGTCGTCCCCAAAAAAAATAGGGATTTCCAATCTTCTCCAACAATTTGGATTCAAACTCCGCTGATGACTCTCTCCTTCATTCTCACTTTCGCTTCCACCCTCCCGCGAGTGTCCATTTCCGTTTATCCCCAATTTGTTGGCTATCGCCGATAACAGCTCTTCGGTTTTCTGCATTCGAGCTTCGTTAAGCTCCAATCGCAATCTCATTCTCTCGCGATCTTGCTTCAGCTCCTCCATCTCTTGAGTCCAACTCTCATCGTTTCGTGCCATTCTTCTGGTAGAGACCATAGACGATTGCGGCAGCGATTGGTTGGTGGTGGATCCACTCCCTCAGGCACCAGAAACGGTGCTCTGATACCAGTGATACAACCACTGGAATTAACAAAGAAAGGGAATTGAACAATGAATCAGTCAACCTAATCAGAATCAGAGTGATTCTGCTAGGAAGAACAAAAAGAATTTTATTGAATTGAATAGAAGAAGAATGGTTACAATAGGTCCCACGACCTTGCTGGTTCCACAACCAGAAATTCTGTTAACACCCAAAACTGCCTCAACTTCTAACAGCTATTCCTTCTTATAGTTCATTTATTCCCTAACTGCCTAACTAACTTTTAGACACGTGTTACATTAGGAAGTTTTCAACCACTAACTGCCTAACTAACTTTTAGACATGTGTTACATTAGGAAGTTTTCAACCAAACTCTCCTATTTCCCCTCTGATATACATTTCTAATAGTAGGCTTAGGGCTATTAGTCTTATCATAGAAACTCCCCTATATCTACATAAACTGAAGAGTGAACAACACCTAATACCCAGGGGGGAAAAAATCTATGAAGTAAACTGTCAACTGAAATAATCTACCACTAATATTACCCAATGTTAACAACTACAAAAAAAATAGCCTATTTTTTTCATCATATCAAATGGAATTGCCATAGGCTTTCCCACAAGGAAATAGATAAACTCAATATGAAAATAAAACAAACCATTTGGAGACAAATAAAAAACTGTCTTGCCAACAATAACCAGTAACCAATTAGATATATTCAGAAAGATTCAAAGTTTATTTAAACGTGTAAGAAATGAGCAAGAAACTTCTTTACGGAAGGATCTAAGGATACCTTTGGAAGTCCACCAATTCCTAGTGCTATATCAAGAGCAAAAGAACCAGTAGACACAACAGGTACATCTTTTGGCCAGTCAGAGCGTCCAAGCCACATGATAGATCCTTTTCCAAATGTAGAAGTGATCTGATCAAGAGCTTGCTTAAGGGCCAAATCTTTCTTAGACATGTTTTCTTCACCTGAGTCACTTCCATCAGATTTGGAACGCCTTCTACCTTAGATATGTAGAAATGAAAATGTTGTCAACATGTTAACTTCAAATCAGCACAAACTCTGGAGAATAAAAAGATGAAAGGTCATAGAAAACTGGATCATAATTATCCGAAACCCTGCAATAATAACTATAAATCTGCCACTGATTTTAATAGCAGAGGTTGACAAACAAACTGGTTTAAACTCTTTCAGTAAAAATAAAATAGAAATACCCAATATTTAAGAATCCTCGCTAGAGTAATTACTTGTATGGTAACGAAGTCTGTTATACCCGACTTGTGCTGAGTAAGCTAAGCTGTTACTAAAGCTATTATGTATGTAGTTCAAGTGCTAAACAGTTTCTAAATTGCCGAAGTATAAATGTATCCTTGGCCTGTATTGTAAAAAGAGTTGATTTATTCAGTCTTACAGCAATATAATTGTCTTGAATTCTCTGAACCATCTAGTAACATTTTCCTTCATTTTTCACAATTTTCTTCCACACAATTGACTTGTATAGGTTCTACTTCTTGCCCAGCTTTTCCAAACGTACTTTTTCCTCCTCTATTTCTCTCCTTGGATATCTGTGTTACTATTCTATTTCCTAACCAGCTAGCCAACCCCTATAGCCTATCCTGATTGCTTTCCCGTCCTGCCGCATGGGCACAAGGTTTAAACAGTTGCCTAAGCTGATTTTTCTGTCCTGACTAGCTACTTCCTATTTGATCCTCCCCAATTCTTCTATTCGTCCCTTTTTTATTATCTGCACTGATTACAGTCGGATACCTAACAAAAGGATTAAAAGAGATATGTGTTGCAAGAAGAATTGTAAAGACCCAACGTCATTTGTGCTTAGGCTTACTGTCATGTAAATACACGTTTATCATGCAGCGATAAGTTTGAAAGTTTTCTTCTGGTTTAATTCAACATATGAACGCATCAATACAGATATCCAAATCAAGGAGAATAACCATGCTCTATGAAATGTGTATCTCTGCTAAATTCTATTATCCAGCACAATTAGAGGAATAAAGTTTGAGGGGTCACCAAAAGCACCTTTGGACTAAACGGATTCACATAAGTATCGGACTTCATTTTGACTTCTGTTAAATGTGAGTATAGTAAAAATACATGTTAGGTTACGGTCAAACAAAATTAATTTTGCTTCCAAACTCTAGTTTGACTAAAAGTGATAAAATAAAAAATAAAATAAAAACTAACTTTTGCATTAGGCTAAAACTTGCTTTACGAGCAAAAACAACCAAACATAAATCAGTTAACTTCAAATCAATTTTAAATCAAATTCATCATACACAATCAAGCTCATTCAAAATTACATTTATCATATGCCCAACCAAGCACATTAAACTAATTCCTTCAAACTATTATTTATTGGATTCAGATAGGGGAAGAAAAGAAAGTAATAAAATTTAAACAAACCTTTGGATGAAAAGCTCAAAACCTGAAAAGTGCTGGATAGTCCTAGTTTAAAACCCTGCAAATAAAAAACAATAAAAAAAAGATAAATTGATTACTGATTACCCATCAATATGCATTGGGATCCAACAAATGAGAACAACGCATAAACAGTAAAAGAAATAAATTATTACGAAACTAATGTAATAACATGTATTTGGTAACAAAAAATATATATGATCGTGATGAGTGTGCAAAAACACAATCAACTGAAAGTTTATAAAGGGGATTGTATGCTTGTAGCGTGTGTGAACCTGAGCAGCGAATAGAGAGCGTGTGTGAACCTGAGCAGCGAATAGAGAGCGTGTGAGAAAGGATGTGTTCCGAAGCAGCATCGCCATAGAAGTTTAGGAACTATGCTTCGGAAAGGGTTCCGAAGAAAAATGATTCAACAATGAAGTGTGAAGAATGAAAAAGGAATGGATATTATTACTATTATTATTATGTTGATGCATGTCATCAAGTTCAGTTTAAATGACTCGTACGGTTTAACACTGCACTTTGCTGGGGATTTATTTTATTTTTATTTTAGGGTTTTTTATTTTATAGGGCGTTTGATTTCCCTCGCTTTTCAATTCCTTTTTATTTCCATCGCTTCATGGTCGTGTGTGTGTTTTTACTTTTTGTTGTGCATTGACTCTTGTTGTCGAGTGTTGAAGAACAACCAATTGGGTTGTTTGCTCTATGTATTGCAACTAATTTACGAAAAATTATTACTGGGCTGGGCCTATCTATAAGTAGTAAAAGAATTTATAATTTTTTTTATGTTTGTTATTTTGTATTGATGGAGAAGGAATGAAGTATGTCCTTGGTGGATTTTTTAGACAGTGGTCTGGAGTCTCATTGCATGATAGCAACTACAAAAAAATATGAAGACGAGAACTAGTTTGATGGACTTTGTTAGAACAAAAAATAATTAACATCGGTGACAGACGGGCTATTTAAACTTGATAATATTTCGGACATATTAGGTGTTAGGGCGATTATGTTTGGTTCTCAATGAAGACCCTGATGTTGTTTATTCACGACGAATAAAATGGAGTGATTGTGCAAGTTCAATGTATTTTACTCTTTAAAATTCATAATTAATGTTGTATAAATTTAGATAAATACGTATTAAAAAATATAATAATTAGAAGAAAGAGAAAATTCATTTTATCAAATTACTCATTTTAGTTTTTTATTATTATCAATGTAAAGTATAATGACATTTTATAATTTGTGCACATAGTATTTATGAAAGGATAGTATAAGAAAATAATTAAAATTGCAATAAATTTTGAAAATGATACTTATGTTGAGATAAAATTATTTTGGTAAAGTGATATTTATTATGAGACGAGTGGAATAATGTTTATAATTATGATGAAAAAAATGACATTAATTAAATTATGTTTCAACGCGAATATAGATAGTGAAATTTTGTTGGTTTTGACATTATGCCCAATGTCATAGGTCGTTTTAAGAGTAACATAGTCTTTAATATGTAACTACTTTCACAAGTAGTCGATTAGGGATCTACAAGAAGGTTGCAATTGATCTGGTGAGAGTTGTAATCTTTTGAATGTCTCGTATTATGACATATTTGTTGTACTTTGAGGATTTATGAATGCTATACTCATATTAAAACTCGTTATTTGTATGTCCACCTCCATAAGGCCATCCTCGTATGTGGTGATACCTTTCAAACAATCAATTGAAAAAGTAATGTTTGGTCACTTAGGTAAGACTAGTTCACTCAAAATACTTTGAATATAAATCATTTGTCTCACATAATGGTTTCTATCTGCACTTGAATCACCCCGACAAACAAAGCCAACGACAATAGTGTTGAACGCATGGAGCGTGATCTCGACCTCTAGCTTGTTTCGTTATTCGCATTCCTCCCTTTTAGGAGATTTATTATGTGAAATAGGTGGAGGACCTGGTCATTTTTTATGGTCAGATCAGCGAATGTACTTCATTGGGGGTAATATAATTCAATTACAATGAACATTGATGAAATTGAACTATAAGTATTATCGACTAACTTATAACTACGTTCAAATTTTTTGTTCTTTGAATGAGAACGTGGTTGGACTAAAAACTTTGGAGAAATGTTAATAAGTGTTCTAAAGTTTCGTGTTAAGAAATTTAAAATAAACGTTATATATTAAAAGTACATTGTGGTTTCAATGAAAAAAAAATTATTTTGTGTTTTCTTAACAAGTGTCTTTGTGACACTGGTTTGTAGCATGACTCAAAGGTTTGTCAAATGTATTCTTAGATTTTCTATTGAGTCTAACTTATTCCACAAAATCAGATTGTAAGATAAAGATTGTCTTTCGAGCTTGGTATGATGGATGGTCTGGTCGAGTAGGCTTTACTACCATGATAGATTTTGTGTTGAACCTAACTAATTCCTATAAAACCAATTTGTATGGTGAGAGTTGTCTCTTTTTATAAAATATGACAAAACTATATTTTTATCCACGTGGGATTTGAGTTTTTTTTCAATATATTATCTAATAAAGTGTAATTCATAATTATTTTTAAGTCATAACTCAACTGATAAAAGTTGATATTGTTAAATAGATTTTCTTATTCGATTATAAGTCAAATATTTCACATTTATGCAAGTTAATTACGAATGAATTTATTATTTTTTATAAATAAATAAAATAAAAAAAGAAACATAATCCATAATTTTGGTTAACAAAATTAGATTCTTATCCTAGATCCCCGTCGACTGAAACAACATGGTTCTTACTTCTTACCACTTCTTAGCATGTACCCCACACAGCACCGTTTATTTATTCTCTTTAGTTTTTTTCGGTGAAAAAGAAGCCAGCGGCTAGACACACATTACCGCCGTTTCTTTTTTTCAATCGGCACCGAGCATCTCCATACGTACATTACACAGCATTATTTTTACAATAAACCATATTCCGAGATAATATAAAATTTAAAGTCTTAGTTGAATTAGTAAACATTAAAATTATTAAAAAATGTCATAATTTAAATTTAAATTTAAATTCAAAATTCATAATTATATTAACTTTTTTATAATATGTATTATCTTTTTTACAGATAAAAAATATAATTATATTTTTCTGTTTTATTTTAATTATTTTATCTAAATTATACATATGTTTTTTTAAAAATAATTAATTTTATTAATTTTAATAATAAAATAAGTTTTATCAATTTACATAAACTACATCATATGTAAACTATTTCATATTTAATAATATTTAAAAAATTAATAATATTATAGTATAGAATCTATCAATTTAGTGTGAAATAGTATTTTTAAAAGGTTAAAAATATTTTCGTTCAATAAAATAAAATAAATTGAAATTTTCTAACCAATCATATTGTCTTTCCAATCTCAAATCTACAATATCTAAAAAAAGTAGAAACAAAAAAAGGTTAAAAAAATCTTTATGAAATTTCAATTAAATTTATAAAAATGTTACAAAATTATTGGTTTGATTTAAAACCTTCACTAGAGTAGTAGGACTGTAGTTAGAACTGTCAATTTGACAAGTCCCCTAATTATTAGCGCCAACCCACATGTTGGAGGGGCGAAATTTTTTTATAATTTAAAAGGTCCCCAACACTTAAAATCCCTAAGGCTTAGTGGGCCTATAGGCCCACGTTTTCAAAAAAAAATTGATTTTTTTAAAAATAAATTTTGACAATTTTTTATTTATTTTTTTTTCAACAATAAAAAAATTTCGTTTTTTTTTTATAAAAAATTATTCATAATTTCTTTTCGAAGTTTTTTTTATTCGAAAAAAAATTTGATTTTTTCGATAATTTTTCTAAATATATTTTTTAATCTTTTTCGAGATTTTTTCAAAAAAATAAATTTCAAAAATTTTTCAAAAAAAAATCTCAAAATTTATAAAATATTGAGGACTATAAGTCCCCTTCTCTTAAACCCCATGAAATAATTGACCAAAATTTTTAAAAAAAAAATATTTTAATAGAAAACCTAATATTAGAGATTTTTTAATTAAAAAAAATTAAAAAGACCTTAGGCTTGAGAACTTTTTTTGACAGTTCTAACCACTGTATCCAATAACCATAACTCCAAACATATCAGCAATAATCTTAATACCACCAATATTTATTAGTAGTATGACTTATTAAATTGAAAAAATAATAGTATCTATACAGGTAAAAATATATTTTAGTTTGAGAGTAAGATATCTGATTAGAACATACAAAAAATATTTTCATAATTCAAACCATTTTAACATATAATGTGTCATTAGAGTAAATAGAATATTAAATGCAGATATCTTATTGTGAGTTAAAAATGTGTATTGAATAATAAAACGTTCATTTTGATGTTAATGCTCATACTCGATGGGAGATTACAACAACATAACGTACTACTCATAAATTTCTGCATCAAATTATAATTTGGTTTAGAGATCCTAATGTCTATTGTTCATGATTCCCTACCAGCGACAAAGAAAAATTATCAAACAAATTTTCTTGTGTGACAACTCTGTGTAACAACTATACCAATAAAAATATTTGCTGAGAACTGGCACAAACAAAATCAGTAACATCACTGATCTTAGTACCTGAAAATCCTTCTTGGCGTTCTAGGTGATGATGGAAGTATCTCAAGAGCAATACACACAATATATTTTATAGCTATTTAAGACATAATATCGAGGTAATGTTAAAAGAATATTAATCAACAATCAAGGATCACATGTCCAAGAATAATTGAAATATTTATAAAATAAAATATATTTAATTGTATTTTTGATTCATTTATTTTTATGAATTCACGAAATTGATCTTATTATTTTAAAAGTCGACAGCTTTTGTCTTTATCTCAGATTTTTAAATAAAAAAATAACGATTTGATGTATTTTAAATAACATGATATTTTAAAATATAGAATTAAATAAATGATTAATTATTCATATATCTTTTAATTAAATTACAAATATAATAAATTTTTAAAATTAAAAGTTAAATTTGTACATTATTTTATTCCGAGTTTACGACTATTAATCATTCTACATTATCATATTATATGATACTTTATTTAAACTATGTCACTCGTCATTTTTTAGTTAAAAAATTATCGAGAGACGTCAAAATTGTCAACTTTTAATATAGAAGAATCAATTTCGTAAATCAATAAAAATAAGTGAACTAAAACTATAATTAAATTAATAAAATATTTAAAAATAAAAAATAATAGAAAAAATACTCGTGTTGGATGATTTTTTGCTAAATAAATATTATTTTATTGATATTGACGTGAATCTGTTAAAAAAAATAGATGATTGAGTCGAGAGACATGAATATGTAAGAATGTAATAGTAAGTTTTTGTGAGTAAAATTAGAATGATAAATATGAATTAACAAAAATAAAACTATGTAGCAAAATTAATAATAAAATAACTTATAAAACTGTTTTTAATATATTATAAATAAATTTGATAAAGAATAAAATAATAAATTAAACATTTAAAGTAAAGACAAAAAAGTAGAAAATATATTCACTATTTTCATCGGTAAATGTCCGATTTTAGTAATCCGATTATGGATACGTTCAACAAAAAATCAATTTTAATTTCATAATTAAAATATCAAATTTAAACCGTTGAAAGGACATTGTCTATCCTATTATACTATACTTGGTTGACATACAGATTCACGTGTCATAATACCATCGTTGATGTTACACGTACTAAATGTGCTTGAGATAAGCAAGACTAAAGCATACAAATGGCAAGAAAATAGGAAGTATGAAACGTGGCTATTGGTCTGATTTTACCAAAAATAGAGAGGTGCAAAGATATACGATGTGTCAGTTTATCTAACTCTCATAATCACATTCCCTTTTTTCTTATATCGTTTAACAATTAATTACTCTTCTGTCTCTTGTTATAAGATTTAATTATTTTATTTTTAATATAATATTATTATCAAAATTTTAAATATTTTTACTATTTTTACAAAAATATAATTATTTTATTTATCATTGAACATTTATCTCTCTTTTATAATTATATTTATTATAATTAAAAAAATAAACATAAAACAAATTTTAATGAAAATGCATTATCTATATAAATTAATTTTAAATTAATATTCAATAAAAGTTGTCTATTTTTTTATATTATACCATTAAAGTGAAATAGTAAGGTAATAGAATTGAATACATAAATTTCATTAAATGTTCATTTTATATTGAAAAATATATATCTAATTAATTACATTTATCTGTGATCTATAAATAGAAACGTACGATAACGTGTAACACTTTCCCCCAAAGACATTCACATCTCCACAATAATACAGACACACTCAAGCGGCAAAACAGAGTGACACCAAATTACACACGCACAAAATAAAAAAGAAACAAAATGGCGGTGGTTGACGGTGGATACGACGGTGGATACGACGGTGAAATCGGTGGGTGTAGGTCTTGCCTAATCCCACCGGTAAAACGAGAGTTATTAGATGACAGTGCAGCTTCAATTAGTTCTTATGCATACGACGACGTTTTAAGCGAAAGGAAAGATTCAGTAGTAACTGAAGAAGAAGGTGCTACTCCAACTCCCGCAATTCACATAAAAGAAGAAATTTTCGACGACGACGGTGCTAATGCATCTTCGTCAATGAAGTTTCCAAAACCAATGGAAGGGTTGCATGAGGTGGGTCCACCACCTTTTCTTAAGAAGACATTTGAAATGGTGGAGGATCCGGAAACCGACCCGATTGTTTCGTGGAGCGCGGCTCGCGATAGTTTCATTGTTTGGGACTCTCATGAATTCTCCAAAATTCTTCTTCCAAAGTACTTTAAACACAACAATTTCTCTAGCTTCATTCGCCAGCTCAACACCTATGTAAGTGAAAATTTTCCCACAATCCTGTTAATAATAATTCACTAGGTTCATATGTTCACTGTTGCATACATGTTTATAATCTTGTACTTGGGATTATGATGTCCAAATTTTGATTTTTAATTTTGTAAAATTACTTTTAGTTAATTTTTATATAAAATAAATTATATTTAGATACTTTTATGTAAAAATCAATTTTGATTTCAAACATCTTCAATTTTATTTTACAATATTAATATAAAATAATTTATATTTAGAGATAAAATCAATTTACTCAAAAATAATAATAATTAGTGTATGTTCATCTAAATTAGTGTATATGAATGGTGAGTTTGATTTTGTTTTAATTTTACAAAATAATTTTGTCAATATTACTTCAATTCAAACATACATTAAATATGTTAAAATTAATTATGCACTTTTAAAATTAATTTTAACTCCTCCCAACCCATGGTAATATTTCAGTCCGAGGCAAAATCAATCAATTTTATTGATGTAAAATTAGTTTTGACATATTTATATTAGGTTCTATCGGGTATAATTGATTCTAACTTGAAGATCTCGCGGATTATATTCAAATATAAATTATTTTACTTTCAATTAACTTTCAACTAAAATCAATTTATTCAAAATCAATATTTTCACCACATAACCAAACACACACTCAACTAACTCAAAATCAATTCTATATATCTCTAGAATTTCTGTCTCTCTTAGAATTGAATCTTAATTGAATTTTATGAATCTGTGTATATGCAGGGGTTTAGGAAGGTAGATTCAGATCGTTGGGAGTTTGCAAATGAAGGATTTCAAGGAGGGAAGAAGCATCTCTTAAAGAACATAAGAAGGAGAAGTAAGTATAACAAACTACATCAAGGAGGATTCAATTTGATGAAGCCTAGTGTTGAATCTGAAGTGGAGAAACTGAAGAAAGATCAAAACATGTTGAAAGTAGAAATTCTGAAGTTAAGGCAGCAACAAGAGAATTCGAACATTCAACTCACGAATGTTCAAGAGCGGGTTCGACGCGCAGAATTGAAGCAATATCAGATGATATTTTTCCTCACAAAAATGGCCAAAAGGCCATTGTTTATGGAACAGTTAATCCAAAAGATGAAGCGGAAAAAAGAGGTTGATGGTACTATAGACAGTGTTAAAAGACCTAGATTGCTTGGAACACAAGTCACTAATGTTGAACAATTTGCTACTTTGCAATCTGAATTGAATGGACTTTTTTCTGAAAATTTGAACACTGAAAAAATGGAACCACCAGTTTCAACTTCTATGGAAGATGGATTGTGTAGTTCCTTACATGAATTTAGGGCATATGGTTCTAGACAAAATGTGCAAGATGTATCTTCTGCTTATCATGTTATGTCAGAAAAATTATTGGGGGAAAATTCTGTTGTTGATGAAGAAATGGATGTGAATGACTCTAATATCTATCTTGAATTAGAGGATTTGATAAGTAAGCCAACAGATTGGATTGGATCTGCAAGTGGATTGGTGGGACAAACAAGTTGAATCTCTTATAAATGCCTTTGAATGGTGAAGTTGTTCTCTAACTTTTGTAATTCTCTTTAGTTTTGTGTTCTACTTGTTGTCTTGAATTTTATAGTTTAGTCTGCTTATAGATCAACCAAAAGAAAAGGAATAGGTTTACTGTGAAGTCATGTATCACCATGCTTGTAGTTAAACCAACCTCTTATGATGTATAGTAATAGCAGTGTAAGTTGTAAATGTTTTATAGAAAATACTTGTGGTTCATGTTTCCTGTTGTATTTCCAATATTGTCATGTATATTCAATGAGTCTGCTTTACTAAGCAAACACTAGGGGCGTACAAAGGATGCTATATTGACTTTGTCGGCTATATCGAGTTTGTCGTCTCCTTTATTCAGTCTTAACATTTGATCGATGAGTTACATATAGTTATTATTTATTAATTCATTCAAGAATAATAATTTGAATAATAATTTAGATCATTGTTTTATAAATTTTAAGTTACTAAGTTACTAATCTAGTTGGTAATTTTTGTAATTTTTTTAAAGATAGGGAATCAATAATAATTTTTGTTAAAATAATTTAGGAATAATAATTTTTCTTAAAGTAATGTAGGATGGAACGAGTAACTCAGGTCCGATCTTTTTTTACCCTGTTGCTATCTTCTTTTATTTTTTTGTCTATTTTTTTAGAACACACTAGACCCAACTTGTATCAACATGGATTCGCGAAACAGACTAATCAAGATTTTAGTATGCTATTTTAATATGCACCATATCCATGATATTTAAAATTTCTACTATTACAATTCTCATAAATGAAATAAATGTTAATGACTGTTTTTATTTTTGTAATTGAGACAGTGGCTTAAATGATATTGATTCGATTAAAATATATATATATATATATATATATATATATATATATATATATATATATATATATTTTGTATTGAATTGATATGAGTTAGATCACCGAATTGGCTTAAATGATATTGACTCAATTAAAACAATTTCGTGTTGAATCGATGAGTTAGATCTCCGAGTTGTGGTCTTTCTTTTATCGGTCAGTCAATATACATTGGACTAAGTTTTTCAACTTGATGGCTGTTGCTTAACTTGTCCAGTCATATTGTTGGCAAGTAGAGGATTCTTTGGAGTGTTTTATTTGATCTATTTAGAAGGATATGAAGTATTTTATTTTGTTCCAGCATACACCTTTTCTAGTTATAAGCTTCTTAATTATGTTCACTATTGCAATTTCGTCATTGAAATTGACTCTCAAACGGCGGTTGCGTCTTCATTCAACCCCAATAAGGAATTAAAATATAACGCGATATCTTCATGGAACCTCACAAAAGCAAATTTTCTTTGACCGCCAGTTCTACCCTTACTTGCTGATTTTAATTTATAATTGGGATTCAAAGAATTTCCATTCTTTGACACGTATTTGAATTAAGGCACGCACGCAGTGACGCATTGGAGGAGTAAAATCATCCTAATTCCTTTCTTTACTTCAATTATTTTCACACCAGCATATATATACACAACATCTCATATCTTGACTGAAACTATATAGAAGAAGAAAACATGGATTCAAACACTCTTGTTGAAAGCAAATGTAAACCTGAAGCAGCGGTTTTTTGTTCTCCAAGACCGCTCTCTGAGCTTGATGCTGCTGCAACTACAATTCAAAAGGTTTACAAGAGTTATCGTACTAGAAGAAACCTTGCAGATTGTGCTGTTGTAGTGGAAGAATTATGGTGGAAAGCATTGGAATTTGCTGCTCTAAAAAAGGATATTGGATCCGCCGCTGCAATACTGCATCTGCAATCAAAGTATCCAAATCCCTAAAACTATTCACAGACAACAATGGAGAACTCTCCTATTTTTATCTTGAGATACCCAATTCAATTCATTATAAAAATAAGTATTCAATCGTAATTTTACTATATTTTCTTATTCTTGTTCTCTCGTTTTTTCCTTCTTAATCATGGATATCCAATAGTTTATACTTCTTTCCAAATAAAATATGATGTATTTCATTAAAAATTAAAATAAAATATATTAATTTTTAATTATTTTTTTACTTATATTTCATATCAGATTAGCATTATCTATTTTATCAATGATTTATGAGATGTAACATTTTATATTTTTTAAATTTTTTTACGATCTATAATAATTACTGCAATAGAAGCAAAAATTAATTATTTATCATCAATAATAAATTAATAAAATAATTTAAATTATTAATAAAATTAAAACTATTGTCTAACTTTTTATAATTTAATCAAACAAGGTTTTTTTTATATATATAAGAAATATACTCATATATGTTTTCATAAAAAAAAATAGTAGTAATATATGCTCCTCTAGCATTTAATAAAGGATGTGTCAACTACTATATTTTCAGCCTAAAAATGGTTGTAAAACTAGTAATAGCATGGGACAACAAATATTGCAACCCTTCTATCTCATTTTCTTCAAGACACGGCCCGTTTCACTGGTCAAATACATATGATAAAACTGCAATTCTGTATGACTATTTTACGTATTTTTCTGTTGCTTTAGATTAGGCCTATGTATAGCTGGAATATTATTTTCTGACACATATATATTAAAGAAAAAATAAACAACTTGGCAAAAGATTGATTCAAAACTGCATTAGATTATTAGCACTAGTATGAATTAATGTGACTTATCTCAACTTGTTAATTAGCGTTGAGAGCAGGACGCGGCGGGTGACAAGTTGCACAAAAACTACTGAATATTACTAAGAGTTTAGTTATGTAATTTTAATATATACTTGAATTCAATTTTTTTGAAAATTAGTGATTAATGTTATTTTAATATAAAAAAATATTTCTCATTTAAAAAAAAAAGGTTACTAAACATGTCTCCATAAGTACAAGTACAGTTTAATTATCACAATTTGATTTTCTTATTCTCCTCACAATATAAATATTAATATTCAATAATCACTTCAAAAATAATATATACAAGAATAAATATATTCTTTAAGGATAAATGTACTCTGAAATTGAAATTCAGTTAAAACCATTTCAATTTTATAAAATATAATTTTATGCAGTTTGATTGTTGAGCCAATGAATATTGAATAAAATAATATATACTATATTACTACACATTTTAACACATATTTTATAAGGCACCATATTTAATTGATTAAAATATAAATTAGTTCTCCAAATTCATACGAGACTCATGTAAATTTTATTAAATAAAAAAAATATATAAACAAATGTGGCTTAAAGAGTATTATTAGCACTTGTCTTGAAGGAGCTTCCGGATTCATCTCCACAACAAAATGTAATTGTTACTAACTTTTTTTGGGAGATATTATATCTTATTACTTCTTATATTTCGTAAAAAAAAAATTATTTTTCACCAATTTATTTATAAAAGTTATTTAGATTATTGAACCTATAGTGTTACAAATTAAATATCATAAAAGTATTTATATATATATATATATATATATATATATATATATTCACAATAGATTTGATTATTCTAAAATTAGATATTAGTAAAATGAATAAATTAATTATTAATATTAGAACTATTTATTATTAATCATACATGTGTATATAATATTAATAATATCAATTATCATTATGTTTAATAAAAACTGATATTGTTCACTTTATAAATGATTTTATTTTATAGTGGCTAACATTATAAATACCACTTTTAAAAATTATCATTCTTCAGGTTAAATTTATGATAATGAGAAAATATCAATGATTATTAAAAATAAATTAGTAAAATCACAATTTCTTTCTTTTTCATTTTTTTAATTTATGTAAAATAAACAAAAATAACACTTTTTGTGAGAGCTAGAAAAGAAGTATATACTTCACCAAGAAAAAAAAAGTATATACTATGAATTTTTTTGTAATAAACCACTTACCAAAATTGTCCCAATTGTGGAGTAGTAAACAATAATATGAAATTTCAACAACGACATACGTTACTTGATGGAACTAAAATTTTGACTCCCCATTGATACAAATCGAAAAGAATAAGTTAAAACAAAGATTAGCACCTCAAAATTAATTTCATATTTGCTTCATTTTCTTTTTATCAAATATAATTGTGCCACTATCTCATTAACAAGAACAATAAGGACTTTGATGGCAAATTATTTTAAAATTATACACATTTAAATAATTGTGAATTTCTGTTTAACGTATTAAATTCAATAAACAAATCCCATATCTCGTTTTTGTTTTTTGTTTTCTTTCATTTCGGTTGAGGTGCCGTCCCCTTCAATTCAACGGTTCATAAAAAATGTGAATTGGGAGTGTGTATGTGATTCTTGATAGGGTCATTGGAATAATAATGAAAACTATTGCAATAACAGCCAAAAATCATCAAATTCCACAATATATAGTACATTATGTGTGCTGTATTAATTAATTAATTAGTGTAGTACGTGTGCAGAATTGAGTAAAAAATTAGTTTCCGCGCTTATAAATATAAAATTCCATTTATTAAATTGTAAATCAGAAACTTAGTAGCATTAAATGGAGTAAACATTAGTATTATTTATTACTTACTAAAAAAGTGAGATCATGTATATTCAAAAGATTTATTTTAAGTGATAAATGTCAAAATTATTATATTAACTCTCAAATTTAAATTCAAAATATCATATTTGTGAGGAAATTTTTTATCATTTAATCTACACCAAAAACATACACCTATCACAATTAAAAAATTAAAGGTTTGCTAATTAACCATCCACACCAACCGATGACTACCCAGAGCACCCTATATATAGAAGGATAATACTCGAGGAAAAGTTTTATCGTTAATTGTGGTTTTATTCAACTTGACAGAAAATTTCAATTAAAAATAAAATTAATGATCTAATATCAATGAAGATGAAACGTACGTTGTGATCATGTTATTTTTTTAAATTAAAAATTAATTACATGTCATTTAAAATTAGATAGAAAATACAAAATGACAAATGATAAAAATGTTAGAGATTAACTGTAAATGTCGATGCTCTTTTTATAGAGTAAACTACATCATTTATTAACCACCTGATCAAACTATATAACATCATAATTTGTAAAATATCTAAGAAGAAGTTTGCAAGAATTCAAAATAGCGTCAAACTCAAATATATGACCAAGAGACTCACAAAGACAATTAACAATCTCCCTTATTATCTAACTCAAAAAATACATTTTAGAGGTTGAAGTCTCTCACCCATCATAGAGTTTATGAACATGTTCTTTTATTTGGTGTGTAAGATCGAGTCAACCAAAATTACCATTTAATTCAAGTTTTTGACATAAATAATACTACATGCGTTCCTAAATACATGACATTAGTACTAACTAAATTACAGGATTTAAAATAGTTGGTAATAATATATAATTTATTTATTTTTTCCGTCACATATGAATATTTAATGTTTATAAAAAAAAAAGTAAAATAATTAGAGATAAAAAGATACTTGAGGTGTTGGTTAAGTGCTAAGAGTTTAATTTGTGGATAATTATAAAATTATTATTAATGTCACTTTAATTATATACAAAATTTAAAGATAAAAGTATTAATTCGAATTAGACTAAACTGGACGGTCAACTTCAGTGCTCGAAGAACGATTCGTATCAAATGACAGGATGATATATTTACCGATGTAGGAAATACACTGTTTATAAGACAAAAGTATCAACCTAGAGGAGCATAAGAGCAATGTATGAGTTTCAATGTCGTGGATTCAACAAGATCGTCTAGTTAGATTAAATCTGACCACTAACTCTCAAAATCTTAAATTTTTTACACTAGATGGTGGTATTAGACCGAATAGGCATGTAAATTAGAATTAGACTTGGGATAAAATTAGTAGTACTCTTACAATATATTTGTGTTAAACATGAATTGAAATTATAAAAGTTGACTTGAGATATATTGTTTAATTATTTGACCATTTGCAACTGCTATCATTGAATTTTCTATAATACTAAATTACTAATACTGTAGTATTAAAAAATGGAGGTACAGAATTCAAACCCAATAAAGAATGAAAATACAGATATAAAGCGATAATAGCAAATGGTGTTTCTTCATGGAACCTAGCAAAAGCAAACTTTCTTTGACCGCCAGCTCTTACCCTTACACTGCTTGCTCTCTTTAAGAAAGAAAATAAACTAAATACTAAGTTAACATTCCTATTTTATTTTATATGTTAACGTTTTCAAAATAATATTTTGTTAATTTTAATTTTTTATATTTTAAGATAAATTAATACACGTAATAAATTAAAATAATATTCATTTAGAGATAATGTAAAAAAAAAGTGTTTATAATTAAAAATAGAGGTAGTACAATGCAAACACAACCTTTATTTATAAGCGATTCCCACAATACTGAAAATGAGAATTCAAACTACCAACCAAGCTTTGAATTGATCAAATAACTCGTGTGTCTAGTAGAAAGTAACCTTGAAATTAGAACATTATATTCACATACCTTTATTTATTTATTTATTTATTTTTTGTTCATATTCAAAATTGTACATTCGTAATTGGAATTCAAAGACTGCTCCTTAATTCTCTCAATTTATAGTCTTTGACACGTATTTGAAGGCACGCACGCATTGGAAGAGTAAAGTCTATAAGTAAGCAAATGAGAAACACTGATAAACCCATCTTAATTCCTTTATTTTGTTCTACTTATACTTCTATAGTTTTCATCAACTTACACACAAAGATCTCATATCTTGATTCAAAGTGTACTCATACACCATCCAACAAAGGTAAAATACTCTTCATGTTTTTAGTGTTTATTTCTTGCTTAAATAATAATTATAGTAAGAGATTATTTTTTATGCCTCCATAGTAAAACTTTTGTAAAAATGCATTAAAGTATTAAGATAGTCTATAACTGTTATAAGGTGCAATTTATTTCTTTAAATTTAATAGTCTATACAACAACCAACAACCGTATATTGCCTAAGTCATAAATCAAATCATATCATTATGTTAATTTATTATATTAATTCTTAAATTAATTTTACACTAAATATATAGGCTATATTGGAGTATTATATAGTAAAAAAATGCATTATCCACTTCATTTATTTTATTTGAAGTTTTAAGATTTACAATTGTTGGAGGTTAATTATGTAACTTTACAATATGACAGATTTCAAATCCCATTTATGTCTTGGCTGCTAAATTATATAAATATTTTGTGCAGATTTGTGGGGTATTATATTATAAATGGGGGTATCTGTTACTGATTTATCAAATGGATCCAATAATATGAGCAGTTCAAGTCGGTTAAGTGATTACAGACCTCAACATATGATTCTTGAAAAAATTCATTCATTTGTTAAAGAAGAAAAAATGGATTCAGAAAAACTTGTTGAAAGCAAAAGTGATTCTGAAATGAAATGTAAACAAGTTCCAGTGATTTCTCTGCCTGAAGCAGTGGTTTTTTGTTCTCCAAGACCTGTGTATGAGCTTGATGCTGCTGCAACTAAACTTCAAAAGGTTTACAAGAGTTATCGTACTAGAAGAAACCTTGCAGATTGTGCTGTTGTAGCAGAAGAGTTATGGTGGAAAGCATTGGATTTTGCTGCTCTTAGAAGGAGCTCTGTTTCTTTCTTTGATGTTAAGAAACAAGAAACCGCTGTCTCGCGTTGGGCTAGAGCAAGAACAAGAGCAGCTAAGGTAGGTTTTTCATATACGATGATTATGATTAATTGACAGTGTAAAATATTTATTATTTTTTTCATGTTATTTTATTTTGGAATAATGTTCGTTATTTTGTACTAAATGTAACTCTCTTTTTTTATAAAGGTGGGAAAAGGTTTATCCAAGAATGAAAAGGCACAAAAATTAGCATTGCAACATTGGCTTGAAGCTGTAAGTCTCTTTTTATATCATTATTTCATTCAAGTTCAATTTATTTTTATATTGAATTACATTTTTTTGTTTTTGATATACTCCTATTTATTTTATTTAAATGTCAAATGTTACAGTTAGTCGTTAATTATTCTTTTGTTTTTTATTAAGAGAATTATTTCTTGTTTGTAGATTGACCCGCGTCATCGATATGGACACAATCTTCACATGTATTATGATATCTGGTTTGAGAGTCAAAGTACACAACCATTTTTCTACTGGTAATTAAACTCATGCTTTCAAATATCTCTCCCTTCTTGACTATATGCATGTTTGATTGATGATGAATTTGATGAAATGAGGGTGATTTCGTGATTTTATCAAATTCATCGTCAATTTAAACATTAATATAATTATAATGATGAAGATAGTAAAATAGAAGCTAAAATGCTATATATGGTGATTAATTTTGTGTTTATGATAAATAATATGTAGGTTGGATGTTGGAGGTGGAAAAGAAATAAATCTTGAGAAATGTCCAAGGAACACACTACAACGCCAATGTATTAAATATCTTGGACCAGTAAGTTATATTATCTATGAACAATACAACTTTTGGTTTAATATATAACAGCGTTTTTTGGAGCCTATTCTAATGTCTAATGTTAATTGTTTATCTTTGTTGTTACCGTTAATTAATTTCAGAAAGAAAGAGAGGAATATGAAGTAATTGTTGAAAAGGGAAAGCTAGTGTATAGACAAGATGGGAGAGTTGTGGATACTAATGAGAAATCAAAATGGATATTTGTTCTTAGCACCACAAGAGCTTTGTATGTGGGGAAAAAGCAAAAGGGTAAATTTCAACACTCAAGCTTTCTTTCTGGTGGTGCAACCACAGCAGCTGGTAGATTAGTAGCTCATCAAGGTGTTCTTGAGGTACTTATTCAAATATTGCGTTCCACCTTTTTTCTTTTTATAAACCATTTTAACTATAATAATTAATTTTAGTAAGAAGGGGACATGCACTTCCATTGAAAATTAGATTAAGACTCATGTCCAATATCTAAATATAATATTTTGTAGTTATCTTGACAAAATGGGTTTATGTGGCATTATCTTGACTTTTTATTTGATGTCGGTATAAATTTTACACGATGTGCATTTATATTAAATCCTTAATTTTAGTCATACTTATATATTTTGTTCACTAAAATGCAGGCTATTTGGCCATACAGTGGTCACTACCATCCAACTGAAGAGAATTTCAAAGAATTTATAAGCTTTCTTGGAGAGCACAATGTAGACCTTACAAATGTTAAGGTAAATCTTTGGTCCTAAAAAAAATTACTAGTATTTTTTTTATATATAGAAAAAATTACCGGTATTTGTTACTTAGAAAAATTGTGACATTAAGATTGGTTTTTTATTATTTCATACAATAATATAAAATTAGTAATGATTGTTTTGAATATTTGAATTATTTCAGAGATGTGCCATAGATGATGATACTCCTTCATTTATTGGAAGTAATTCATTTAATGACATTAATGAATCACTACAAACAAAGGGTCCTATGGTGAAGGTCGACGAGAGCAACGTAACAACAACAATTCATAAAAACGATGCTGTTGCGGTATTTAACGCTTCAAGGAGGTTGTCTTGCAAGTGGTCAACAGGGGCTGGTCCACGTATTGGGTGTGTTCGTGAGTATCCAGAACACTTGCAATCAAAAGCGTTGGAACAAGTTAATTTGTCTCCAAGGCCCAGTTCTACACGATACAACAAATTTGGCCCAATTCCCTCTCCTAGGCCTAGCCCAAAAGTTAGGATGTCACCTAGGCTTGCGTATATGGGATTGCCCAGTCCAAGAAACCCAATTTCAACTGCAAGTTAAAGGAAGTTTCCGAGGAATTAGTGGGCCTTTCTTCAGACCAAAAATGGGCCAGCTTGTTACAGCAAATGGTACTTCATGTGGTAGAGGACTAACTGGAATTTCCCTCTTTTTTAATTTTTTTTTAATTAATCCGAAATTCGTTTATTACTTCATTTTTTTTTTAGGAATTTGAATTTATGACATTAGGTCCTTCGGCCATTTTTTCCTCTTTCTCGGGGAAGGCAGGAAAATTTAACTGTAATTCTTTTTGCAGTACATATTATAATTCTTGTTTTTTATTTTAACATACTTTTTTTGAGTTCTTTTTATTTATTTATTTATAAATAATATATAAATAGTAGAGGTAATACTAGTAATAAAAAATTTATCCAAAAAATATAGAAACAACAATTGATGACTTTTTTCCCCCTACAAGTTTATTATAAAGAAATCGATGACCCATTAAATAATACACATTACTTACATTGTAAATGATAAATTTAACTACTATTAAATAATAATAATAATAATAATAATAATAATAATAATAATAATACAAATTAGTAATATTACTTTCATAATTAATTTTTAAAATACTAAAATACTCTTAATTTGGACAGGAAAACTTGCAACTACACCACTTAATGATAAAGTATTGAAGTATTGTGTTGTATTAAAAACAACTTTTATGTTTGTATGGATTGAAACAATCTATTAAACTACTAGAAATACCAAAGACTATTATAGAGTAAATAATATGTATTTAATTTTTTTGCAATAGAAAATATACAAAATGTATATAAAGTAGATATTATAATGCATTCAATTTTTTTAAATAAACTTTTAATTCTTTTTATAAATAATTAATATTTAAATAGTAGTAGTAACAAAAAGTTTGTCGAAAAAAAGTTGTACCAAAAACTAATGACCAATTAATTAATAGACTTTACTTACATTGTAAATGATAAATTAATTTATTATTCAATAGTAATAATAATATTGTAAATTTTAGTAATATTACTTTAATAACTAATTTTTAATATTACTAATAATTTGAGCGGAAAAACTTTGCAATTACACCATCTTACTTTATGTACATTAAAATATAATACAAATAATCTATCTTTTTTATTTTATACAATTTACTAATTTCTATAAAAAAAAAAATGACAACCAGATGAAGTCTTTGACAATAATTAAATTAACAATTTAATCCATGCAACAAAAAATTCACTAAATTATAATGTAATTTAAAAAACAACGTCAATAATATCAAAATTAAACAACAACGGTATCCTTCATAAATAATACAAAAAATCGCACCTTCAAAAATGTGAGCATGAAAAACAATAAGGCACATTCCAAAACGTGAGGGAGAAGAAGAAAAACGTGAGAATGAAGAAGAAAATGTAACTTATGAAACAAACGACAAAGACGACGTAAATTATCCCTTCATAAAATGTTTATATTTTAAACTTGTGGTTTCTCCAGATGAAATAACACTATTCCCCTAAATTGAGCGAAGAACTAAATTGTCATAGTTTATTTTTCTTAAGGACTAAAACTTGTTTTTAATTTTTTTAGGAATTTAATTGGATATTTCAAAAAATTTAAAGAACTAATTTGATTCAATTTAGTTTTTTTAGAGATTAAAAAATATTTTTATTTTTTCAAGGACTATATTGAATTTCTAAAAAAAAATTCATAGACTAAAATGAGTCTTTCCTCTTGTTTTATTTTATGCAATTCAATCTATGTATTACAATCTTTTTTGTTTTATACAATAATAATTATGTTTTCAATTAATATTCTACTCTAAAAGCTATATTTAGTAAAAAAATAAAAAAGTAACTTAATGGAAATTATAAAAAAAAAATCAAAATTATGCATTCGTATTTTTGATTTGTTTGTACTTCTAATTTTTATGAGTTTTTTTAATCATTATATATATAGATAAGTCTGTTTTGTATATACACCGCTTTATTTTATTTGATTTAATTCAATTATTGTATTATAATATATTTACTATTTGAAAATAATATATTAAATTATAAAAATATTAGAATTAGAAGATAATTGACCCAATTATTAATATCACGAGTGATTTATATATTATATATGCAACTCTCAACGGTTATCTATCTTATTATGCAATCAATTGAATGATACTTAATTTTTATAAGTCATTTTATAATAATTTATATTTTGTGAATGTTTAATGTGAAATTTTTCGATGTCAGTTGCATGTCAATCAATTATTATGTCTGAACTTCATATTTAATTTTGATAAAAATAAAATGTATCCATTTATTATTTTTTTTTTGCACCAACTATATAAATTACTTTAAAATATATTTAAACATGTGTGATAAACACACAAAATTAAAAAATATTTGTTGGAAATAATTTGAAACGTCAAAGATTCATCGACCAGGTGAATATAAAATATGTATAACCATTCATTTTTCTTATGAATAGAAGCAAAAATACTAGTCTCGTAAACACTTGATAGCTACAATTATATTGATAAATAAGCACTAGTTCAAATTTAAATATCAAATTCAACGCTTCTTCTCATGTAAAGTATGTGAGCCTCAGTTGATTATTGCTCAAGGTATATATGGAGAATTATTTTTAAGCTCGTCTATTTGTTATTGAAAAAGTTGGTACTTGGAGAGTATGGGATGATCGTCAAATTCATATGTGAGATGATATTTGGTTTCCTTATTAAAATGGTTATAAAATTTTATCTCCTAAACCTTCTAATTGTGATATTATGTTTGTCTTAGATCTCATACGTCATGATATCAAGTGTTGGAATGTCCCTTTAATTAATAAATTTTTTTATTCCATTTGGAGCTCAATAAATACTCAATTATCACTTTATTTTTCTCTACTACGAGATGAGTTTGTGTGAGGTGTTTCACGATCTACTATTTTTTAAGTGAAGAGTTCATATTATTTATTAAAGACAATGTGTGATATCTCTACCTCTCATAATTCAATGCATGATATTGATCATGAAGTGTTGAAAAGGTTGCCGAAAATACAAAATATTCCAAGACACACGTAATTTGTTTGGAGAAATCTAAATACAAAAATACTAGTAAAAAATTATATTTTTAAAAAATGAATCAGTTGTAGTCCGTTGTGTGTTTTTTGTAGACAACATAACGAGACAGTTTTACGTCTCTTTATGGAGTGTCACTAATCAAAACATGTTTGATTTGATTTTCCTTTATGTTTTGATATTTAATTCACATGATTACAAATACATACCATTTTACAAGTGATTGAAAGAAATATTATTGATGCAAATGAGACTCTGATTGTACATGTGTTGATCTTGTTATGAGGAGTTGATGTTGAGGGATTGATGTTGATGTGACTACCAACATTCAAAATACACACAAATCTATTGTTAATTTTAATAGTGTTAATGCAATGTTGTTGGAGGTGTTAAGTGAATGTCACAATTTGCCTATATCTTATGTTCGTTGGACACACCTATTTAGTGGTTGTTATAAGATTAATATTAATGCACTGAGTTAAATAGATTGGGATAAGTGGAGTATTGATAATATAATGAGAGATATTGATGGTATAGTAGTTGCTATTTAATTACCAAATTGAGAGGTAGTATAACCTTTAGCTATGTGAAATAGTTTGAAATTTGTTAAAAATATATATTTCTTAAATGTTATAGCAAAACCAAATGCTTAAAATGTGATTGAGGTATTAAACATTAATGAGTAATTTTCTGTCTATATTGATTCTATTACTGGAGATTATATTAATTTAAAGGTTTGCTCTTATAGTTTAATGTTTTAACATATTATGTGTGAAATCAATCAAAATACTTTATTATTTAACTAAATATGTTTTTTTTATAATTTAGATTGTATGCGGATAGAAACAATTTCGCGTTATATTTCTGTTTACTTGTCTTTTGATTTGTCCCAACTTTTTTTAATAAAATTATTTAAAAAAAGAAGTATGTGATTTTAGTTATTAAATAATTAGAAAAAAGAAACACAAAATTGTTGACGTACGCGCAAGCCCGTTCCATGTGGGCTTCTCAAAGTGATAATACTAGTTTCACGGGACCCAGCCCCGTTACAGAGACTGAAAAGCTTGTGTGTCGCACTCAGTTCCGACGCTGCTACACCAAAGGAGCTACCGCCACGCGTAAACAAGACGCGTGGACCTTCTTTCAAAGCCCGACAAAGGGAAAAAACTAAAAAGAACCGACGGTTGCAGAAATAGTTTTAGTGCCTTTCAATCATAATGCAAGAGAGAGAAACACTTACACAAACACAAACACAAACACGCCACAACAACACCATATCCAAATCCATTCCCATAATCACTTCCCCTTAATATTATTATTATTATTATTATTACGCTTTCTTTTTCATCCAATTCCTTATCATTATATCATGCTTTTAACCTAATTCTGCAATTTTACCATTAATACACAATCACTCTTAATTCATCCTTATCTTGTTAGATCTCGCATCAATTTCTTTCGTTCGTTTCATATTCTACCGTTATACTTTTCCTTTTTTAATCATGAATTCCATTTATTGCTGCTGACAATATATAGCATTTATTATTATAATTATTATAATTATTATTTCCATTTTGAATTAAGGGTGGTTGTGGGTAGCTTAGGGTTCCAAAATTTATCGCTTTTTGAATGGAACCTCGTGTTGGAAATAAGTTTCGCCTCGGTAGGAAGATCGGTAGCGGTTCCTTTGGAGAGATCTACTTAGGTTGAATATTTTTTTTCTTCTAGTGGTGATTTTTTGTCCGCATATTTTTCATAATTTTGATTTGATTTTGTTGATTGTGTAGGTACTAATATTCAAACTAATGAAGAGGTTGCAATTAAGCTTGTAAGTTTTGTTTATCCATTGCTTTTCAGATTTTATTTCCGTTTCAGTGTTTTTTTCCTCATCAACTTTTTATTTGCCTTTATTTGAAGTTTCAATTTAGTTTGGCTTTGTTTGTGTGTGATATTAATTAATCTGAAATGGGTTTAAGGAAAGGTGATTAATTGTGATATCAGTTCCTGCTCTGAATTATATGCAAGGGTTTATGATATGAAATTTTTTGTGGCATTCTTAATGACATTGGTGTAATAGTCATGAAGAAAAATTTGTGTGCCGGGATGCTTTTTTAAGAAGATAACTGCATTTTGACCGTTTTGAAACGGTGCTTTGCTTTCAAAAGCTTGCTAGCCAGGAAGCAAAATTGCAAATGCAATGAAAGAATAGAGTTGTGTTAGAGGGAATTGTTGTCCAGTTCAAAACTGTTGTTCTGTATCACTCAGATGCACTTAAACTGTGCAAAGAATAGGTTCTTAACCATAAGTAAATATATTGTATGGTTCGTGTGCAATGTTAAAATAGCTGAGCTGCTACATTGTTTCATGGATGTAGTAGTGCAAAGATAAGCAGGGGCCCTCTGATTCAAGATTGTGATGAATATCTTTGGTTG
>NC_021166.2:3002478-3050018 GCF_000331145.2 Cicer arietinum
TCGGAAGAAATACATACTATTATGACTTAACATTAAGTGTATTGGTTTTTGTTGAATTTTGTCTTAAGCAGGCACTGGGTTATTGATATCTTTAAGTGCACTGGAGCTTATTTTTAATTTTTTCGGTTTATTGCCGTGTTTTTGAATAGGAAAATGTCAAGACTAAGCATCCTCAGTTGCTGTACGAGTCCAAGTTGTACAGAATTCTCCAGGGAGGAAGTAATTACTATCTTCATATACATTGTTTTACCTTTTTCGTGTGCTTTCTGCAAGGAGCATAAGGACATCTCCCATCTCCACCAAAAAATATGTAATAATTTATGGTGAGTTCTAACTCAATTTTGATTTTGACAGCTGGAATTCCAAATGTTAGATGGTTTGGAGTGGAGGGAGATTACAATGTTTTAGTGATGGATCTGCTGGGACCTAGTCTTGAAGATCTCTTTAACTTTTGTAGTAGAAAGTTATCACTAAAGACAGTTCTTATGCTTGCTGATCAAATGGTAGGCCTTGGTTGACTTTGCAAACTATCTTTTTTTTTTCACGCGCTTTCATTTAATGATTTTTAAGAATCGCCTATTTTTTTGCCAGATCAACCGTGTTGAGTTCATTCATTCGAAATCATTTCTACATCGAGATATCAAACCAGATAATTTTCTAATGGGATTAGGAAGGCGTGCGAACCAGGTAATTAATGTTGTTAAAATTCGTATTTTGGATGTGTTGTATGGTACTTCTATTTTTTCTCTCCATATATGAGGGTATTTAATGCATATCGATTTGCATGTAGGTTTATGCTATTGATTTCGGTCTGGCTAAGAAATACAGAGATAGTTCAACCCATCAACACATTCCTTACAGGTATAAAGATTCAGTTGGTGTGCATTAAGTGCGGTACAAATCTTGGTTACTCCTACTGTGAAGTCACATAGTTAAATAATCATAGCCTAATAGGAGCCACTTTTATCCAATGGCAGTTATGTTGTAGCTTTACAAGGTATCATACATTGCACAGCTGTATATGTGGGAAAAATGAAGATTAGGGATTGAGACTCTGGGAGGATGTGCTATTATTGTTTTATTAAGGTTATAATATCATATAAATATGCATCATCATACCTTGTAGTGGCAATCACAGCATCAAGTATATGCATACCAAAAATCTTATTGTTGCATTTTTTTCTGGATATTCACTCTAGTATGACAAAGATCTGAATGCCAGCATATCAATGATTCCACATGCTGTATTCTATATGGAATTTGTGATTGCTGGGTAGCTGCTAAACTGGGCATATGACAAGGACCAGGGTTTATGTGGCAATGGCATACATATTGAAACTAGTTGAAACTGTTTGAGTTTGTATTCATTGAGATTTGAGATAAATTTATTTTAATCTGAATTGATTTCAAGAGTTTTTAGTCTTATCGATACTAGTATTTAACTTGCTTAACTCCAGGTAGTGTTTGGTTAGTAATGTTTAATGCTTCAAATAGAGATAGAATTACTGTATGCCACGGCATTGGCTGTAAACAGTAACTTAGCTATAAAAAAAAACTTAAGGATGTGGTGAGATTAGAGATAGATATTTTCTTGTAAGTTTTCTAACATAAAATTCTTGTTAACCCACCTTAAAAAGGCTGGACTCTAAATTTGACTGATAACTTGATCATGAATTCATATATTCTTTGAGAGCTCCTATGATCCCATCCCTGGCACGCGATAATAATGCCATTGTCTCTGCTTAGACCAGGACTCCTAACTAGTAAATTGTGAGTAAGGAGACAAATACACTATAAAACTTGTTGCACAAGAATGCTCTGTCGACTTCTAGTTATAGACCATCCTTATATATTCCTGATAGTAGAAATTCAATGCACGGTATTTCCTGAAACTGTGGGTCTTCTATGCCTGCATCTGCTAGCAAATCCTCTCAGTTAAAAAAAAAACTTGAATTTTATGCATGCAATGTGATCCCGTTCTTCCTAACACCATTCATAATTTTATAATATTGTGATCAACTTTTCATTTTTCATTGATATGATTTTTTACGATATAATTTATTAAGCTGATGGGTTGGTGCCTTGGTGGTGGTAAGTGTAATATGCACAACACTAGTTTCTGGTTTCTAGATTCTAGGGCCAGATTATGATTCTTATCACTGTTGTAGCAATATATCATCAATATTTCAGCAATTTATTTTGAAAGTGTAGACTTAGCTGCTGCTATTTGAAAACCATTTTTTGGGGTGATGTGATGTGGCTAATCTATTTAATTATCAACACTGCAGAGAAAATAAAAATTTGACTGGAACTGCAAGATATGCTAGCATGAATACTCATCTTGGCATTGGTATGTGTTAGTTTGTGATTCTTCATTGAACTTGTATTTTGAATGGTTAAATTTTCTTATCTAATACTACTTCTACTTCGCTGGTGATTGATGCACAGAACAAAGTCGAAGAGATGATTTGGAATCTCTTGGTTATGTTTTGATGTATTTCCTGAGAGGAAGGTGATTATTAATGTCTACCTATACTTTGCTGTCTGCCAGCACTGTGTATTTTTATCTGATTTGTGTTCTCTTTGTAGTCTTCCTTGGCAGGGACTTAAAGCAGGAACCAAGAAACAGAAGTATGAGAGAATCAGTGAAAAAAAGGTTTCTACATCCATTGAAGTAAGTTAAATTGTAATCAGTCTTTTGTAGTGCTTATGTTATCTACTCCTTCATGACCTACACTAAGAATTTGCTGCTTATTCCAGGCCTTATGTCGGGGTTATCCTACAGAATTTGCATCATACTTCCATTACTGCCGCTCATTAAGGTTTGATGATAAGCCAGATTATGCTTATCTCAAAAGAATATTTCGCGATCTGTTTATTCGTGAAGGTTTGAAATTATTATCATACCGAAAGGATTTCTTTTTCCTTACTTCTCAAGTTTGTCTACTGTATGCTTTCTCTTATATTTTGCATTTGAGTCTATGTAAGATCATTGTTTAAAGTTGCATATATTATTAAATTGACATTTGAACAGGATTCCAGTTTGATTATGTGTTTGACTGGACCATCTTGAAGTATCAGCAATCACAGCTTGCCACACCTCCAGCACGGGCCATTGTAAGTGTTTTTCTTTTTCTTCCCCAACTGTGATTATTATGTCATCTGCAATGGATAGAACTCATAAATGCTTGCCTTTGTTTAGGGTCCTAGTGCGGGAACCAGTTCTGCAATGCCACCTGCTGTTACCAATGCTGATAGACACACAGGTAGTTTATTAAAGATCCCCTGTAAGAGTAATGGGCCTTCAATATTTTTATCTGTATATTCATTTATCAGTTATCACATTGTAGTTCAGTGAATTTAATTCTGAAGTGGAACCTCAATGGGTCGGTCAAATGGAGTAAGGCAGGATCTTGTGCCTAATAAGTTGCATGTTTGAGACTCCTCTCATATCTTTAGGGTGAGGTAAATGTGAGCCCTGAATGTGCTTTATGAGCTCGAAGGCTTTTTCGTGCACTGAACTGCGGCACCACCTCCTTTCCCTAAAATTAAGACCAAAACAATTCTGAAGTGTATGATTTCTTTTATAGTTATGTTAGATTGCCTTTGTAGAACTGTCAGATGTGATCAATCTTTGCCGCTTTAATTTTTATTCATTCTACAGAACTATTGTATTTATAGTTTTTTTCAATTGTTTTATTAAGTATATTTTCAACTACCTATCGAACTAGGTTTTGCAATGGCACGTCCCTTGAACTTCTTCACCCAAGTTTAAATGATATTGGTGAACTCTAATGATCTGTCTCATACAGGAGCAGAAGAAGGGCAACCCCCTGGTTTGGTTTCGGTGGATTCCTCAAGGCGCAGAATGTCAGGACCCATTTTAAATACTGTAAGTTTCTCATAATAGAAATTCAGTCACCATCTATTCTGCTGGTATTGACGAGGTTATGCTGAATAGGGGGAGAATGTTTATGATTGATATCTTTTTGTTGAGAGTATTATTAAAATAGGCAAGTAATTTAGAGTTAAACTCTCCCTCCATTTAATTTTTGGGTTACCCCCTATATGAGGATTTTAGTTTTATTAAGGAGGAAAATAATCCCCCATGCAAGATGGAGACTATCATCCCTTCCACTGATTCCTTTTTTTGAAACCCTCGCAAATAAAGCCATACAGTGCATATTTTGTAAATGGTTCCTTTTCCAATCAGATCCTTGTTATGGGTCTGTAAGATGATTCTGAATTTAATTTTATGCCAGATTTCACATGCAACATTAGCTTTTTTTTTTGCGAACTCAATATTTGCCTCATCTGTCATCATGCAGTTATCAAGTGCCAATGTCTTGGGTCAGTCAAGTGGATCATCTAGGCGAGTTGCTGTTTCTAGTAGTCGCGATGCATTTGTTGGTGCTGAGTCAGAGGTTCGTACACGCACTGCTGAGGCTAGCCCTGGAGCAGCACACAGAATTTTGGGCGGGCAAAGAAGTTCACCAATTGGATCTTCTGATCCCAAGAGAGTAGCACCGGTTGGGAGAAGTGCTTCTCAAGCCAAAAATTATGACAGTGCCCTTAGGGGCATGGAGGGTTTGCAGTTAGAGACTGATGAGAGGACCCATTATTAATATCTCAACTTCTTCTCATCTAGTGACTAATGAGTTGATAGCAAAAGCAAACATTGCTTATGTTGTGAAATTGAGCTGAGTAAATTTGGATCTGAACTTGAAATTCCAGGTCTGTATTAACTCATCTGCTCAAACGAGGGATTGTGCTTTACTGTAAAGTTCAAGTTTAATCGGCTCTTCACTTCTGGCCGGAACAGAGTTATTAACATCTTTTCCTGTGAGTTATTGTATTGGTTTACCAGATGTTTACATGGTCACGTGGACCACAAAGGTCAAAATTATCAAATGTAATTAGCCATTGTATTCTTGTGGGATAATATTCCTTTAGTTTCCACGATGCAAGTGTCTGGAAATTATTCTGGTATTAGGAACATGGAATGTTTTACCTTGTGTGGTTCTTATCAAGCTGAAATCATATTATCTCCAGCCTTTTTCTAGTTGACATCTTTCATGATAAACTTGTATGACATTTATTTTGATAGATCAGAAGGTTTTCTTTGAACATTTAAACTAGATTTATAGTTTGTATTCTATGAATGAGAATTTCTTTTACCACTTTTCTCTTTAAATATATGATTTCATTGTCCAAAAGTTTTCGTTGAACATGTAAACTAGATTTATAGTTGTATTCTTCGTGAATGAGAATTTCTTTTACCACATTCCTATGTAAATGTATGATTTCATTGATGTTAATGCTAAATTTGTTAACAATTTTGTTTTCAAAGTCTATCATTTAGGACTATTAATCATGTAATCGTAATGTCTTTTGCTAATTAAAGAAAAGGTACAATAGTTTTAATAAAGAAACATTATAGGTGTATTAAATATTCAACAAGATTTCATTATTGGAAACATTAGAGGTATCTATTGTTTCTCTTTGAAAAAGTCCATACCTTAATCCATATCACAACAATTAGAAATCAAGTTAAAATTAGAACATTGTAAAAACTTGACAAAGTTGAAATGCCACTAAAAATAAGAATTTATGATCTTTTCAATTTTTGAAGGTTTTTACCAGTTGCACACTTTCAAGGCCTCATTGAGTGTCCAGATCAAGTAAATTATTGATCCTTCTTTGAGAAATTCAACATCCTTTTCACATAAACATTTAAAGTCCAAATATTTAAAATAATAAAGGCTAAAATCTCTCAATTTGGTAGTACCTAGTGGTAACCAAGTAAAGGAATAAAAAATGGGAATAATGTGGCTTCATATATGAGACTATATTTAAAAGAGTGTGTTTGAGAGCTAAATTCCTTTTTTAATATTATCTGCTAAGGAAACATGTTGAAATTCTACCTGATGTGATAGATGGAAAAGTTGAGGGTAGTAAAATAAGCTATTGATTTTTCTGTTGGGACTGAGATGGCTTACTGTCATATGATTATAGTAGGGAATTCAGCTAATAATCAGTGAGTCTGTTGGTTTCTTTGGTGAATATCCTTCCAATTGAAAACAGTCAACAATGTTAACTCCAATAATTTCATTTAGCGAACAAGTTTCTTGGCAAATCATGATATCAAATCCCATTTATCCCTGGGAGAAAAAAAAGAAATAGTCTTTTGCTTAAAGACTTCAAATTATGAAGAATCATTAAGAATTTGTTCGTAAATAATAACTATCTTTGAGAAGAACAGTAATACTTTTTACAGATAAATGCTAGTAAGTTAGATTATGTTGGTTTTCGAGATTGAACCTTGAACCTCCTACCTAAAACTCTTTCAACGTCACTTAATTCACCAACAGAACTATCTTCGCGGGACAGAAGAGACATTAATATAGATCACACTCGTTTGCCAAAACAAGTTCACCTTAAAAAATTTCCCTCCAGTTTGGATCTGTCATGTCCTCATAATTCCTAGTGATCTTCAGGGTAGCGAGTAAAATGCCATTCCAAATCCAATAAAGTTCTCATAATCAACAAGTCTCATTTACTACCGAAGTCTTGTACAAGTGGTTGGTGCATAGTGTATATTAATATAAGTGTTGTAAACCTTAAAATACCAAATTCGACTCTACTAAAAAAACAAGCCTCATTCGAGCCAACATGACCGACTCATTCTAGCATTGATTTCCTGTACTAAAGTAAATAAATACTTATTTTAGAAGTGTTCAGAAAATGTTACCTATGAGCATCCAAATGTTTCTTCATGAGCTGAACCATATCATTATAATTATGTAGATAAGTAAAAAAGATGTCCTTTTGTACCTTTGAAACTCCAACCATTCAGACAAAAAAATTACACCAAAAAAGCCTAAAAAGTTGATCAATTTTCACAAGAGGGAAAAAAGAAGAATATTTCAGAAAACAAGTGAGCCACACAACAGATTTCTCCGACACATCAAACACAAGAAGGGGAATAGTGATTAACGCACTAAGTAATTTTATCCAAATAATAATAAAAACAAATGTTAAAAATGACAGGTCCAACAGAGTAGAAGGAATTGAAAGCCCACAACCACAAAGAGATATAAAAGGAAATTTCCATTACAGCACTAAATCAAAATCATCGTATTATTATTAATTAAAGTGACACTAATAATTATTTTACAATCATCTCCAAGCAGATTGGAACTCTGTCTCTTAAATTACAATATCAAAATCTTACCATTGAAGTGACACTTCACCTACAAACAAGATGATTACTTACAACATTCTTTGCAAAAACAAACTACATTGAAGACATGAATCACAATTTCTCTTCCATAATATATTACAATCCAATTATCCTTGACACAAACAATAACCAATAAATAAACAAGCCAAACAAATAACAATTATTCATATGTGAAACCCCAATTGAAATTTCAATTCAGATGGTGACACGGCACCAAAATTAGAAACCCCCAAATAAGAAATAAGGGTTTAATTTCAATTTCAATTTCAATTTAAATAGCAAGACAAGACCCTTAATTTATATAACCTACCAACCATGAACAACTCTGGTGCACCTATCTTTAATCCACTTAAAACTCTTCCTAAGAGAACCTTTGAGTTTACCTTCAACAGCATAAACTTTGTAACTAGCAACCCTCTTTTTCCTCTGCAATTCAGGATCATTAAAGCTCCAACTTTTAGAAGTTGACCCATTTGTGGATTTTCCTTTCTTGAATTTAACATCGTTAGTAGTAGCACCAATTTGGGGTTGGTTTTGGGTTTGTGTTGGGTGAACAGAGGAGGTGTAAGAAGCACTGTAACAACGTAGATCTTGCATGCCATAGACGGTAGTAGTAGTAGTTGCTCCGTTTTGAGGTGCAGAGTAGGTCTCAATTTGCTGCATCCTTCCATCACCGTACGATTTGGATCTGAAATCTTCCATTTTGATTGAATTCAGTGTTTTTGTGTAGTGACGAGCAGGAAGTAAAGCCAGAGAAGTTAATGTTTTTTATGTCTGTGTACTCTTAACTACTAAGTACTAACTATAACTATGTCTTTGCTTTCTTAATTTTACACTATTATTATATCTTTCAGGCCCTCACTACTATGCTCTTCCGTCGGTGTTTAATTTATTATTTATTCCACTTATATTTATAATCCTCATGCTAATGCTAATCAATCTCCTAAACACATTAATTATTCTTTTAGATATGTAAATACGAAATATAGTGTACATTTTTCTTATATTCCATTCAGTCCGGTTAGCATTTTTTATATATCAGAGTTCTTAAGTGTATAGAAAATATTAATAAGTGTTTTTTAGGTATATTTTAAGAATCTAGATATGGCAATAAAATTTTAAAAATTTGTTTATTTAATACTTTAGAATTATAATAATTGCTATTTTCAACTCAAATATTCTTTTTTTATTTGTTTAATAAATGTCCTAAGGACATTTGTTTAACTATTCTTAATAAGAATATTGTAGTAAATGAAATTCATTTTATTATAAAAATTATATATTCAATAATTATCTTAAGAAATAAGACACATACTATAAGAGAAATATAATATAAACTATTAATAAATTAATTATTAACAAATTTTACCAAAAATTTAATGTTGGGTTGAAGGAAGAAAATGAAAAGAGAGTTATATATGAGAAATATAATATATTTAATGTATTGTTTGGTATAAGAAATAAAAGAGAGAGATGTGTGTTTCTAGCCCTCCTCCTCCTTGAAATCTCAACTCTTCTCTCCTATATTAATTGAAATCCATTATTTTTTTCCTCCTTGATACCAACCAAATTCATAGCGGTGAATCTCAAAAAGAGAAGTGGAGGGAGAATGCTAGAGATGGATAGGAAGGAGAGTGGATGCTTGGATAATTGTTATAATTGGTTTTTCCTCTTTATATTTTCTTGCTTCTATGATAATGTGGCAATGACATGAATACATGGAGTGTCGTGTGCCACAAATACATTTAACGTGCTATCTCATAGGCTTAAATGAAAGAAGCTAACTAAAGAACTAAAATGACTGGCCTCCTACAATTTCTACGATGATTTTACCTATTCACAAATTCCAATGACTAAAATAATAACACGTCCAGCTTTAGAGACCAAATTAATTATAAGCATCTTACAAAAAAAAAATTTTTTAAACACCTTTTAGAAAAAATAGTTATCTCTAAATTTAAGTTTCATTTCAAATTGATAAATGCATAGTATTAATTTATCTTTGAGATAAAAAACAAGAGTTAGACACATACTAAAAAGATACTTTTGCAATATCAATACACAAAGAGAATACATTAAATATATTATCTACTCTTCTTTTCAATATAGTCCTTCAGTAATAAATTATAAGGAAAAAAAAAACATTTATTACGGAAGGAATATTAACGTTTTGTCTGAGGAAAAAAGGCAATATATTGACAAACTATTTTTTTGGACAAAATTGACAAAAACTAAGAAAAATGAGGTTTGACACAATACTATACATGTTAACCGACATAAAGAATTAACTTGAGATATAATGATAAAACACAACAGTATAAGTCCGAAAGGGCTAAGGAAACTTATTAGTATTTCTCTTAAAATTATAAGAGACAAATGACGACTATATCTATCTAGAGAAAAAATATATCATATGTTAATAAACATGATCCGTTGGGCCAAAAAGAGAAGAGAAATATCATCCGTGGAACTTCAAACTAGGAAGGAATAAATATTTTGTACACATTTACAACTATCCTTCTAACTAGTTATACTGTACCTTGGCAGCCATCAATGCCAGAGCATTGCTTCAAAATTTACAATTTGATAGGATTGTCAGGGGAGTTGATTGAGTTAATAAGTATATATGGATCAAGATGAATTCAAAGACATTGATGCAATGTTATGCTAGCTTTGGTCAAGTTTGCTTTCCCTATTCATCAAGTCATGGTAGTATAGTAGTACACACATCGGTTGACCAAGAATGCAGAATGTGAACCAAAAAAACATATTTCCAACCTGGCATGAAGAAATTACCAATTTGAATAAACCAATGAATCAGCTTAAAGATAACGAACAATAAGATCCATTATCACACACCAATTTACGTATATAACACACTTACCATTGAGTTGCTGAATTTATTTTGCAGATAATTAGTTATCAAGACCAACGGAACCTAGAAAAAAAAGACATTCCTTATCATGTCAAGTGAACCAATATTAATAATATGGATGATATTTATGATTATCAACTATTATTTCAACGATAGAGCAAATTTCTTACTCTACAGAACATTTTCTTACATTCAGCCATCAAAGAACAACAGAAACAGAGATATCGTTGTTTCTTTTTCTAGGCCGATCCTCACTCGAGTTCAATTTATTGCATGTAAGCAAACAAAAGAGCAATATGGTAGTTTGATTTTACCTGAAACATAATTCCACTAAAAGCCCACAATTTGAATATGTGACAAGGAACGGCGATGCACAGCTGCAATCAGATAGAATAAAAACCGTGAGAAAATCGTGAAGCTCTGGTTGTCAATGGCAAGCAAATAAGTTATTCATATTTACATGCATACTTTTTATTAGGAGGAATAAATGGAAGATTGACTGAAAACAACATGAACATAAAATGATTCGCAGCTAAAGACAGGCACCATCAAGTGTATTGAAGGGAGCTTTGGTGCCAAAATCAATATAATGACAACACAGGTAGAAAGGTAGAAACTAGAAAATATAACAGTGAAAATATAACTGCCATGTCAAAATATAACTGTCAAAAAAAGATGAACAACACACCTCATGGAACAAAGCAGAAACCAGGAAGGCGATTAAAACAGCAGCACCCTGTACAATATAATGATAAAAAATGCAATAAAATGTATTAGAACTCCACACAAAAATATCGATATGTTCAACAAGTGAAGAGCCAATCCAAATATCAACCAATGAGAAACAATTATAATGGTTAGAAATGCTTAACAACAAAGAACATAGAAGAAAAAACATATATAACAAGGTTATCAGGCATGAAAATAAGTAAAGTGTTTGGATAGAAGATAAGAATTTAGTTGGTTAATGACAGCTAGAGTAGTTGGTTGATTAGTAGTTAGAGGGAATTAGAATACAAAATAAATAGGACACAAGTGGGGAGGGATAGCCTTATTGCCTATCAATTTTGTAAACATTTAGTAAATAGAGTAGTAGCCTTATTTTCTATCAATTGATACATTCTACACATAGCTCCCAAATTGCATCAAACATATAGTGGCATTCAAGTGTGTGTGTGTGTGTGTAACTAAAACTCACGTAACATAAATTCTTTGACAAATTTGTACAAAATTACATGTTTATTAGGACAGAAGTAAGATGTTAATTCAATTCGACAACAATAAATTGAGATGGTAAACACAGACCGACATTATCCAAAAATAAATTTTCCATCCACACCTAAGAAGTGTTTAGACTGAATAAGTTCGGGGTTTGTTTAGTAACACATGAAGATGCTTGATTACCTTGGGTATACCAGTCCTTAAACACGGAAAATATAGGTGGCGAATCATCCATTTGTGAACAGGCTGCAAAGTGAAAGAATCCGTTCAGTTGTACCCTAATGATTTAGAACTCCACTCAAAAGTAATAAAAATCACTGATGTGTTATGACATGAAATTTCAGAATAATTTATTTAGGCTTAAACAATTTGATCATCAGAACTAAATATGAGAAACAGAGAAAGACATACCATATTCCACATCCTCCAATACTGATGACAGGAGCGGCACAAATACATCCAACAAAGACAAAAAAAGTCACAAATTTTTCATGAAATAATGGAAGTGTTGTAAATACACAACAGTGTATTAGGGTAAAGAACCTACCTCTTCAACAGTTTTGGCATTCCACCAATCCTTGTAGAATTCACGATCACCAAATCGAAGCAGCTCTGCCAGTATATTCAACCTACATTCAAACAGCAAGGATAAACTGCTTCAGATACTAATTAAATCTGAAAATACTAAGTTCAACTATATACTTCCAATATCCACAACTATGACATACAGATCAGCATTAATTGTGTGTAGACGGATAATTTTTTTAAAAGATTTTTTTTTTTATTAATGAAATAATAAAGAGTATAAATGAAGAGAAATAAGATATTGTCACAGGACACATGTAAAATTTACAAATTTGTCAATAAAAAAAAGCTCTCCAATTCCTTTGTGTATCTGGTTCAGAGCATCACTTAAATTTACTATAAGTGGCGCACCAAAGATAACAACTATTAAACCTTATATTCTACTAAGTGAGGCCGACTATATGGAACAGACAATTCCGTTATTCCCTGGGTGGTGCACCAAAGAGAGGCTATACAAATGATTTTACATGCGATGGAGCATATACTTCAAACAACAACGGTCAATAAACGCACACAACTTTGATCAGCTAAGATCTTCCCATCAATGATGCACTTTGAGGGTTTAAAGAAAGATGAGTATGGTTTTGAGGATTGATTGAAAGATCAATCAATTACATATAGATGACATTAACAACATAAGAAAATTGGCAGGGCACAGAAGTCAAAACATTAAACGCAAGAAACTAGAACTTCAATATTTTCAATTTACGACAAGTGAAATCATACTAATAATTTATAGAAAATACACACATCACGCATGTTTAACTAAATAAGAGATGGAATACCAAAGGTGGAAAAAGCAGTAGAACATGCAGAGCCACACATATAAATTTGGAACAGACAGCTTCAGAACTCTTTCGATGGCAGATAGAAGGTTTCCCTTCAAAGGATGCTGGGAATTTTGTACAATAGGATTAATATACTGCAATATGATCAAAACATTGTCAGAATACCTGCAGAATTGGTAAAGTTAAAATACAACAATGTAAAAAAAGAAAAGAAAGTTAACACAATTTATTAACAGGGACTGCTTACTTGTTCTATTATAAATCCCATAACTCCAGTAAATATTATCAGCTTGACAAGTTGACGTAACACCCAACCCTTTCGAATAAAAGGGGTGCGAGGATATCTTGGCTAAAACAATAGTTCATAGCACATGTGATCAATGAGAACAAGATACATGTGGGAAATATTGAGAGAAATTTTGCTCCTAGAAAATAAAAAGAAGTGAAATGCAATTATGTGGGAAAATGCAAAAAAAAACAAATGGACTGCAACCTAGGATATCAACACTGAAATAAAAAACGACAAAGGCAATACCATATCCTCAAAAAGCAAAAGAAATATATGCTACATTTTATAATCTCATACTAGTTAAAATGAAGTAGGCAATCCTCTGAAAGAACTTCATCCCCTAAATATATAAAACCGAGAAGCAACGACCAGGATAAAACACAACCAAATCAAAATGTGATTGCGAAATACAGGTTAGATATGACTAGCAGAATTTAGTCCAGTAACTTGTGGAATGCAAGGGAATGTTGGGAATTCTGAACAAATAGAATGTGCAAGGGAACCTAGAAAAATTATCTTGGGAGTTCTGCTATAGAGTTTGTATTTGATGCTGGAAATTGTTTGGTTGTCTACTATAAAGGCATGCCAAGAGAAAAGGAATATCTATTAAGTGTAATATGGATGAGGTCAAATTGCCAACATCTGAAGACAAAAAGGAAAAGCAGGATAAGAATTGGATGCATTTCCTACTAATCAAGTGATCACGCAGAAAATTGGACCAGTTATGCCTGTTAGAAGAGAATTCAATTTTGTAGGCGCATAACAATTATCTGTGCATGACATATTCTGAGATTGTTCAATAAAAAGTTTAATCATATTCTATACTGAAGATATATCAACAAGTCCATATGGCCGTGCTTAAAAGCAATCTAATGAGATAAATGTAACAGCCCGGGCCCACCAACAGACACTCTATTCACGAACTTTCGCCCCCTGTTGGAAACTAGCGAGTTTTTGCCTTCCATAAGAGTAGAACCTGGTACCAAGGGGATAAGTACCACCATTCATACTCTCCCCACTAACAATTGAGCTAATGGATCCACATATCATTACGAGTAAATATAGTGAAACTAAATGAGGAAACAGTGACAAAGCTGCTACCTGGTAACATAATGTAGGAGCAACCATAAAGTAAGCCAGGCTTTTGAAGCTCACATCGTATGGATAGTCCATATTCACAGTATTGGGAAGCACTTCTCCCTATAACACAGGAAACAAGATTCAATGGGGGGCAAAACGAATGCTTACATACCACATACATTCACACATCTGAAGAGATTATCATTCAGAATGGAAGTAATCTTATGATGATGAAATAAATCGATTTTAGCATTTGATGAAATGTTAAGAAAACATGAAATCCAAAAGCTACAGCTTAGTAAATCAAAATGTTCCTGTTTTAAAATTGACCACCACATAGATTGTGAGGCATATCCTCATCTTCAAATATTTACTCTACAAAAATGTTGAAATGATATTCTGCAATAGATACCAACTTACAAGGGGAACACAAATATTACCTTTTCAATTGAATTGGTAACTGCTCTCAAATCATAGTTTGTATGAGCATAAGAAACCAGTTTTAACCATACAATGCAAGCAAGTAGCATTAGTGTGACGCCTGATATAAAAGCAGAATCGCACCTGCAGAGAAAGACGAGCATCTTTGCTATAGCCTTATCTATTGAAATGTCAAAGAATGCACAGGTATGTAATTATTTATCCCTTCAGTAGTCATCTTTACTTTAAAGAACTAAAATCTCTACAAACAGGCTACCTGTATCATATTAGGAAAATAAGGAAGGCATGCTCTTGTTCTCAGTTTTTTCCTTTCTTTTCCGTTTTTCCCATTTTGCTAATTGACTTAACCATTCAAATTTTCCAATAATAATTTGTAAGACATATAATTCCAACATTATAAGAATTAGGAACCAAATATTGAACTATGGTTCACCCAAAGGCTTCATATTTCTCCATAGTTAATAATTAAAATTACTGCTTTTAAACTTCTGATATATTCAACTGGTATTAGGTGGAGAAACATCCAGAACCAATGGAAAAAGATAGATTTGTATTAGGAACAAGGGAATCAATGTGATCAGAAGGAAAGAATGTTATTATATACACTCTACGGCTGATTCCAGTGTGCCCAAACCCTCCCAAAACTCACTGACTTCAATCACACCCTTCTATTTCCTCATTTTTCCTATTTATTAAATCACATCCTAACCCTCTAACTAACTATAGGAATTATGTATATACTTCCTGTGCAAGACGATGTCACAGTGACAGTAGGCCTCTAATAGAGAAGGTTTACATTAGAAAAACAATAACCAGGAGAGTAGGGGAATTGGCTGTTATCAGGTAGTTTGGTAACAGTTGTGAGGAGTGTTAACAGGTCTCTGTAACACCTGTGTACCTATACCATTTTTGAATTTTTCATCCTTGACTTTGTTTGTTTATCATATTGATACTGAACTATGAGCTGAGGGTTCCGGGTTCCCAATTAAATAACAAATTCTATCCTTGTATACTTCTCTACATTCATATTCCATTAGCAAATTCAATCAAAATGGACCGATAATTTAATCAGAAGTGTCAAAACAGAAAGAAGGGCAACAGATCTAGATTGAAGCTCCAAAATTTATTCTGAAGAATTCACAAAAGAAAAAAACTGACCGGAGGATTACTAAAATAGGATAGAGAATGGAAGCTGTTGTAATGATTATATGAAGTAGAACAACAATCTGCAAAAATTGAAGTAAATATTTCCATGTATTAAATATTTATTACATGGTTTGAAATAGAACACCCACAGCACAATCAACAATATTTCAAAAATATTTTAGCTATACAGAAAAAAAGAATCTCATGTGGTCCCCCCAAGCCCTCAAAATCTAATAAAAGCACAGTTGGTCTTATAGCTTACTGGTTCATAGATACGCTTTTGCTGTGCCAACTTTTCCACTATAAAGGCCGCCAAAGGAAATATTGCAAGAGTAAGACTGCAAACCAAGCATAAACCCCTTACTGTCAAATTACGTGTAAATCCTAACACAATCCTCAAAATTAATAATTAAAAGAATTTGCCACACCATTACCAACACATGAAGAGGGGCCAATCTCTCAATGACTTTGAACTAAACCAAAAGCCAGTCTTAATCAACCAACCGTACTGCAGAAGCAGAACAAATAAAGCACATATAAAAAGGGACAAAAAATGAACTGCCAAACTTTATCAAGACCATAATAAAGAAACCTTGATCATATTAAATAGGGAAGAGTGAAACCTTCATTAAATTCTCAATGATAAGTCTGCTATTGACTGCAACAAGCACTACAATACACAGGTTGAAGAGGCCAGCATGACTCTGCAACTGATTGAATAATTAGTAAAGAAATTCAATTACCTGGTCGGCAGGGCTTCTTTTTCATAACACTGAAAACACAGTAGTAGGTTTGAAATAACAGGTTCTATTAAATCCTATTAGTACTACTACAATCCCATTCCATTAAATTCTTAACATAAATGGATACTACAAACAACTAATGGCGGATGCCATGGTGGACGCAGTGCTAAAAAAATCATCTAAAACTCTAATGATGATTGACGACATTCCTCAGATGTATAACTCAACTGTCCTTTTGGTTTTTCCTGCCGAGATAATGGCTCGACTGATATTCGTTTTCTTCAAAATTTAATTCGTGGAACCGACATCAATTAAGTCAATCTTTATCTCTGTCTTAAAGACGAGAAGAATAGTTAAGTTATAGAATTTGCCTAGTACTACTGTACACTATACATATATTTTCTAATGTTTTCACATTCCATCTTTTAAATGAAAATAATGCGGTTTGACTTTGCTCTATTCGTTCAACTAATTTGTTTTCATTTCAATTTATAATCTCACGTCAAATTCTGATCTAATTTAAAAATAAAAAACAAAATCTACTAACTACTGCCAAGTAACGTAAATTTGGAAGAAAAATGAAGTATTGAAAAAGCATAAGTTAACGGCGACAACCTGCCGGAAAATGTTGTCGGAGCTGAGAGGACTTTCCTTGATTCTACGATGAGCAGGGACAGAAGGACGGTAAGCAAATTTGATTGCAGAAATATCAGGCAATCGAGTTTGTTCTGGGTTTACGACGTTGTGTTGGTCGCTGCTGATAGAGTCGTCGGAACTAGAATCCTTCGCTAACTCTTCACCGGAACTCTCGCCTTCGACAGTGGCAGTCGAATCGAACAAGCCGTTGACGGAAGTTGCGCTCGGCCTGCGGCGCAAGTCGGATGAATGGTTGAGAACCGAGCCGGTTCGGATGACGCCGTTGCCTACAGTTGAAGGCTCGTCGGAAATCGCCATCGGAGAAGAATACTTAGCGACGTCAATTTTACTTGGTCTAGTCAACAAAACGATCTGTTATATTATTATAATGATTTATTATTTAAAAATTTAAAAATAGAATAATGCAGAAAAAACGAGAGAGAAAAGAGGAATCTGATACGATTGGATTCGATTGGAATAGTAAAGGTGATGGTGGGGACAGAAGAGAAGAGAAGAAGGATTGACCTCTGTGTATGTGTGGCAAAAAAGGGAGGGAGATTTAATAATCAGCAGTTAGTATTTAAGTTGGAATGAAATAAAGTTCAAAAGAAACATAACAGAGTTTATGAAAAAAAAGGAAGGTAGTAATATTATTATCAATTCATTCCATTGATAGTATAAAAGATGAAGATTGATTCTGATAATAATAATAATAATAACTTCACATGTGAAGAGATGCAGCAAGCAAGATTAATCCGCAACCACCACTATAGTAGTATATCACAGCCTTTACTTTACTTGAAAGTTGAAGTTGACACGTAGTAAATCGTCAACCAAGCCATGTTGCTTCTTAAATACTGAGTTCATGGACACGTCTTCTCCTTAGCTGACTAAGGTCCCTTCTTCTTCTTCTTTTCTTTTTTTTGTTTTACGTTTCCTTTTTTTACCAGTTATTTCATTCCATTTACGTTTACGCCTGCATTTGGCGTATTTAGTCAAACAATCTTTATTTCATTTCTTCTTTTTGACCTATCTTCTTTTCATTTATAACAATTTGTTTTATTTAGGACAGAAATTGAGAAGAAAAACGTGAAAAAGATCGTAAAAGTACTAAAAAAGGTAAATGATTAATTAGGTGTTTGGTAGGAATGAAAAGTAAGTAGAAAAAAAAAGTATACTTTAAAGACAAAACATATTATATTTATATTAACGGACAATTAAAATTATTAATTTTTATATATTATTATATTTTGGTAATTATTCGAGACAATAATTGCATTATACATGATTGTATGTATAAAATAGTTTTATATTAAAAATATATATCTATTAATAATAATCAAAAAATAATATAACAAATAAAATAAAATAAAAGAATTATTCTCATTTTACATCAATCGATGAATTTATAATATTTTTTTTTTTAATTTGAGAAGAAAGAGATATTAAGTGGATATCATCAAATATTTCCAAATATGCTTCTTCCTTCTATTTAATATGTGTTCGAAATGAGAGAAACTTTTTCGATATACATCATTTCTTTCTTTTCATTTATTTGTTCTAACATAGGGTAAGGATCTCTTTGCAAGAGAAGTTATAAGTTATTAAAGGAATAAATCTATATTTTACTATGATGCATAGTTAAATGCGTAAATGATAATATAATTTTTTATATATAATTTTCTAAAGATAAATATTAATAAATTAGTAGTTAATTTTTTCGGATTTAAATTTTGAATTTGTTTTTTATAACACATTTGATGTTCTTTAATTCACCAATAGATCTATTAAAACTGACTCAAATATTTTAAAAGATTTGTTTTAATCTTAAAAATTATACCTTAATACTCTTGAAAGAAAATCAAATCATTTGGAAGTCTTATACAAGTTTTTATAGACTCTAAAACTCTTTAAATAAAATACAATAAAATAAATAAATCATATACTATCGGTATTGTTGCACGTAGTATTTATCGACCCTACCAGCTATATGTGATTCCTCTCCACTCCAAAAACCCCTTCTTCCTAAATAACTTTTGTTTAGGGTCTTTACACATTTATAATATGCTATCTATGTTTATAAATTCGAAACCATTCGTGTTATATATATAAAAAAAAAAAAGTCAATAAATTTCCTCAAAAACTATTATAATTGTTATTGTTAATTTTCTTCTCATATTCTTTTTCCCCTATTTTCCTTCAATTTAACATGAAAATCAATCAAATTTAATGATTTTAAATAAAATCAATATGTAAATTGCAATACATAATCTGTTACACCTCATTTAAAAACTTGAAGATAAATGCTTCTTGTATTTCTTTTCTTAGAAGTTTTTAATCTTTTGGGGTTTAGCCCCTTTTGACCACCCAAAAAAAACCAAATATTTTGCAAATATGAATTTCAACCGTTATATCTACAATTGTTCATGCTAAAAATGAAAACATATTCTTCATTATTTATCTCACTATTTTTCTAACTATTTCAAATCTGTTATTACTTTTCTTTGTTTGAGTTATAAAAAAATATCTTTGCATGAACAAATAACATGATATTAGATATTAAAATTTGTTGAATTTATTTCTGTTTTATCTTGAGATATATTCGAGTAAAAAATAGAGGTATATTGAAAAAGACAAACGTATCCTCGCATTTTTTCAACTCAGTTTCAAATAAATTCAACTTTAATAAAACTCATATCTTTGTCAAAATCTAGAACTCAAATCTTTAAAGAAATCAGACATTCATCTCCAACAAAAGCATTAAGTACCCAAATAAAAAGACTTAGATCTTCATGGCAAAAAGCAAATCTAAGTCCTAATTTTTATATAGATAAAGACCCAAATCTATTTGTTTACTTTTGAAACCATTAATGATGCCAATTATCATGAACCAACTATACCGAACAGAAAAATAGAGGTTGAAGATGGATGAAATATTATTCCTTAAAAAATTTCTTTTACCTAGCTCATATTCATCATTTTGATTTGGTCTATCTTTATTCAAATTTGAATGTCTAGGTCAAAGAAAATAGGGGATGACGTAGATAGCAAAGATGTGAGTTTTTATTTGGAGATTTCATAATATTGTTTTTGTAGGAGATAGAGAACTGAGTTCTTTTGAAGAGATGGGTTTTTGATTTGATAGAGATGTGAATTTCTTTGAAGATGAATTTTTTTTTCTTCTGAATTTTGAATGGAAGCGTAACGAATTCTAAAAGTAATACACAATTAACTCTTTTATAAAAGTAATACACAATGTAACAGATATTTCTGTGACATCAGTGATTATTTAAAGAGATTTCCTGAGAAACACTTTCATCCTGATACTTACATGCAAACAGAAATAGAGGATTACAAAGATGGCGTGAGAGTTGGATCATGCTGGGAAAATAAACGTAAAGAAACTTTAGAGAAGACAAATTGAGTTCAAGCATTTACTCAAGACAAATTATAATCGTCAGAACTAAACAACATTAAGGGATAAAAATGAGTGACTCTTTTGCGTAATTTGATACCCTACTCGTTAATCCTCTTACCCGTTCACTTTAAAAACATTTCCTAAATTCTTTTCTATAAAAAAAAAAAATTATCCACGATATGATTTTATTCTTATATTACAAAAAGAGTGTAATTTCTATGCTATGATATTATGAAAAGTTTTAGAAAGTCAAAAAACTATAAGAAAACATATAATTTAAAAATCATGTAATTTTAAAAGCAGTTATAACAAACATCAATCAGTGTAATTGTTCAACCGTGTAATCCTCAAAATGTATATAAATTAATTTCTTCCAAAAAAGTTTAATTTTCAAGTTTTACAGTCAACAAATCATAATCAATCATATAAGTGACTTTATAAATAATTGTCAAAAGTTAAACATTATTAACGATCTAATAGTTAATAATTTCCACGCAGACAAGTAAAACTTCAAAAGATAAAGCACAAGAGAGAAAAAAAGGTTGTAGATAAAAGCATTTAAATCTCAACTTGAGTCTAATGCTAGATGGCCACACCACATTTCATCCCGCATCACTTCCAAATAAGTTGTAAACCCACATCAATGTACTTTAACGTTCAAGTAAAATTAAAATGCAGTACACACTACAAAAACTGCCTTCTAGAAAAGTGCAACGAGTGTCAAACACCATTTTGGCCAATAATGGGAGTCCACAATGTAAGTACTTCCCTTGAATATTCATTCAGACCACTCACAATGCAACTTAAATTAAAAAGACTATCAAACAATGTATCAAAGGCGGAAATACAACCAAAAAGACGGGAAATAAACATTACATAACACTTACCAAAAGTACTCATCTTTGTCTAATAGGAGGGAGGACAAAATCTCATCAGAGGAGCTCCGCAACATTTGATGGCAACTCCTCAACTATCACATTGTAAAACTTCTGGATATCAGACAGCATCTTTTCATCTTCCTTAGTGATAAAGTTAATAGCAACACCTTTTCTACCAAACCTTCCACTACGACCAATACGGTGGAGATAGTTCTCAGGCTGTGTAGGGAGATCAAAATTAATAACCAGAGACACTTGTTGGACATCAATACCACGTGCCAAGAGATCGGTAGTTATTAAAACACGGGAAGACCCAGAACGAAATTCACGCATAATAATGTCCCTGGTATTCTGATCCATGTCTCCGTGAGTTGCTGAGACTGTATGGTCTCGGCTTCGCATCTTGTCAGTCAACCAATCAACTTTCCTTCTGGTGTTCACAAAAATGACACTCTGAGTGATGGCTAGGGTCTCATAAAGATCACAGAGTGTGTCCAGCTTCCATTCCTCCTTCTCAACGTTAACATAGAACTGCTTAATACCTTCCAAGGTGAGCTCGTCACGCTTCACAAGGATCCTCACAGGTTTGTTCATAAACTTCCTAGTGATCTCCAGTGCCTCGGGAGGCATTGTAGCAGAGAAAACTCCAACTTGAATCTTACCTGGCAGCTGTTGAAATATATCGTAGATCTGATAACAATAAAGCCAACGAGGTTTAGGCAGTTGTAGAATATGACTACAAACCAAATAAGGCCAGGAAAAAAGGTTAAATTCTTAAGTTGATTGAAAGACAATTTACTTGCATATTTTATAAGACATTATTACTATGCAAGAAATTCCAGAATAAAGGGTTTAAGGTTTACTTGCATGGGGATTTATTTTTTCTCAATAAATTGGAGAAACTCAAATGAATTGGGGAAGGACTATGAAAAATCCCCTAAATCCTATCTTATTATATTACTTTCTACATGAAAAGTCGCCTCTTAAAAACACACTGCCCAAAAAGGTGATTTCCGCCTGATCTATATTCTCCTGATTCCCAAAAAAAAGCCAAAAGAAACAAACAACTAAACATAACAGAAAATATAAATACTTAAAACAAGAAGCCAAACAAATGATAAGTTAAAGTGAGGGGGGGGGGATATGAACTGAACGAATTTAAAAGTCAATATCCAAAACTAAAAAGAAAAGTGGAGGTAGTACACCTAAAAAATAACATAGAATGTAAGTAATTACTAAAATGTGAAAAGGAACTACAACAGTTACGAAATAAATAGTACCTGATCTTTGAAACCTCGGGAAAGCATTTCATCAGCCTCATCCAACACAAACATTTTGATATAATCAGGCTGAAGAGACTGTCTGCGCAGCATATCAAACACACGACCAGGAGTACCAACCACAACATGAACGCCACCGGATAGAATGCGCTGATCTTCACGAACACTTGTACCTCCCACACAAGCATGCACCTTCACACCTAGATAATCTCCAAGTGCACGCATAACCTTCTCAATCTGCTGAGCCAGCTCACGAGTTGGGGCTAAAACCAAGGCTTGGCACTGAGTGACATTGTAGTCAAGTTGCTGCAGAATACCAGAGCAGAAAGTTGCTGTCTTCCCAGTTCCAGACTGAGCCTGTTGAATAACATCAAGTCCCTTGATGAAGGGAACTATTCCCCTTTGCTGAATGGCTGATGGCTTTTCGAAACCTAAAACACAAGTCATACAAGTTTAAGAATTCAAACCCACCATAAATATAAAATAAAACACTAGCAAAGATAACAGAAACGCCATGTTATAAAGATTAGCATCGCAGCAGGACATGGCAAACACTATTCTAGTGCCATGCCATCACCACCATTCATTTTAAATTATTAAGAGTTTCAAGGTAGAACAATAAACTCCAAATCCCCGACAGGATTAACCATATCTATCGTGTTTCAAATTAGGGCAAAAAACATTAAGAGATAAGACACTAAAAAGAAAATAAATTTACCATAAGCATAAATTCCTCTGAGAAGATTCTCTTGCAAGCCCATAGCATCAAAACTATCATAAACCTCATCAGAAGTTCCAAAGAAGTCCTCTCCATCAGCAGCAATTCTAAGATAACGAAGACATCAAAATAAAACAGGTAACATTTAATCATCCCATTACAAGCAAATATCCAAAAAAAAGAAAAAATCATCGACAACAATCTCAGCAATAGTAGCAGCATTCGTAAAAAATATTTAAAATAAAACCATAATGCTTACATAAGAACTAACTAGGACTACTGGAAAAAAAATGAAGATTCTTACAAGTCATTCATTTTGTCATCATATTTTTTAGCATCGAACTGTGACCCCTCGGGTGCTTCTCCTGCCATAACTGCAAGATGAAAAGCAATGGTTACAGTTTATCAACAGAATCAGCACGAGTAAACCTAACCTAAGTCCTAACCTAACATTTAAAACAAAACATAAAGCAATATCATCTATGAACAGAATAAATAAAATAGCAAGATGAGATTTCTAACAGTAAAAGCATCGAAGCAAACAATAAAGTAATTTATTTAGCGAATAAAACGGAGTGTTAAAGTAATGAATAGCACGAAGAAAAGAGGGACGGACCTTGGATGATGAAGAGTAAGGTTGAAGAGAGTGAATAGCGGCGGTGATAATGAACGGAGTTAGGGTTTCCCAAAAACTCCCCGGATCTACGCCGCGGAGTTGAGGGAAGAAAGCAAAGAGTGTTTTACTGCGAAGAGAGTATATCAAGTGATAAAACAAAAGCAGGGTAAGGGTTCCTAGATGATACATTTTTTTTGTGATTCCTAATTTACCCCTTTACACTCAGTCAACGCTAAATGGTCAAAATTCCCGGATCACCTGATTTTTTCTGCCTTTTCCCTTCCCATGCTCCAGACCAAAAGCATCTTTACACGTGTCACCCTTCCTACTCTACGATCAGATGAGACCAATCACATGAGATTTTTTATTTTCATTTTAAAATTGTCAATATTTTTTTTTCCATTTTTATTTTGTTTTTACTAATATAAATGGAATAAAAATTTTGATTTGGCTTCTTGCTTTTCAATAGGTTTAATAGTAATACATTATTTATTGTAAAATAGTTTTACTAACATTTGACGTAAAGCTAGTCAATTTTTCATGTCACATAATTAATTAATTGCAAAATAATTATATAAAAGTATAATTATAAAGTAAATTTTTATTAGATGTTAATATAAAATTAATTTGTAAGGACGACACATACTCTTTAATTCCACATGTAAAAAGATATGTAACATTTTGTTTTCAATTTTATTCTTTCATTTAAACTTTTATTCTTTTTAGATAATTTTTATTTATAATTTTAGCATTTTTGCAATTGTTGGTAAAAAAAATCATATTAGTTCACTTTTTTATTTATTTTACTTAAAAAACAATCTAACAAAATTTTATTTTTGACTGTGATGATGGACTTTATCGTAGAAGTATATGAGCTTTTTTGGTTTGAAGATTTTGAAGGGGATAAGAGCGACAGAAGATTAATAAATTTTTTGTTTTATTTAAATTTTAAGAGGTGACGGAATTTAAAAAATATTTTTATTCTCCCTTTACAAAGAATTTGAAGGGGAAGGGGTGAAATTTATGAATAAAAATCATTTAAAATCTTTATCCTCCATTGTACCTTACAAATCTTAAAAAGAAGTGTTATAAACATCTTTAAACGAAGTTAGGTAAAAAAAACTAAAGTATCAATCTAATACAAATAATGTAAAAACTATTTTAGTATAATTAAATTGTTGATAACTAAAATTGTTGTTGTTTTTTATTAATTACTTTTTTTCACGAAATATTGAATTTTGTGTGTGTTATATATAAAATTTAAGATTAATGTTCTACAAACTAGACCGAAGGTCAAACTGACGAGATCTTCGAATTATGGTTCAGTCGGTTAAACTACAGTTAAATTGTTTAATAAATACTAATAATAATATAAATAAAAAAATATTCAGACCCTCATGTTATTTTTATTTTTCGGGTGAATCTTTCATTTTATTATTACTTATATTTTGTACTAATGTTATATGGGCCCAAGACCCACTAACATAACCCTAGTCCCTAAATATTTAGGCAGTTTCTTTTTTCACTTTTTCAAATATAAAATATAAAAATTTGAATTAACCAATTAAGAAAGTTTTAGTGACTTTGAAGAAAATTCGAAAAATAAAAAAATAAGCTTTCAAATATTTATCATGTAATATCATTCATTTTCAATTTAAAAACAACGAATCTCTGATTTGAAAGGAGTAAGGGGGCTGCTAAATGCTATTGGTGAGAGTATAGTACAAAGATAAAACCAATTAAGCTATTATAATCATAGCCAACTCTTATTTTTTTCCATTTTTTTTATTCAACTTCCATTTCTTTACTGTTGTGCGTGTTTTGTCTCATCATTTGATTCAATCTCACACTCGAAACGACATAGGAAAAAAAATAAATGAAATGGATCATAGAAAATATTTGTTTTTCTCAAATTTTAGAGTTTGTGAAAAAGAAAGAAGTAACATAGGGCTTTCAAAGGTAAATTTTTACCTTAAGGCAAAAAAAAAGGAGAAAATAAATATCAATTTTAGAAGATTTCTTTACATAAATAAACTCAAGAATTGTATTCGGATGGTTTTTTAAAACTGTCACCAGTTTAGTTCAATCCAATTTGCTCTGGTTTTCTGTTTATTTTCCAAATATATTTGAGCATCGACTCTTAAAGTTGACTTAGATAGGATTGAACTTTTGTTTTCAATTGAGCCGACATGTATGACTTTTAAAATATTGTTTATGGGGGGATATTGCGTCTAAAGATAGAAATGATTTTATGATTTACTAAATACTTACAAATGAATTTACATTTACATCTCTCCAATGTTCTCTTAGTCGTAGCTTATAACCACATTTTGAGAGGAAAAAATTTATTTTTAGGGTTTGTTTACTGTGTGAAAATATTTTATATTTTTACTTAAATTTGATGTTAATTTTTTTCATCAATAAGAAGGTTAGAGATTTTATAAAACGAACAATTACATATATTTTCAGAAACAATTAAAATATCAAAAAAATATTTTGATTATATTCAGAAACACATCTAATATTTCATATTTTCTTCATTACAATATTTCACTTAAAGAATCTCATATCAAAATAAAATTAGACTATTTTTTTTTATATAAAAAAACACAGTATTTCCAAAATATAAGTGAGACCTTATTTTTCAAATTATTAAATATATTTATTATTTTTTCAAATGAACCCCTAATCAATATCACTTAGTGTTTTGAAATATTTTTTGACTCAAGTGCCTTGGAACTAAGAAGTAAAATTTAACTATATACACATCCAAAATAGTATTTTAGGTACATCAATACATAAAATAAATTCATTAAATATCATCTTATATAAATTTTGTATTATGTGTGTTAAAACTACAAATGAGCTTATAAAAGAGATAAAGAAAGTACAAGTAAGGTGATTTATTCTCTCTCCCATGTTTCCTCAAAACCACCAATTTTTATTTGGAATAATCAATTCAAATGTATATTTGAGAGCATACTAATGAAAGAAAAAATCACAACAACAACAAAATGTTACTCATTTTGCACTCCGACTTTATTTAGTAGAAAAGTTATAAATAAAATTTAGGTCATGCAATTGACCCAAGTGATAAAGGACTTGAGCACCTTAAGTAAGTTGTCAGTAGTTTAATCTATGACTTGCTCATGGAAAAAACTTCTCCATAGATATTTATATTTGTGAGTATACTTTTATGAAAAATATCAACAAAGCAAAAACTATCGAGGTTTCTCAATTTTTATGGTGAAAAATATAGAGGTAAGACAACAAATGAAATTCATATATAAACAAAGAAGATAACACAAAGGTTATGGTTTGGGTCATTTTTACAACTACCAATGATGGTAGCCATCTAAATTTTATAATTAATACTACTATATTATACATCTAATGATTGTCCAAACCACTCATAAAAGTGGTTAGCCCCAAACTTAGGCTTTAAAGACTCGTGTGGTGATCAACATAGGATAAAGATTAATAAGATAAGAAAATTATATAAAAGTAGAAAAAGATTTACATGACACATTTTTATCTATTGTACCATTGTATCTGAGATAGATTAAATAATAATGCGATATTTTTGGATAAAGTGGTTTTTAAAATGCATATCTTAAATAGATTAAATAATAATGCGATATTTTTGGATAAAGTGGTTTTGAAAATGCATATCTTAAATACATTAAATAATAATGCAATATTTTTGGATAAAGTGGTTTTTAAAATGCATATCTTAAATGCGGTCATACCTAAGGATTTGTTTGTTGAGCAAAGAGGAGGAGAGGGGATGAGAGAGGGGAAGTAGAGATATATTTGATTCAATATAGATGAGGAATTTTTTATGGATTTGTATTTGGTTTAAGGGAATGAGAGGGATTTTTAATGGATTTTATGTTGTGTTAGTTCCTTTCCTTTCCCTTCCCTTTCTTCCCCTTCAAATCTCTCCAAAATAGAATCTCCTCCCCCTTCTAAAATTAAACCAAACACAAATTTAAAAATATTACCTCCCCTCTCCTCCATCAACCTCCAACCAAACACACTATAAATCAAAAACTATTTATCTACTCGCAACCAACAAAATTATTGCAAATCCATGTGATCTGTTATACATTGAGTTGGAAACTCTTTTTGGATTTTGGCTCTTGACTCCGAGCTTCAGAATTTTCAGACTATTTGCTGACTTTGCTAAATACATTGGCAACGAAAGGTGCACATGTGGCTGCCAAATTGGGAGATAACATCCACAAGACACCCGTAACCACCAACGGCAATAACCTGAAATGAATAAATGGACGCTATTAAAACAAATAAATAAAAGGATTAAATGTTTTTTATCCCTGTAAAGTTACTAACTCTTGTTTTCAGTCCCCAAATTCCCTAAATTTCATCGGAGACTCGTTGCATCCCTCTCACGACCATCATTTATTTATATAGTTTATAAAGTCCTGGTTCCGTTCACTGTTTCTGTTGGACCACATTTACCCGATTGATATGGGAAATTTGAGATTTTTTTTTCATATTAAATTTTGTATAGAAACTAAAAATGAATGTTAAATTTATATAATTAAAAATATATTTATTCCTGAACAAACAATGGGAAATAGGAAATACTAGTAATTTCGAATCAGAACATACCCCAGCTGGATGTAAGGAGATAGAAAAAGCTGATGGAGGAGCACACGGTATTTGTGAAAGGATTGCACCGTTCATGTCAAAGCGATTTAGTATAGGATCTGCACCAACAGTCAGAATCTGAAATGCAAAAATTAACAATGACAATAAGATAGCTGCAATAATAGTTAGAAATACGGATATTATAAGAGCATCTAATGGGTCGATATTCAGAAGAGGCCAACAATTCTCACATGACAGACATCGATTTGATAATTGAAATTTTGAAATATTATGGTCGACAGAGGAGGAAAGTGCAAAGGCCAATAGATTTTATTAGAGAAACAGTTTAGTTACACTATATTTCAGTTAGTTAGTTATTGTAACTAGTCTAGTTAAAGACTTAAAGTAACTAACTAACTGAATTGTTTCTCTTGGAAATTTTGACACCATTATCATACCAGTCCATCACACATATATATATTACATTAATATTACAAACAATATTGACCTTAATGGAAATTCACTCCTCTCCCTCCCCACAAAACAAAAACAATATTGACCTTAATGGAAATTCACTCCTCTCCCTCCCCACAAAACAAAAACAAAAAGAGCATGCTACATATGCAGAAAATAAAGAGGGATAACTATATGCTTAAAAAATTGACTTTGTTGCTTATGATATTGATATTGAGATTATATTGATAATGTTTTGATGCTTATGATATTGGTAACTTTTCTCTGTCTTTCTCCCGGGTCCTGAAGTTACCATGATCAAAGACTATGACAGTGTTCAAAACAACTGAAATAAGATAGAGATAGCCCACTAACCTGATTATTGTCAAATAACATGTCCTGTACAGAAGCTCGAGTGGAAAAATTTAAAATACACTCTGAAGCAGGAAGGTTCCAAAGTGATATATTATGTCCACTACTGCAAGCCTGTGAAATGGTGACAACGGTCCCTTAACTAGTCACATAACTAGAAAGAATCACAAAATAAACACCAAATATTCCCGAGCATGTATGCATTTCACTAGTTTGGATACAGATAAAGAACAATCTTAATTCGAGAAGATTATACTGATCAGACACATGTGATTATTATTGATGAAATAGAAAAAACATTAGCAAAAATAGCTTGAACACAATTATTATGCTAGATTCCAAAAGGAAAATAAATTAAAAGCACGATAATTATTTGATATTTGTTCTCTTCTCAACTTCATATGAACTGCATCCATAGGTACAGCCAATAGTGATTAACACATTGTTTGAACATTCATGTTCCTTTTACTAGAGTGGCACATGTAAACCTAAAGTATTAGGGAAGAGGCAAGGAAGGATATTACAAAATAATAGATATTCACTTACCAACCAGCTCTCACTTGCATCTAAAGCAACAGAGCCGACCCATGAAACAGGTCCTTTTAACTTCAAATTTTTTGCTGGATCAATAACTTGGATACACTTTCCACTTTTGCAATCTAGACAAATATGGTAAATAAGTCACCATAACATATAAGAAACTAATAAAGATTAACCAGTGTATTTAAGAAAATCAATCTATTTACATAAAATAGAATATGTTTAATGTAGCTTGTTCTGCTTTAATAAGTGCAACAAAAAAAAGAACAATACCCCAAATTCGAGCTGTCCCGTCCTCTGAACCTGTTATGATCTGAACATCATTCAAAAGGAACCGAGTTAAAATCTAAGACAACAAATTATGTGGAAAGACGAGAAGGTTATCATGAAAAAGAAAAATAGCAACAGAGATGATTTAGCAGTCAGGGTTTTAAAATATCATACCACATATCTCTGGCACCAGAAGAATAGTGGAATTTAAAATTCTATTACTACTATTACTAGGGTAAAGTTTTAACCATTTTGGTAGAGAAACTATTTCTGTAATATGTACAATAGATCTTTGGTTGCTTTAAGTTCAAGAGTATATATCTCCACTTTTTTTCATTTCCTCTTCAATAACCTTTTATACAGTACCCTTTTTTTATTTTCCTGTTTAGATCTCCTATATGTTCAAAAAAAGTAGTTGCATATAAGTCTAATCTATACTATATATCTACATTTCTATATTACTTAATACTTATATATAAAGGGAATACATGGTTTTGTTGTGGATTTATTCTTCCAAGTTTAACCTCTACTTTATTTACAATTTTATCCTTCTTTATTTATTTAAATAACTGATTTTTTTTTAAATATATATACACCTATATATTAAAGGATACTAAGTTTATGTATAACATCTTTTTTTCTTCCAATTTTACTCTTCGTTTCAGCTATTTTATTAACAATTTTAGTATTCCATACTTATCAAATAACTGATTTTTTTAAATAATTGTATATTATTTTATAAATTCCATTAATTTTACCCAGAAAAGCGAACAGATGGACACATTAGTGCCTGTATGCACACTAGTGCTAATAATGAGAACATCACGAGTAGGACATTATTATTTTGAAAAAATAATTATAAATTAACTAAATGAACTCCCCAATATCTCTGCACTCCTTTTTTTTTAATATTATTTTATCTACTTGGATCACTTATTTTCCTCTTGTATCCTTTTTTTTTTTTTATCTCAATTGCACACAAAATTACTGAGCTATATTCTATTGCTTATACATCTACAAGCAAAACGAGTATGGGAAATTTTAAACAATATATAAACATCAAAAGTTTCTGAAGTAGTTTATCAACAAAAAATTGTTCAGTAGTAATACCATCATTATTTTAGTTCATATTTTTAGCTCAATGAGTTATTATATATTTAATTTGTATAGCGGTAAAAGCTAGTTCTCATTACTTAATATATTTTAGAGCAGCGTTTGAAGAGGACCTAAACTCCTTTCTTCACCTCTAGTTACAATTTTCAACAAATAACCACCGTGAAGTCAAAAGAACAGAAATATAAGGTTAAGAATCAAAACCTGATTGGACGAGTTGCGAGCAACAATACAATGCAAGTAATCAGAGTGACCCTTGAATACCATTTTTAATTTACCAGATTCCTAGAAACATTTAATATTTGTTAGACCAGCATCAACACATGCAAGTTGCAACTATAAATCAAGTTATCCCAAGAAACTTCCTACACTCAAATTAAATTCACCTTCACCAAATACATACCACATCCCAACAATATGCACAAGAATCACCAGAAGCAGCGAAAACAGACCCTGCCTACAGTTAAGTAAAAAATAAAAACACAAACTCAACCACAAAATAACCCAAAAAAAAAAACATTGTGACAAAGCCAAAAACGTTACAGACCTGAGTATTAACAGCAATAGCATTATTCTCAGGGATAGGTGAAAGTGCACCCCAAGGACCTCTGCAAGACAATTATTTGGGCAAATCGATTTGAGGATAATTAGTAAACTAAAACTATAAGATAAATGATATTTCAAACAGCCAAGTTTATATGTAAATCACTTTAAATTAATTTGTTAGGTGCAATAAATAATTGTTAGAATATTAGAGTATATCTTATAATATCTTAGAAAATCTCTCATTATTATTATGATTTGTTCCTGATTTAAGATTAAGTCTATGTTTCTCTATAAATAGATATTAGTATTGAGTCTTTTGTAATCAAGTTATCATAAAGCTATTATCAATAATATTCAAACCCTTATTATTTTCTCTCATCTTTTTCTCTAAATTCCCACAACTTCAACAATAATAATGTACAAGAGTATACTCTGATGAGATGATATACAAGAAAAATGAACAAATAACTGAAATTCCAAAAAAAACATTATCCTCTACTTCTGTAGTAATTACAGAAAATAAAAGGCCAATAAAGCTGAAGTATGCATTAATTCTCTAAAGACTCACTTGTGTTGAGGATTTGCCACATCAAGGATAGGCTTGATATCATTTCCTGAAATATTAAAGGGATAGCATATCTAAGACCTTTGAACAAATCACAGATCCAAAAATTAAAATAAGAAAATATATCTTGACATAGAAGAAGTGAAGGTGAACAACACAACGCTATAATCAAATAAAATACATAATCAACCAGGGAGGGTATGGGAGAGGATAAAGAACATCATGATAGGCCATCGAAAATCAGAGCTAAGATATAAAAATTTGCAACTCCTTAAACCTTTGCAATTTGATATTGAACATTTGAAAATGCAATTACCAGATTTAGTCATACTATGAAAATGCACAAATCCAAGGGTCAGTCTCGATATAAAAAAGAAACACTTTCAAGTTAAAATAAAATACTGATTTGCATTACATGTGTGAAGATTTGTAGGTGTGACGTCATAAACACATACTCTTATGTAATAATCAGGGAGAGAAAAAAGAAAAATAAAAGCAAGCTGCTTCAGAGATATAAAAGAGATTACGATGGATGTGCTAATTAGAAACTCTATCGCAACTGTAACATAATATGACCTTCTGAACAAATATAATGCTTTGAGCTTGTAAGTTCCTTCCATCTCCATCCTCGAATTCGGCCATCATCACCGCAACTGTGAGGTAAAGCTACTGTCAGGAGTTATGCCAAATGGTAAATTAAACACCTCATTTATTATGTATGTTTACAAATTATCTCATCACACAGAGAATTCCTTCAAAACCATAATACTATACTCGTAACATTGGAGAGCAAGATGAACAAAAAAATAACTTCAAAAATGCTAAATTCAAATTTCGAAAACCATAATGGTATTGCAAAATATAACAACTGAAATTCAGACCCATAAAGTCGCGGTATAGTGGATGAAGATTAGTATATGACTTTCCAATTTTAAAAGGATTTATAAAAAATTAAATAAATCTTGCATCATCATAGTTGGGTTTTTTTAAATCATTGAGATAGCCTTTTAGTCTCAACCCTCTAGTTTCTAGGGAAAAGTGGTCCTAATATTCTAGTAATGCAGAGTTCCACTGATCAATTATTGTTATAGTGATGTTTTTGCACTTGTAAAATCATATTTGTTTGACAAAAAAATATCTTAAGAGGGAAATAAGAAATGATAGAAGCCATCGACAAAACATATCATCACGCTTCAATATTTTAATATTCCTCTATTATATGTAAAAATTATATGAATGGGGATAGGTATATCCTAGTATAGAACTGGTTCTACATATAATAACATAAAAGGAGAAAAAACAGAGGGAAGAGTATTGTGTACTAGTTTGAACCTCAACAACAGGGCATTTTCATCGTCATAGCCATAGAATTTGACATCATATGCAGCCCCATTATGCGCTTGAAAGAAGCAATCTGGCTCAGCCACAAAACTAATCCAATCACATTGCAAATGAAAACACAGTTAAACCCTAATAATAAGAAACTAATAAATAATAATAAGATCATGAACAAATTATAAATGTAAACTTACTTATCCGTATCGGTAAAACCAAATGGCTGAAACAAATACAACAAGAATGAAATAAGAATTTCTAGTTTCATCTTAAAAATAAAAATAAAAATAAAAATAAAAAATAAAAAAGTTGACTAAGAATACAAACATTTTTAAGCTTAGAAGCGGAAATTGAAGCGGGGATGGAGTAAGAGGCGATAGAACCGTCACTTGAAGCAACGATGAGAGAGTTGAGGTTAGGGGTTTGAGAAGATTGAGATGGAGACCAAGCTGTTCTGAAAACGGTTTGAGTTTGAATCTCTATTTCCTTCAATACGGTTTCTTTGTATGCATTTTCGTCCCAGTTAGTGGCGTCACCCAACATTGCACTTTGCAATTCACTTCACTCGCTTTTTCTTTCTTCAAACTCTTTCGCCTTTTTGTTATGTTAAATACAAGCTGTGCATTTAACGACGACGTTTCATAGAGCATGACGATCAAGACGGACTAATGCTTTTTTGAATTTGTGAATTTTCATCGTTTAGCTAACAAATACCAGTTGACCTAACCGAATTGGAGGCACTAGAATTACTTACTTTGATATGCCGGTGTCACACTTGTTTGCAGTCGTGGGTTTTATGCGGGTTTCAGTGATCAAGTGCTAACTAAAGTTTTATGTACAAAAATTCAAATTTTTTAGTTTTCGGTTTCGTTTAATCATTACACCAATGAGTTGTTTGATAAAAATGCATTGGAGTATTTACAAAAAAAATATTAAAAGTCTGATGTATTTTAAAAAAAAAAATTTAAAAATAATATCAACAAAAAAGTAAAGAAATTGAAGATCTCAATAACAATCTCATCCTTTAAAATAATATCTCCTAATTTAATTAAAATTCACCTAAATTGATTAAAGTAAGACAAATAAATTACAAACTCGATTTTGAATGGTTTAATAAAATTGAATATGAACTCATTCAAAGTTAAGTGATACTCAACTCTAATTTATGTTGTCATTTATGTGTCTCAAAATTATTTTGTTTGTCTTTCTTTTTTATTATAAATTAGTCTTTTTTTTCTTTCTAATTATTAATCCTCAAGTTTACTAATAGTAAAAGAATGTATTCATTACAATTTGGATGGCATTTTAGCTGTTATTCAACGAATGAAATAATTATAATTTTCATTTAAATGACATCATAATTGATCTATGATTTTAAAGTTAAGACATAATGACAAATTACATTCAAAATAAGACTAATGTTGCTTATTTTTTTATAAAAAATTTATTGAAGGTCCATAGTTGTCTTTAAAAATATAAAAGTTTAAAAAAAGTATAAATGATATGTTTTGAAATTTAAAATTTAGTTGAATGACTCTGAGTGGAATTTTGCCTTACAAATAATGACAATTTTGGTGGTAAAATATTAGTTTTGTCTTACAAGTTAAAATCTTAAGAGAAAACGCCTAGAAACAATAATGTTCTTGTAACAATCTATCTATTTGATAAGTCTAGAATTTAATCGGTAAAATTATTAATTTAATAATAATTTAAAAATAAAATAAGTGATTTAAAATTTAATTAATTAAATAATGGTCATTAGATTTGGATAAATGAAGGGCAAATAAATAATTTTCACTATACTTTTCTAAATATTTTTTTTTTCTTTTCATTTTCTCATAAACATTTTACTCTTCTCATTCCCGTTCGTTCTCGTTCCCACCACTTCTCAGTCTCCATACTTCATTTTTCTTTACTTTTCCAAATCCTTCAAACCCAAAAGTTTTTTAGGATTCTTTAAATATGTTCGTAAACATTGCATGTCTAAATCTGTCTCTATACTCTTAGAAATCTGAACAAAAAGAGAGCTCAATAACCTCATATTCTCTCTTAACACAGACTATGAGTTTTTTACATTAAATTTTTATTTTTTATTTTTTTATCATGAGAGATGGGGGATACAATTATTTTTTGTTTTCTTAAATAAATTATGATCTGATTTGGGAAAAAGGAAATAAAAGAAATTAGTAGAAGTGAGTGAAAAAAAAATGATTAAGCATATAGGGAATTTTCACAAATAGTTGTGAATCTTGATTGTATGTTGTTTTAAAATCAATTTATATGTTAAAACAGTTTAATTAGATGTTCATACATTGTTTAACAGGCAGGCTTGTCGAGCACAAATTATGCTCGTTAATGCTATTGCTTCTGATATGTATGCAAAATCTGGATATTTTTTAACTCTAATGTCCCTTTTATTTTTTTTTATTAAGCCCTTAATATTAGGGCCCCTATCAAAATAACTTTTTTAAATCCCCGATCCATTATTTCATGAGGCTTATGGAAAGGGGCTTATAGGTCCCCCATATTTTGTTAATTTTGAGATTTTTTCTTGAAAATTTTTTGAAATTTATTTTTCTCAAAAAAATATCAAAAAAAGTTTAAATAATTATTTTCTCAAAAAGGATTGTGAGAAAACTTTTTTAAAAAGTTTCTTGCAAAAAATTAATTTTTTTTTCTCAAATTATAAAAAAAACCATAAATCATTTTTTATCGGAAAAAAATCAAAACTTTTTTATCTGTAAATTTTAAGAAAAAAAATCAATTTTTTTTTGTAAAACTGGGCCTATAGGCCCACTAAGTCCACAAAAATTTAGGGGCTTTTTAGTGTTGGTGGCCTTTTTAATTATGAAATTTTTTGACCCCTCAAACATGTGGGCTGGGGTCAATAATTAGTGGGTTTGTCAAATTGACAGCTCTACTCATAATGTATCTCATTCATAATAAATTCATGGCTTTCATGGTGGAATATTGATGGGGTCGTTTTGGACATGAAACAATAGGTAAAGAAAGAACAATCAGTACGCTGGTTGAGGCTATGGTCAAACCAACTTTACTATTCAGGTTCAATTATTTTGTGACTCACATCAAAACAATTGGACAACTTTTCCATACTTTAAGGAAAAGTTTCAGTCATGTATTTCAATAATTTCTAAATTAGAACTAGGTGTCAATTGACACAGTTTTATGAAAATATTTTATTGCATAAAAAACATATAATTTCATGTTTTCTAAGCCTCATTGAGAGGGATATTTTTACTACTCTTCACTTATTTTTGAACTCATTGGTATTTGTTTTTCACCTCATTTATTTTAAAATTTGGCAGCTGGGGTAGTTTTGAAGCACAGGTTGGAGGAGTAATTTAGTTCTTAATTTTTAGTCACAATGTAGTAAGGTTTGATGTATTCAAAGTTTATGTAAAAGTTAAGTTCAGTTAATTACTTTTTCTTACTTGCCTCTACATTATTGAGATGTATAGATTATAATGTCAAATTCTAGATGTTTGAATCTTACAATTCTCTTTAATCTTTATATTTTTATTTCTATAGTCTTTTGTTGGGTTAAATTCTCAAAATGTATAGATTATAAGTTCAGTTAATTACTTTTTCTTACTTGCCTCTACATTATTGAGATGTATAGATTATAATGTCAAATTCTAGATGTTTGATATTAGATCTTACAGTTTTCTTTAATCTTTATATTTTTATTTCTATAGTCTTTTGTTGGGTTAGATTCTCAAGATCCACTATAAGACCTTAGAGACACACCCCACCTACAAATTCCCTTACAAACAAGTGAGCAATTACAACAACAACATAAGTACACTATCACAAGGAAGACACATTGTTAATCTTCCACTTATTTCATATACTAGTATTTTGCAAAGCCTAATGCACATCACTATGAATTTATAACTCTGCAACTCTTCCTAATCTCTCCATCAGACCCCACTTTTGGATTTATATTCCCCATCCTGATCATAGACTTGACAAAGTCTCCAAAGAAAAGTGAACCATTGTTGATATAGCTTTGAACTAAAGGCTTAGTAGTTGAATTGGCTTCATCAGAAGAAAACAAAATCTGGTCAGAACTAAGAAGGCCCTTTCCATTGAGCAAGTTCTTAAAGTAGTGATTGTCAAATAAATCAGTTGAGTTCCTATCAAGAACAGCAGTTGCATTTCCATCTCCATTTTGGGGACACAAATTCTGTAGGTCAGTGAGCATGGTAGTGTCTAGCGTACTGTCTGGTGAACCTGTTCCAGAAAAATTGAACAATCTATTGCTGAAAAGTGCACACCTTGCTCTCCCAATTGTATGAGCACCTACATAAGTATATAATTAAAAAAACAACGTCAAATTAGTTTATTTATAAAAAATGGTTAGGGGAATTATTATTATTATTATTATTATTATTATTATTAATTAAAGTCAGATTAATTATCATTTATCTCTAATTCTCTATGAAGAGATCTAAACTTTGTCTCATAACATTTAGATTGATCCAAATGTAAGGCTACAAAAGTCATGGTTTTAGGTCTAATTAGTTTTTTTTATTATTAGTTTTTTTATAAACAAAAAACTTACTTTAAAACTTACTTTAAAACTTACTTTAAAACTCACTTGCTATTTGAAAATTATTGGGTGGACCCTGTATATATTATAAGAACAAATTCTTACTTCTAACAATTGATAAATGTATTAAATTAGTTAACTTACATGTGAGAGCAAATAACTAAAGCACTTAAAAGATGTTAGACTCTTAGAATTTGAGTTTGGATTTCACACTATCACAAAAACTAGTGACATTGAAAGCGCAAAGATCGTAGGATCAAACATTTGAGGACACAACAATATATAGATCTAACATAAACTTTTATATAATCTTAAAATTTTGATTTACGTTTGAGACTAACTAGAAATCAAAAGATAGTTCATCGGGTAAGAATTGTCTACTACTTTATAATCATTATTTTAGGCCTAAATATTATTATGGATGTCCAACAATGAAGTTCACTATTTACCTGACAAAGAAACAACATCTGTGAGATTTAGTCCGGCATTAGTAAACTTTGAAACAATAGTATCCATTGGATCAAATGGAGAAGGAATCACCAAATTTGCCAGAGATCCATTTGAGATTGTTCCATCTCTTCTTCCCAACAGAACTTTCCATGATGGACCACCACTCTGTCAAACATTATATAAGAGTCATAAATTTTCTTTCAACATATATAAGTATCATTTTTTTTTTACAATTAAGGGTCATATAATTTATAATTATTATGTCATACACAAAGTAGCTGAATTAATCATGTCTCATACTTTACTTACTTACCGACAAAACTCTGAAGTAATTAGGGGCCGGAAGGTTACGACAGAAAATATATATATATATATATATATTTTGTTTGATTGATCTCATTCTATGCATGTTACTTGACTGTAAACTAAATAAGTAAAATAAATACATTAAAAAAGTAATGTATAGAGAATTGTGAGTATATAATTACAAGAGAAACAGAATCTCTGGCAGCTATGGTTAGTATATCAGCACATGAGACAGTCCCATTACACGCATTCTCCACCGAGCTTTTGATTGTATCAATAACATCAAATCCTCTAAGAGAGTTCACGTTAGGAAGAGCAGATTTTTCACTATCTTCACCACCATCTAATAGTACCGATCCATCACAACCCTGATCATCAAATAACAATTAATTTTAAAGTGAATGCATGATGAGTTCCATGTAAAAAATGATTGTTTTCAAGTGAAACTTCTTAAAGCCACATCAATATCATAAACTCAATTATAGAGGAGACAAATTATTGAATAACACAGAATAGAGGAGACAAATTATATTTAAGCCAAATTATTTTAAAAGCAATCAACACTGTAGAATATATGCATGAATGCATATAATAAGTAAAAAATAATGCATGTATATAATTAAACTTACATTCACAAAGCAGTCATGAAAATGAAGACGAAGCAAAGAAGCACCCATTCGCATCTCATTGATAAGAGCTTTTACAACCTCTTTCCTTACTATTTTGAAAAGGTTAGGACATGATGAGTTATAAAAGTCTGTTGTAAGTTGGGATCTTACTGTCAAATTCAACAGGAATATGTTGATTAGCAAAAAGTAACAACAATTCCATCTAAATGATGACATCTTCATCGTTAATTACTTAATTTAATTTACTAGCCTAAGATAGAAGCAAGGATAAATGTAGATTATACAAGAGAGTAGGCCACGATGAATATGGAAACCTCAAGGCTTAATTTATATACATAACACTCTGATCCTACATTAGAGTGTATCACATTTATATATTCTTATAAAATCACCACTTTACTTTATTTGCTTTGTCTTAGTGCTGATCGTGTTTGACTGAATTCACAGCTTATTATATAAATAATTTTAAATGATAATTTTGTATTTTTTAAAAGAATTAATTTATGGTGATTTGTGCACCACATCCATATGGCAATGGCTTCATAGTTGTAATGCAAAATGCTTAGTGCTGGCGGCTGTAATATTGTATTTAAGACTAAAACTTTATCATGAAAAGATACGAATTAATATTGCAGAACCAGTCAAATTCTGAGCATATGTGATGAACTTCTTATTTAAGCTTGTGGATGATGAGAGAATGATCTAAAGCACAATCGGTTATATTTTATAAAAATAAATACACGTGCATATCAACTTCCTCTTTACCACATTGGATTTAGACTAGCAATATATACACGAATAAAATTGTTATTGTTAATTGCTAGCATATGCTTTTTGACAGCATAAAAGAAGGTTGGATAGTTTTATAGATGAAGTGGTGGTGGTGTACACCAATATATAGATGAAGAAGTGGTGGTGTACACCAATATATAAATGACTAGTGCATGAAAATCAGACTAACATCGTAATTTTGTTGAGGTTATAAAGTGTATAATTTTAGTAAAATTACGGTAGAAAATTTTTCTGTTTGACTCTAGAAAAGTTGAAGTCAATGGTTTGCAGATACCCCTGCAGTAGGAGCATTAATGTAATTCATACTCAGAGATATAATTAAGATGAACTCTAGATCTGTTTCCTTCACTTTCTTTACGAGAGTGCATGCTTATTAGTATTAAAATCCACACACGTACACGATTCTAATGGAATGGATTTCCTACCTGTCTTCCATATTCTGTCAATTAACTAACTTCATTTAATTGCTGGAAGAGGTAGTTGTAGAAAAGTCATATTCTTATCAGTCATACTGGAAGGGAAAGAAAAAAAAGTTGATCGAATATTGATAATAAAGACAAATTTAAAGCATAATACCCTCCCACATGCACTGTGAATGTACTCCACTTTAGGCCAACAAGAAGAAATCTGATTGGACTGCGACATAGTTATAATCGTAAGATAATTAAAGGAACAACCAAATAGGCACGAGTATATATATTATAAGCAAACTTGGGGTTATCGATATATAAATATATACAACAGGATTAATTCATTAACGATTTTATAGATGCGTGCGCAAATTGAAAGGTTATATTATTTACTTGGACTTGGATCAGTGTCTTCGATTCTTTAACTTTTTTTTTTTTTTTTACCAAACTTTTAATCAACTTGAAGAGCATTATATATAAATATAGGAATTTATTTAATACTCTTATACGTCCATGTAAAATTGTTTTTAGTAGTAAACTCATTTTTTTTTTTTAAATTTTGTGGCATTTAATTATCAAATACTAAGTAATAAACAATTTTACCATCTACAAAAGTTTGGTCTAGCAGGGTTCTCACGAAATAGAGAATTTGTATTTGAATTTGAGAGATATTTATATTTTTAATATTCTACCCATCTATATAAATATGATTATTTTAGGTAAAAAGAACCTATTAGAAACAAGGAAAAAAAAGTGTTAATAACATACTTCCTCCATTCATTTTCCTTTGATTTTCAAGGTTAAGGTAATTCTTTTTATCTAAGTAAACACTACTTAAAAACACACATGTAAATTTTAAATTAATGTATCTTTTAAAATAATAGTTTAGGATATTCCTTATCTTTATAGATAAGAAAATAGTTTAATCGATTCAATACGAGATACATATTTATTTTTTATTAATTTATCGATTCAATAACATTTAAGTTAGTATCTCATTTATAGAAATAAAAATATTATAAGAGATGACGTACATAGTCATTAAAGTTTTAAATATTTTTAAAATACCATGATCCAAATTAGAATTTTCAAAAAAGTTTAATACTAAAATAAATAAATACAATTTAAAATCATTTAAAATTCTATTTAAATTACCCTCATCTTTAAAACTAAATACAAATCATTAAAAATGATTCATTTTCTCATTGAACCAAACAGACTTTTAAACACACCTAATTTTCTAACATTCACTCATGTCTCTCTACCTATCATATTCTTAACATATTACTTTCTTTTATTTGGTTAAGGAAAAAAATTCCATGTACACTTAAATATCTATTTGATCACTGAGAGATAAAGAAATACATATGCTAGAAAGTAGAAAGAATTACAACCGGTCAAAGTCTGAATACAACAGAAAACTTTGAAAGATAGAAATAGTTGCAGGTGAAGGATGAGTCAAAAGTTAGTATCTCACTCAACCAATCGAACGCGCGTCCTGTTGACCAAAGATTTATTCATTCATAAACAAACACAGCTACAGAAACATAGGAGCAGAGAACCATGTCCACACCGAGATCGGTTGCAGTTGCCGTAAGCGGCGGCTCCGGCGCAGCCAAGGGTAGCCGACGAGCCGTACAGTGGGCGTTTGAGAATGTCGTGCCTCAAGCAGACCGATTCGTCTTAGTTCACGTCATCCCTAAAATCACTTCAATTCCAACCCCAGGTATTGTGTCAATTTCACGTTCCTCAATTCATTCACTATTATCTTCGCACCTTATATACAAACTAGTACAAATTTCCCTAGAAGGAAAAAAAAAACATAAGCCTTTCTTTTTAATTTTATTTTGCAATGGAACTAACTCACTAAGGAATTTAATTTAATTTAATTAATTTCACTACAAAAGAAACATCAAAATAAACTTAACATTGAGGGACAATGAATGAACCTTGAGAATTGGCTGTGTAGGAGACTGATATTAGGACATCACATGGTTGCAAATACAAGTGCCCTTTGGGTGCAAGTGTTATGTTAACTTTTATGATTAGAGACTGATTTTGATGACTAAAATACATTGCTGGTGTTTTGGGATTTCTTATTCACAGCTGGAGAGTATATTTCAATTTCGGAAGCAGACGCCAATGCCTTTGCAGCTTATGTGCAGGATGTGAAACAGCAATCTGAACAAATCTTCGATTCATTCAAAATACTATGTGAATCAAACACGGTGAGTTTCTTTCTACAATGTACATATACATATATAAGTAATTGTTATACTAAGCAAAATACACAATTTTGAAAAAAATTGAGGTCTTTTTACATTTTCACTTTTGATTATAAAAATGCCATTTTTTTTTCACGTTGTTCGTTGTTTTTTAAGGTTTGTTAGAAATCGATGAAAGAGACTTTTTTATGTAGTCCGTGCTAGTTTCATCTCGAGATTGAAAAGGTGTTAAGGGAACACGATTAATCTGAAAATTTTGTAGATAGAAACATTTCTGCTAGAAGATGACAATCCTGCAAGTGCACTTCTTAGCTTTATCTCTGAGTCTGGGGTTCAAATGTTAGTGCTGGGTTCTGACGACTCAAATTTTATTACAAGGTATTTGTTTCTAAATATTCAAAGCATTCAAGCAAGCATTTTGTTTTTTCAAGTTTTTTGTTATTAGTCCAAGCCTGAAATATAAATATCTATGAGCTTTAATGTAATAGATTGACTTGATTTTCACTCCCTTCATTTATCTACTATATAATTAGATTTTTGTAATCAGGAGTTATGCACTTTCAAACTGAAAAAATCTGTTGGAAGTATAATGAAATTAATTTTCACAAACAGTTTCAGTAAAGAAAGAGGATGGATCAAAAGCAATCTAGAATAGTAACCCTTTTATGAGGTTCTGCTCAAGTTATGATTTTCTTCTTCCAGGAAGCTAAAAGGACCTGGCATACCGACTACCATTCTAAGATGTGCTCCTCACAACTGCGATGTATATGTTGTAGCTAGAGATAGAATTGTATCAAAATTAGCTGATTCTACATCTCTGCATTCTCATGGTATGACTGAATATCTTGCACTCTAAGATCTTGCACTCAAATATAAGATGGCCGGTACCTAATAGTGGCCATCTTATATTTGTTTTAGATAATCTATTTTATGGAACTAGGGTACTTAATAAAATCTTTGTGGAAGAAGTTGTCAAATTTCTGATTCTTATTTTTCCTACCACAGAGGCAAGCTCAAGGTACTCTGTGTCTACTGAAGCAAATAAACCAGACAATGGTGTTCGTATTGGTGAACAAATGCCTCGAATCAATGAATCCTCAGCAGGACCTAAGATTCTAAAAAATTTCAAATTTTTATCAATATCAGACCATAGTTACATTGGTCTGCAAACCTCTAGTCGTAGGAATTCTTTTGAAAATTCTACTAGAAGTGAAGAAGAAAATCCAGAAAACTATGGAGACTATGTTGATTCTATCAGTTTTCACTCATTTGATTCGATTGCTTCTGCACAACATGAACCGGTAACTTTCTTTTTCTTGGTTAGACCTTAATGGCTCACAGTTGAATGTCCATGCAGTCACAGTGCTATATTTTGTGGTATCCCTGACATGACATGGCTTTCATACGATGTCAACTCTTGCAGTTAGTCATGCAAGAAATAGAACGGTTGCAGCTGGAGTTGCAGAGTACTATTGCCATGTACAAACAGGTTTGTGGAGAACTGGTTCATGCTCAAAGCAAGGTGAGTGTTTGATAATATTTGGTTTCTCTTTTGTTTATAGTAGAAAAATGCAAATGTCTTTCCCCAAGAACATATAATACTGCTTATCTAGTATTTTGTGTAGGAATTTTGAATAGCTGAAACTTGATCCTGACCTTGTCATCAAAATTTAATTTAATAAATAAATAAAAAGAAAATGAAAACTAAATTGGTTCAGTCGTAATACAAACATAAAGTGCGTGTCTTCTTTGGTTTCAATATATTTTTTTATGCATAGAACGACACAGCCATCTCTGCTTCACCGTAGCATAGTTGCTAAAATTGGAGCATACTATAATTTAGCGCTTACCACTCCACATCATTTTTTGTGCTCAATCAGAGTAATTTATGGCTTCATGACATAGCATAGCTCTTTTTACATGCATGCCCTCACTTTCAGGCCCTTTTACTTTCTTCGGAATCTCTTGAAGAAGCTAAAATAATAAATGCTTCCTTGAAAAGAGAGGAGACTTTGAGAAAGATTGCTGCTGAAGAGAAAGCAAAGTATTTTAAAGTCGTGAAGGAACTTGAGGAGGCGAAAAGTACGTTTGCCAAAGAGTCATATGAAAGACAAATGGCCGAACTTAACGTCCTTAAAGAATCCATAGAAAAACAGAGAATTATCGATACATTGCTTTCAAATGACAGCAGATACAGAAAATATACCATGGATGAAATCAAGACTGCGACAAACAACTTGTCTCAGGACTTGGTAATTGGTGAAGGAGGATATGGGAAAGTTTACAAGTGCAATCTTGACCATACACCAGTAGCTGTAAAGGTTTTGCATCAGGACACAATCAACAAGAAAGCAGAGTTTCTGAAAGAGGTTTTGCTTGGGCTTTGGTTTTTCTTCTTTCTTTATTTCTTTAGAGAATTGAAATTGTTTATATGAGAGAGTGTGTTTTAAAACTTACTGAACTAGCATGTCATCTGATGGAGTTCTTCATATCATATTTTAAAATTCTAATGCATGCATTGATTTATAAAATTTACAAATGCAAGCTCTAGTATCCAATTTCCTTTGGCAACTTTTGAAAGTGACTACCCCACTATCCCGACTGAAAAAGTTGTTCAGTAGGGGGTAATAAGTTACTGATCAGCAAATCCTTGACTCATCTAGCTTCAATAGAATTTATCCTTTATTCTCAGTAAGCTGCAATCACCCTTATTTTAAATCTTGCTGATTTATTCTTACACTCCCTTAGGTTGCATTTTGCATTGCTTTTAATGACATGCGCTACTCAAATATTTTATATGAACGTAATATTTGAATGCTGGAATAATAATAAGAGAAAACTAAGAAAGCCTTGTCTCTCATTTATTGCAGGTTGAGATTCTTAGTCAACTACACCATCCAAATATGGTTTTGTTACTTGGAGCCTGTCCTGAGAACGGTTGCCTAGTTTATGAATATCTGGAAAATGGAAGCCTAGAAGACTATCTTCTTAAAAAAAATGGAAAACCACCACTTCCTTGGTTTTCTCGATTCCGTATAGTTTTTGAAATGGCTTGTGGTCTCTCATTCTTGCATAATTCAAAGCCAGAGCCTATTGTTCATCGTGATATAAAACCCGGCAATATCTTGTTAGACAGAAATTGTGTTAGCAAAATTTCAGATGTTGGACTGGCTAAACTCATTTTAGACGCTGTACCTGACAATATCACCGAGTACAGAGAATCAGTGCTTGCCGGTACTCTTCATTACATGGACCCAGAGTATCAAAGAACTGGCACCGTCAGACCAAAATCAGATGTATATGCTTTTGGAGTAATAATTCTACAGTTGATAACTGCTCGACATGCACGTGGACTCATAATGACTATTGAAGATGCAATTACAAAGGGATCGTTCCTTGATATTTTAGATAAATCAGCTGGAGATTGGCCACTGAATGAGACAATTGAATTGGCTGAAATTGGTCTTAAATGCACTGCCCTTAGATGCAGAGATAGACCAGAACTTGATACTGAAGTTCTTCCACTGCTCAAAAGACTTTCTGATGTTGCAAATGCTAGTGCCAAGATAGGAAGAAATAGTGTATGCACCCCAAGCCAGTATTATTGTCCAATCCTTCAGGTATAAACCTGCACTTATCTGATGAACATGTGGTAATAGTGTTTTCATATCTCTGTGATGCATATACTCCCTCCGGTCTTAAATATAAGTAAAACCACAAAATAGTTATGTTGTGGTCTAAAATATAAACAAATTTAACTACTTTTACCATAATTAATGCTATTCTTCCCTAGTTACCCTTCAATTAATTTAGATTTTATTTTTCCAGAACCCTTTTTTATTAAACAAGTTCTCATGAGGGGTTAATTTGGAAAATACAATTACTTTGAGAAAATTAAAAGAGGGGTTATTTTTGTTTATGGCAAATGCTAACGGCACGTGTTAAGGAATTAAATGTTGAAATTTTGTCTTGGAAGTTGTGTATTCAATTTTTTTTTCAATAAGTGTGTATTTAATTTCTAAAAAGTTTAAAAGTTGTTTTTTTCTATACGAAGTTTTTACTTTTGAATTCCTTAAGAGTACTCTAAGAACACATGTAAGCAAAATCCTTTGTTTATATATGAGTCCGATTTAAGATGTATTATTTCATTCTTGTTTAACTGGTGACTACTGCAGGAAATCATGGATGAGCCATATATTGCGGCGGATGGTTTCACTTATGAGTACAGAGCAATCAAAGCATGGCTCAGCAAACACAATGTGTCACCAGTGACAAAGCATAAACTCCTGCATTCTGAGCTGATTCCAAACCATACTTTACGTTCTGCTATTCAGGAGTGGAAATCAGGAGTGACGTTATTTGATTAGCCATAGCATGCTGTGAACTCCCT